>NW_027362767.1:435384989-435984989 GCF_046119375.1 Phyllobates terribilis | reverse complement strand
TGTACATAGGGGGCAGTATTTTAGTAGTTATATTCTTGTATATAGGGACTGTATTTTAGTAGTTATAGTCTGGTACATAGGGGCAGTATTATAGTAGTTATATTCTTGTACATAGGAGCAATATTATAGTAGTTATATTCTTGTACATAGGAGCAGTATTATAGTAGTTATATTCTTGTACATAGGGACAGTATTTTAGTAGTTATATTCTTGTACATAGGGGGCAGTATTATAGTAGTTATATTCTTGTACATAGGAGCAGTATTATAGTAGTTATATTCTTGTACATAGGGGGCAGTATTTTAGTAGTTAAATTCTTGTACATAGGGGCAGTATTATAGTAGGTCTATTCTTGTATATAGGGACAGTATTATAGTAGTTATATTCTTGTACATATGGGGCAGTATTATAGTAGGTATATTCTTGTACATATGGGGCAGTATTATAGTAGGTATATTCTTGTATATAGGGGCAGTATTATAGTAGTTATATTCTTGTACATAGGGGTCAGTATTATAGTAGTTATATTCTTGTACATAGGGGGCAGTATTTTAGTAGTTATATTCTTGTACATAGGGGGCAGTATTATAGTAGTTATATTCTTGTATATAGGGGGCAGTATTCTAGTAGTTACATTCTTGTACATAGGAGCAGTATTATAGTAGTTCTATTCTTGTACATAGGAGCAGTATTATAGTAGTTATATTCTTGTACATAGGGGCAGTATTATAGTAGTTATATTCTTGTACATAGGGGCAGTATTTTAGTAGTTATATTCTTGTACATAGGGGCCAGTTTTTTAGCAGTTATATTCTTGTATATAGGGGCAGTATTTAAGTAGTTATATTCTTGTATATAGGGACAGTATTATAGTAGTTATATTCTTGTACATTGGAGCAGTATTATAGTAGATATATTTCTGTACATCGGGACAGTATTATAGTAGCTATATTCTTGTACATGCGGGCAGTATTATAGTAGTTATTAGTAGATATCTTCGTGTACATAGGAGCAGTATTATAGTAGTTATATTATTGTACATAGGGGGCAGTATTATAGTAGTTATATTCTTGTACATAGGGGGCAGTATTTAAGTAGTTATATTCTTGTACATAGGGGGCAGTATTTTAGTAGTTATATTTTTTTATATAGGGGCTGTATTATAGTAGTTATATTCTTGTACATAGGAGCAGTATTTTAGTAGTTATAGTCTGGTACATAGTGGCAGTATTATAGTAGTTCCATTCTTGTACATAGGAGTAGTATTATAGTAGTTATATTCTTGTACATAGGGGGCAGTATTATAGTAGTTATCTTATTCTATATAGGAGCAGTATTATAGTAGTTATATTCTTGTACATAGGGGCAGTATTATAGTAGTTATATTCTTGTACATATGGGGCAATTTTTATTATAAAAACCAAACAAATACAATTAAAAATTAACAAAATTCCTGCAATAATACAAAACTAGATTCACTTGAATTGTACATACATTCGTTACATCTCTAGATTATACACATAAAGTCAATATAAAGAGTCCACACCTGTGGTTGGAAAAATGAAAAATAAACACTTTGTAAAAGAAACCATCATATTTCAGCACAGTTACACATCCTTCCATAACTTTACACTTTTCTGACTCTTCCTAATCTCTCATGATTTTATCTGGGCTCGGACATTGTCTGGTTGACGGTTCATAGATCTGAGTCGGAGTCATCCTGTCCACCACCGGTCTCCATACCAGTCTCTACCTGAGTGCCCACAGGTAAGGGCTTCCGCTTTGGCGGGGGACAGTCCTCAACATCCCTATCACACTCTGTGTCTATTTTTTTAAGTTCATCCTCAAAATCCCCGTTAGACAGAACATCAAACCTATTAGACACGACCATTACTCCTGCAGAACTCTGGACCTTCCTCCTGGCGCTCTGGCCAGTGTCATGCTCCTCCTCAGGTTTACGGGAGGTCTTGTCCTTTTTCTTCCTTTTACTCTGATTCTGGCTATTTCCTTCAGATACAGATGGTAATACTGAAGTAGCGCCTTCCTGTGACTGCTGCTCCTGAGGGACGACCTCCATGCTCCCCTGTGCCCCCTCTGAGCGCTGCTGCTCTGGTGGTACCTGAGTGAACCCCTGGTGGACCTCTGACAATAAAGCCTCCTCTTCCAGAACCTCTGCCCCCGCCACCAAATCCTCATCAGGAAAGTCCTTACAGATGTTGTGCCAGGCGTCTGGACAGTCCCGGTGAGGGTGGCCGATCTTACCACAGAGGTTGCACCTGATGTTCTGACAGTCTGCAGCTACATGACCGACTTCCCCGCACAGGCTGCACTTCACCACTGTACAGGTATTCGCCAGGTGACCCGCCTTGCCACATTTGAAGCACTTTCTGGGCTGGCCGGGGTAGAAATATACACCCTTCTCCCTCCCAATAAAGAAGGAGTTGGGTAGGTGGGCAGTGATGTTATTACACTGGCGCAGCTTCACCAGGACCTTCCACCCACCCGTCCAGATACCATCGTTATCTCTGCTTCTGGAGAGGTCAGAGACGAGGTCGCAATGCCTCCGGAGCCACACCACAATGTCCTGCGGGGGAACAGACTCATTCCAGAAGATGACATTAACCGTAACCGTATCTGGCTTAGAGATGGGAATAAAGCTGAACTTACTCCAGCCCTCAGCGTCTCTGAACTTGGGGAAATTGGCCCAGAATCTGTCCAGATCAGACATGAGCTTAAAGCTGACATCATAGCCCTGCCTGTCTGGTAGATTAATTACCGCCCAGATGTTAACTGGCGCAAACCCCATCTGGTGGCACAGGAGCTCCCTGACCACAAACCTCCTGTCCGGCAGATCTTCCTTGGCACCTCTGTGCCTGAAACGCACGACGTTCCTCCGTTTAAACGCCTGGCCGGTATAATTAGCGCCAGAGGTAAAGGACGGAGCACCACGGCTCCAGGCATTACTGGGGGGAACTTGCGGGGTCACACTGGGCTGACTGACAGGGTGAGGGTCTGCTGCAGGGGGACCTTGTGTGCTTGGAATCAAAGGAGGAAAATCACAGACATTATCATGCACATTGTTATCATCAACATCAATGTCATTATCAGACTGCGCCATGTCCACCACAGATTCTGTGCTCCCTCCAGCCCCCGACCCCACAGATACAGTATGATTATCCCCAGCATGAGAGTCCTGCTGGGCACCACCAGAAACTAATGACACATGTCCACTGTCCGGCTGCTGTGCTTGGCATCCTGGGACTTGTGGTACCACCGTTGTACCCTGCACTCCATGCTCCTGCTTGGGACCTGCCGCAGGCTGTTGCGGCTCCTGGTGCAGTCCCTTTTGGAACAAGAAGCTTGCGGGTTGCAGCACTGGCCGCACCTGCTTCTGGGGCCCACCTGGGACAATGTCTGACTGCGAATCAGCAGAGTACGGCAGATTGAACATAAACGGTTTCTGGTTCCTGTAAGTCTCTGCCAGGGGCCCCATCCTCTCAAACACACAGTCTATGTCCTTCACCACATTTGCCAGCTCTATCCCCATTGAGTTCAGCTTCCGGTCATACACAGTGTGATCCCCGGGATCCTCAGCCTTTACTTTATATACACAGTCTATTGATACCTGTATTAGCTGCTTCTGCTGCTGTAACACACGCAACCTCTCCACCAGTCCTGGGATGTCCTCTGCAATCTGCAGCCCTGGTGCACATGGAGTCTCCTGGGATCCTGCCTTCAGCGAGCTCTCTGGCTGCTTGGACTTAGATGTCTCCTTGGGTTTTACCACCGCTGGTTTCGTGGCTCCAGGCTCCACAGCACTATTACTGCTGCCACCTGACTGCGACCTCGTGCGTCCAGAGCCCGCCATGCTGGTCACCACGTGCTTCTGCTGCAGGTTCTCCTGGAGGGTCTGTCTCTCCAGAGATGTCCTCCTCTGCCGGCTTGGAGTGAGCTGCACACCTGAGGCTGGTGATGGGATCTGCCTCACCTCCTGGCCAACAAGCTGCTTTCCTCCATTCAGCTTCCCAGCAGTAGATTCCTTCTGGATCTTTCCTAATTGCACTTCACTCTGCTTGCCTTGGCTGGCCGACTGCTTTACTGCGACCTTCTTACATACGACCACGGCTTTTCCTTCTTCCTTTACTTTACTCACTTTCAAAACTCCATCTTTCTTGTTGCTGCTGTTACTTCCATTCGGAGCTTTCTTCTCCTCAGAAGTCACTTTGGGATTTGCATCCACATTAGAAAGAGCTTGGGAGTTTCCTCCCAGTGTAGGCCTGGAAGCCTGGGCCTTGCTTGGAGAGCTTACCCGCCCAGGGAGGTCCCTCCCCGGGCTTGCTCCAGACATCAGGAGAACCACTGACACACGTCCTCACAGCTAGGAGGCAGTATTATAGTAGTTATATTCTTGTACATATGGGGCAGTATTATAGTAGGTATATTCTTGTATATAGGGGCAGTATTATAGTAGTTATATTCTTGTACATAGGGGGCAGTATTATAGTAGTTATTATTTTAGTAGTTATATTCTTGTACATAGGGGGCAGTATTATAGTAGTTATATTCTTGTATATAGGGGGCAGTATTATAGTAGTTACATTCTTGTACATAGGAGCAGTATTATAGTAGTTCTATTCTTGTACATAGGAGCAGTATTATAGTAGTTATATTCTTGTACATAGGGGGCAGTATTATAGTAGTTATATTCTTGTACATAGGGGCAGTATTTTAGTAGTTATATTCTTGTACATAGGGGGCAGTTTTTTAGCAGTTATATTCTTGTATATAAGGGCAGTATTTAAGTAGTTATATTCTTGTATATAGGGACAGTATTATAGTAGTTATATTCTTGTACATTGGAGCAGTATTATAGTAGATATATTTCTGTACATGCGGGCAGTATTATAGTAGTTATTAGTAGATATATTCTTGTACATAGGAGCAGTATTATAGTAGTTATATTATTGTACATAGGGGGCAGTATTATAGTAGTTATATTCTTGTACATAGGGGGCAGTATTTAAGTAGTTATATTCTTGTACATAGGGGGCAGTATTTTAGTAGTTATGTTCTTTTATATAGGGGCTGTATTATAGTAGTTATATTCTTGTACATAGGAGCAGTATTTTAGTAGTTATAGTCTGGTACATAGGGGCAGTATTATAGTAGTTCCATTCTTGTACATGGGAGCAGTATTATAGTAGTTATATTCTTGTACATAGGGGGCAGTATTATAGTAGTTATATTATTCTATATAGGAGCAGTATTATAGTAGTTATATTCTTGTACATAGGAGCAGTATTATAGTAATTATATTCTTTTACATAGGGGGCAGTATTATAGTAGTTAGATTATTCTATATAGGAGCAGTATTATAGTAGTTATATTCTTGTACATAGGAGGCATTATTATAGTAGTTATATTATTCTATATAGGAGCAGTATTATAGTAGTTATATTCTTGTACATAGGAGGCAGTATTATAGTAGTTATATTCTTGCACATAGGGGGCAGTATTATAGTAGTTATATTCTTGTACATAGGGGGCAGTATTATAGTAGCTATATTCTTGTACATAGCGGGCAGTATTATAGTAGCTATATTCTTGTACATAGGAGGCAGTATTATACTAGTTATATTCTTGTACATAGGAGGCAGTATTACAATAGTTATATTCTTGTACTTAGGGGCAGTATTATAGTAGTTATATTATTGTACATTGGGGGCAGTATTGTAGTAGCTATAGTCTGGTACATAGGGGCAGTATTATAGTAGTTATATTCTTGTACATAGGGGCAGTATTATAGTAGTTATATTCTTGTACATATGAGCAGTATTATAGTAGTTATATTCTTGCACATAGGGGGCAGTATTTTAGTAGTTATATTCTTGTACATAAGGGGCAGTATTATAGTAGTTATATTCTTGTATATAGGGGGCAGTATTGTAGTAGTTATATTCTTGTACAAAGGAGCAGTATTATAGTAGTTATATTCTTGTGCATAGGAGCAGTATTATAGTAGTTATATTCTTGTACATAGGGGGCAGTATTTTAGTAGTTATATTCTTGTACATAGGGGGCAGTATTATAGTACGTATATACTTGTACATAGGGGCAGTATTATAGTAGTTATATTCTTGTACATAGGGACAGTATTGTAGTAGTTATATTCTTGTACATAGGGGCAGTATTATAGTAGGTATATT
The DNA here is from genome assembly GCF_046119375.1 of Phyllobates terribilis. Lineage (NCBI taxonomy): Eukaryota > Metazoa > Chordata > Amphibia > Anura > Dendrobatidae > Phyllobates > Phyllobates terribilis. The sequence continues at coordinate 435,978,783 of NW_027362767.1, read as the reverse complement.
CTTCTATATAGGGGCAGTATTATAGTAGTTATATTCTTGTACATAGGGAGCAGTATTATAGTAGTTATATTCTTGTACATGGGGGCAGTATTTTAGTAGTTATATTCTTGTACATAGGGGGCAGTATTATAGTAGTTATATTCTTGTACATAGGGGGCAGTATTATAGTAGTTATATTCTTGTACATAGGGGCAGTATTTTAGTAGTCATATTCTTGTACATAGGGGCAGTTTTTTAGTAGTTATATTCTTTTATATAGGGGCAGTATTTAAGTAGTTATATTCTTGTATATAGGGACAGTATTATAGTAGTTATATTCTTGTATATAGGGGGCAGTATTATAGTAGTTATATTCTTGTACATAGGGAGCAGTATTATAGTAGTTATATTCTTGTACATAAGAGCAGTATTATAGTAGATATATTCTTGTACATAGGAGCAGTATTATAGTAGTTATATTCTTGTACATAGGGGCAGTATTATAGTAGTTATATTCTTGTACATAGGGGCAGTATTATAGTAGTTATATTCTTGTACATAGGGGGCAGTATTATAGTAGTAATATTCTTGTACATAGGGGCAGTATTATAGTAGTTATATTCTTGTACATAGGGACAGTATTGTAGTAGTTATATTCTTGTACATAGGGAGCAGTATTATAGTAGTTATATTCTTGTACATTGGGGGCAGTATTATAATAGTTATATTCTTGTACATAGGGGGCAGTATTTTAGTAGTTATATTCTTGTATATAGGGACAGTATTTTAGTAGTTATATTCTTTTATATAGGGGCTGTATTATAGTAGTTATATTCTTGTACATAGGAGCAGTATTTTAGTAGTTATAGTCTGGTACATAGGGGCAGTATTATAGTAGTTCTATTCTTGTACATAGGAGCAGTATTATAGTAGTTATATTCTTGTACATAGGGGGCAGTATTATAGTAGTTATATTCTTTTACATAGGGGCAGTATTTTAGTAGTTATATTCTTGTACATAGGGGGCAGTTTTTTAGCAGTTATATTCTTGTATATAGGGGCAGTATTTAAGTAGTTATATTCTTGTATATAGGGACAGTATTATAGTAGTTATATTCTTGTACATTGGAGCAGTATTATAGTAGATATATTTCTGTACATCGGGACAGTATTATAGTAGCTATATTCTTGTACATGCGGGCAGTATTATAGTAGTTATTAGTAGATATATTCTTGTACATAGGAGCAGTATTATAGTAGTTATATTATTGTACATAGGGGGCAGTATTATAGTAGTTATATTCTTGTACATAGGGGGCAGTATTTAAGTAGTTATATTCTTGTACATAGGGGGCAGTATTTTAGTAGTTATATTCTTTTATATAGGGGCTGTATTATAGTAGTTATATTCTTTTACATAGGAGCAGTATTTTAGTAGTTATAGTCTGGTACATAGGGGCAGTATTATAGTAGTTCCATTCTTGTACATAGGAGTAGTTTTATAGTAGTTATATTCTTGTACATAGGGGGCAGTATTATAGTAGTTATATTATTCTATATAGGAGCAGTATTATAGTAGTTATATTCTTGTACATAGGGGCAGTATTATAGTAGTTATATTCTTGTACATATGGGGCAGTATTATAGTAGGTATATTCTTGTATATAGGGGCAGTATTATAGTAGTTATATTCTTGTACATAGGGGGCAATATTATAGTAGTTATATTCTTGTACATAGGGGGCAGTATTTTAGTAGTTATATTCTTATACATAGGGGGCAGTATTATAATAGTTATATTCTTGTATATAGGGGGCAGTATTATAGTAGTTACATTCTTGTACATAGGAGCAGTATTATAGTAGTTCTATTCTTGTACATAGGAGCAGTATTATAGTAGTTATATTCTTGTACATAGGGGGCAGTATTATAGTAGTTATATTCTTGTACATAGGGGCAGTATTTTAGTAGTTATATTCTTGTACATAGGGGGCAGTTTTTTAGCTGTTATATTCTTGTATATAAGGGCAGTATTTAAGTAGTTATATTCTTGTATATAGGGACAGTATTATAGTAGTTATATTCTTGTACATTGGAGCAGTATTATAGTAGATATATTTCTGTACATGCGGGCAGTATTATAGTAGTTATTAGCAGATATATTCTTGTACATAGGAGCAGTATTATAGTAGTTATATTATTGTACATAGGGGGCAGTATTATAGTAGTTATATTCTTGTACATAGGGGGCAGTATTATAGTTGTCATATTCTTGTACATAGGGGGCAGTATTTAAGTAGTTATATTCTTGTACATAGGGGGCAGTATTTTAGTAGTTATATTCTTTTATATAGGGGCTGTATTATAGTAGTTATATTCTTGTACATAGGAGCAGTATTTTAGTAGTTATAGTCTGGTACATAGGGGCAGTATTATAGTAGTTCCATTCTTGTACATGGGAGCAGTATTATAGTAGTTATATTCTTGTACATAGGGGGCAGTATTATAGTAGTTATATTATTCTATATAGGAGCAGTATTATAGTAGTTATATTCTTGTACATAGGAGCAGTATTATAGTAATTATATTCTTTTACATAGGGGGCAGTATTATAGTAGTTAGATTATTCTATATAGGAGCAGTATTATAGTAGTTATATTCTTGTACATAGGAGGCATTATTATAGTAGTTATATTATTCTATAAAGGAGCAGTATTATAGTAGTTATATTCTTGTACATAGGAGGCAGTATTATAGTAGTTATATTCTTGCACATAGGGGGCAGTATTATAGTAGTTATATTCTTGTACATAGGGGGCAGTATTATAGTAGCTATATTCTTGTACATAGGGGGCAGTATTATAGAAGCTATATTCTTGTACATAGGAGGCAGTATTATACTAGTTATATTCTTGTACATAGGAGGCAGTATTACAATAGTTATATTCTTGTACTTAGGGGCAGTATTATAGTAGTTATATTATTGTACATTGGGGGCAGTATTGCAGTAGCTATAGTCTGGTACATAGGGGCAGTATTATAGTAGTTATATTCTTGCACATAGGGGGCAGTATTTTAGTAGTTATATTCTTGTACATAAGGGGCAGTATTATAGTAGTTATATTCTTGTATATAGGGGGCAGTATTGTAGTAGTTATATTCTTGTACAAAGGAGCAGTATTATAGTAGTTATATTCTTGTGCATAGGAGCAGTATTATAGTAGTTATATTCTTGTACATAGGGGGCAGTATTTTAGTAGTTATATTCTTGTACATAGGGGGCAGTATTATAGTACGTATATTCTTGTACATAGGGGCAGTATTATAGTAGTTATATTCTTGTACATAGGGACAGTATTGTAGTAGTTATATTCTTGTACATAGGGGCAGTATTATAGTAGGTATATTCTTGTATGTAGGGGCAGTATTATAGTAGTTATATTCTTGTACATAGGGAGCAGTATTATAGTAGTTATATTCTTGTACATGGGGGCAGTATTTGAGTATTTATATTCTTGTACATAGGGGGCAGTATTATAGTAGTTATATTCTTGTACATAGGGACAGTATTATAGTAGTTATATTCTTGTACATAGGGACAGTATTGTAGTAGTTATATTCTTGTACATAGGGGCAGTATTATAGTAGGTATATTCTTGTATATAGGGGCAGTATTATAGTAGTTATATTCTTGTACATAGGGAGCAGTATTATAGTAGTTATATTCTTGTACATGGGGGCAGTATTTTAGTAGTTATATTCTTGTACATAGGGGGCAGTATTATAGTAGTTATATTCTTGTACATAGGGGGCAGTATTATAGTAGTTATATTCTTGTACATAGGGGCAGTATTTTAGTAGTCATATTCTTGTACATAGGGGCAGTTTTTTAGTAGTTATATTCTTGTATATAGGGGCAGTATTTAAGTAGTTATATTCTTGTATATAGGGACAGTATTATAGTAGTTATATTCTTGTATATAGTGGGCAGTATTATAGTAGTTATATTCTTGTACATAGGGAGCAGTATTATAGTAGTTATATTCTTGTACATAAGAGCAGTATTATAGTAGATATATTCTTGTACATAGGAGCAGTATTATAGTAGTTATATTCTTGTACATAGGGGCATTATTATAGTAGTTATATTCTTGTACATAGGGGGCAGTATTATAGTAGTTATATTCTTGTACATAGGGGCAGTATTATAGTAGTTATATTCTTGTACATAGGGACAGTATTGTAGTAGTTATATTCTTGTACATAGGGGCAGTATTATAGTAGGCATATTCTTGTATATAGGGGCAGTATTATAGTAGTTATATTCTTGTACATAGGGAGCAGTATTATAGTAGTTATATTCTTGTACATGGGGGCAGTATTTTAGTAGTTATATTCTTGTACATAGGGGGCAGTATTATAGTAGTTATATTCTTGTACATAGGGGGCAGTATTATAGTAGTTATATTCTTGTACATAGGGGCAGTATTTTAGTAGTCATATTCTTGTACATAGGGGCAGTTTTTTAGTAGTTATATTCTTGTATATAGGGGCAGTATTTAAGTAGTTATATTCTTGTATATAGGGACAGTATTATAGTAGTTATATTCTTGTATATAGGGGGCAGTATTATAGTAGTTATATTCTTGTACATAGGGAGCAGTATTATAGTAGTTATATTCTTGTACATAAGAGCAGTATTATAGTAGATATATTCTTGTACATAGGAGCAGTATTATAGTAGTTATATTCTTGTACATAGGGGCAGTATTATAGTAGTTATATTCTTGTACATAGGGGCAGTATTATAGTAGTTATATTCTTGTACATAGGGGGCAGTATTATAGTAGTTATATTCTTGTACATAGGGGGCAGTATTATAGTAGTTATATTCTTGTACATAGGGACAGTATTGTAGTAGTTATATTCTTGTACATAGGGGCAGTATTATAGTAGGTATATTCTTGTATACAGGGGCAGTATTATAGTAGTTATATTCTTGTACATAGGGAGCAGTATTATAGTAGTTATATTCTTGTACATGGGGGCAGTATTTTAGTAGTTATATTCTTGTACATAGGGGGCAGTATTATAGTAGTTATATTCTTGTACATAGGGGGCAGTATTATAGTAGTTATATTCTTGTACATAGGGGCAGTATTTTAGTAGTCATATTCTTGCACATAGGGGCAGTTTTTTAGTAGTTATATTCTTGTATATAGGGGCAGTATTTAAGTAGTTATATTCTTGTATATAGGGACGGTATTATAGTAGTTATATTCTTGTATATAGGGGGCAGTATTATAGTAGTAATATTCTTGTACATAGGGAGCAGTATTATAGTAGTTATATTCTTGTACATAAGAGCAGTATTATAGTAGATATATTCTTGTACATAGGAGCAGGATTATAGAAGTTATATTCTTGTACATACGAGCAGTATTATAGTAGGGATAGTCTTGTACATAGGAGCAGTATTATAGTAGATATATTTCTGTACATCGGGACAGTATTATAGTAGCTATGTTCTTGTACATATGGGCAGTAATATAGTAGTTATTAGTAGATATATTCTTGTACATAGGAGCAGTATTATAGTAGTTATATTCTTGTATATAGGGACAGTATTTTAGTAGTTATATTCTTTTATATAGGGGCTGTATTATAGTAGCTATATTCTTGTACATAGGAGCAGTATTATAGTAGTTATATTCTTGTACATAGGGGGCAGTATTATAGTAGTTTTATTATTCTATATAGGAGCATTATTATAGTAGTTATATTCTTGTACATAGGAGCAGTATTATAGTAGTTATATTCTTGTACATAGGGGCAGTATTATAGTAGTTATATTCTTGTACATATGGGGCGGTATTATAGTAGTTATATTATTCTATATAGCAGCAGTATTATAGTAGTTATATTCTTGTACATAGGAGCAGTATTATAGTTATTATATTCTTGTACATAGGGGCAGTATTATAGTAGTTATATTATTCTATATAGGAGCAGTATTATAGTAGTTATATTCTTGTACATAGGAGGCAGTATTATAGTAGTTATATTATTCTATATAGGAGCAGTATTATAGTAGTTATATTCTTGTACATAGGGGGCAGTGTTATAGTAGTTATATTCTTGTACATAGGGGGCAGTATTATAGTAGCTATATTCTTGTACATAGGGGGCAGTATTATAGTAGTTATATTCTATTACATAGGAGGAATTATTATAGTAGTTATACTGTTGTACATAGGAGGCAGTATTACAATAGTTATATTCTTGTACATAGGGGCAGTATTATAGTAGTTATATTCTTGTACATAGGAGCAGTATTATAGTAGTTATATTCTTGTACATAGGAGCAGTATTATAGTAATTATATTCTTGTACATAGGGGGCAGTATTTTAGTAGTTATATTCTTGTACATAGGGGGCAGTATTATAGTAGTTATATTCTTGTATATAGGGACAGTATTATAGTAGTTATATTCTTGTACATAGGGGCAGTATTATAGTAGGTATATTCTTGTATATAGGGGCAGTATTATAGTAGTTATATTCTTGTACATAGGGGGCAGTATTATAGTAGTTATATTATTCTATATAGGAGCAGTATTATAGTAGTTATATTCTTGTACATAGGGGGCAGTGTTATAGTAGTTATATTCTTGTACATAGGGGGCAGTATTATAGTAGCTATATTCTTGTACATAGGGGGCAGTATTATAGTAGTTATATTCTATTACATAGGAGGCATTATTATAGTAGTTATACTGTTGTACATAGGAGGCAGTATTACAATAGTTATATTCTTGTACATAGGGGCAGTATTATAGTAGTTATATTCTTGTACATAGGAGCAGTATTATAGTAGTTATATTCTTGTACATAGGAGCAGTATTATAGTAATTATATTCTTGTACATAGGGGGCAGTATTTTAGTAGTTATATTCTTGTACATAGGGGGCAGTATTATAGTAGTTATATTCTTGTATATAGGGACAGTATTATAGTAGTTATATTCTTGTACATAGGGGCAGTATTATAGTAGGTATATTCTTGTATATAGGGGCAGTATTATAGTAGTTATATTCTTGTACATAGGGGGCAGTATTATAGTAGTTATATTCTTGTATATAGGGGCAGTATTATAATAGTTATATTCTTGTACATAGGGGGCAGTGTTATAGTAGTTATAATCTTGTACATAGGGGCAGTATTTTAGTAGTCATATTCTTGTACATAGGAGCAGTTTTTTAGTAGTTATATTCTTGTATATAGGGGCAGTATTTAAGTAGTTATATTCTTGTATATAGGGACAGTATTATAGTAGTTATATTCTTGTATATAGGGGGCAGTATTATAGTAGGTATATTCTTGTACATAAGAGCAGCATTATAGTGGATATATTCTTGTACGTAGGATCAGGATTATAGTAGTTATATTCTTGTACATACGAGCAGTATTATCGGAGGGATAGTCTTGTACATAGGAGCAGTATTATAGTAGATATATTTCTGTACATCGGGACAGTATTATAGTAGCTATATTCTTGTACATAGGAGCAGTATTATAGTAGTTATATTCTTGTACATAGGGGTCAGTATGATAGTAGTTATATTCTAGTACATAGGGGGCAGTATTTAAGTAGTTATATTCTTGTATATAGGGACAGTATTTTAGTAGTTATATTCTTGTACATAGGAGCAGTATTATAGTAGTTATATTCTTGTACATAGGGGGCAGTATTTTAGTAGTTATATTCTTGTACATAGGGGGCAGTATTATTGTAGTTATATTCTTGTACATAGGAGGCAGTATTATAGTAGTTATATTCTTGTACATAGGAGCAGTATTTTAGTAGTTATAGTCTGGTACATAGGGGCAGTATTATAGTAGTTCTATTCTTGTACATAGGAGCAGTATTATAGTAGTTATATTCTTGTACATAGGGGGCAGTATTATAGTAGTTATATTATTCTATATAGGAGCATTATTATAGTAGTTATATTCTTGTACCTAGGAGGCAGTATTATAGTAGTTATATTCTTGTACATAGGGGCAGTATTGTAGTAGTTATATTCTTGTACATAGGGGGCAGTATTATAGTAGCTATATTTTTGTACATAGGGGGCAGTATTATAGTAGTTATATTCTTGTACATAGGGGGCAGTATTATAGTAGTTATATTCTTGTACATAGGGGGCAGTATTCTAGTAGTTATATTCTTGTACATAGGGGCAGTATTCTAGTAGTTATATTCTTGTACATATGGGGCAGTATTATAGTAGTTATATTATTTTCTATAGGAGCAGTATTATAGTAGTTATATTCTTGTACATAGGAGGCAGTATTATAGTAGTAATATTCTTGTACATAGGAGCAGTATTATAGTAGTTATATTCTTGTACATAGGGGCAGTATTATAGTAATTATATTCTTGTACAATGGGGGCAGTATTGTAGTAGTTATAGTCTGGTACATAGGGGCAGTATTATAGTAGTTATATTCTTGTACATAGGAGCAGTATTATAGTAGTTATATTCTTGTAAATAGGGGGCAGTATTATAGCAGTTATATTATTCTATATAGGAGCAGTATTATAGTAGTTATATTCTTGTACATAGGGGCAGTATTATAGTAGTTATATTCTTGTACATAGGGGCAGTATTATAGTAGTTATATTCTTTACATATGGGGCGGTATTATAGTAGTTATATTATTCTATATAGGAGCAGTATTATAGTAGTTATATTCTTGTACATAGGAGCAGTATTATAGTTATTATATTCTTGTACATAGGGGGCAGTATTATAGTAGTTATATTATTCTATATAGGAGCAGTATTATAGAAGTTATATTCTTGTACATAGGAGGCAGTATTATAGTAGTTATATTCTTGTACAAAGGGGGCAATATTATAGTAGTTATATTCTTGTACATAGGAGTCGTATTATAGTAGTTATATTCTTGTACATAAGAGCAGTATTATAGTAGTTATATTATTCTATATAGGAGCAGTATTATAGTAGTTATATTCTTGTACATAGGAGGCAGTATTATAGTAGTTATAGTCTTGTACATAGGGGGCAGTGTTATAGTAGTTATATTCTTGTACATAGGGGGCAGTATTATAGTAGCTATATTCTTGTACATAGGGGGCAGTATTATAGTAGTTATATTCTTTTACATAGGAGGCATTATTATAGTAGCTATATTGTTGTACATAGGAGGCAGTATTACAATAGTTATATTCTTGTACATAGGGGCAGTATTATAGTAGTTATATTCTTGTACATAGGAGCAGTATTATAGTAGTTATATTCTTGTATTTAGGAGCAGTATTATAGTAGTTATATTCTTGTACATAGGGGGCAGTATTTTAGTAGTTATATTCTTGTACATAGGGGGCAGTATTATAGTAGTTATATTCTTGTATATAGGGACAGTATTATAGTAGTTATATTCTTGTACACAGGGGCAGTATTATAGTAGGTATATTCTTGTATATAGGGGCAGTATTATAGTAGTTATATTCTTGTACATAGGGGGCAGTATTATAGTAGTTATATTCTTGTATATAGGGGCAGTATTATAATAGTTATATTCTTGTACATAGGGGGCAGTGTTATAGTAGTTATAATCTTGTACATAGGGGCAGTATTTTAGTAGTCATATTCTTGTACATAGGGGCAGTTTTTTAGTAGTTATATTCTTGTATATAGGGGAAGTATTTAAGTAGTTATATTCTTGTATATAGGGACAGTATTATAGTAGTTATATTCTTGTATATAGGGGGCAGTATTATAGTAGGTATATTCTTATACATAAGAGCAGTATTATAGTGGATATATTCTTGTACATAGGATCAGGATTATAGTAGTTATATTCTTGTACATAGGAGCAGTATTATAGTAGATATATTTCTGTACATCGGGACAGTATTATATTAGCTATATTCTTGTACATAGGGGGCAGTATGATAGTAGTTATATTCTAGTACATAGGGGGCAGTATTTAAGTAGTTATAGTCTTGTACATAGGGGGCAGTATTTTAGTAGTTATATTCTTGTATATAGGGACAGTATTTTAGTAGTTATATTCTTTTATATAGGGGCTGTATTATAGTAGTTATAGTCTGGTACATAGGGGCAGTATTATAGTAGTTCTATTCTTGTACATAGGAGCAGTATTATAGTAGTTATATTCTTGTACATAGGGGGCAGTATTATAGTAGTTATATTATTCTATATAGGAGCATTATTATAGTAGTTATATTCTTGTACCTAGGAGGCAGTATTATAGTAGTTATATTCTTGTACATAGGGGCAGTATTATAGTAGTTATATTCTTGTACATAGGGGGCAGTATTATAGTAGCTATATTTTTGTACATAGGGGGCAGTATTATAGTAGTTATATTCTTCTACATAGGGGGCAGTATTATAGTAGTTATATTCTTGTACATAGGGGGCAGTATTATAGTAGTTATATTCTTGTACATAGGGGCAGTATTATAGTAGTTTTATTCTTGTACATATGGGGCAGTATTATAGTAGTTATATTATTCTCTATAGGAGCAGTATTATAGTAGTTATATTCTTGTACATAGGAGGCAGTATTATAGTAGTTATATTCTTGTACATAGGAGCAGTATTATAGTAGTTATATTCTTGTACATAGGGGCAGTATTATAATAATTATATTCTTGTACAATGGGGGCAGTATTGTAGTAGTTATAGTCTGGTACATAGAGGCAGTATTATAGTAGTTATATTCTTGTACATAGGGGCAGTATTATAGTAGTTATATTCTTGTACATAGGGGCAGTGTTATAGTAGTTATATTCTTGTACATAGGAGCAGTATTAGAGTAGTTATATTCTTGTACATAGGGGTCAGTATTATAGTAGTTATATTCTTGTACTTGGGGGCAGTATTATAGTAGTTATATTCTTGTACATAGGGGCAGTGTTATAGTAGTTATTTTCTTGTACATAGGAGCAGTATTATAGTAGTTATATTCTTGTACTTGGGGGCAGTATTATAGTAGTTATATTCTTGTACATAGGAGCAGTATTATAATAGTTATATTCTTGTACATAGGAACAGTATTATAGTAGTTATATTCTTGCACATAGGGGCAGTATTATAGTAGTTATATTCTTGTATATAGGTGCAGTATTATAGTAGTTATATTCTTGTATATAGGGAGCAGCATTATACTAGTTATATTCTTGTACATTGGGGGTAGTATTATAGTAGTTATAGTCTGGTACATAGGGGCAGTATTATAGTAGTTTTATTCTTGTCCATTGGGGGCAGTATTATAGTAGTTATAGTCTGGTACATAGGGGCAGTATTATAGTAGTTAGATCCTTGTACATAGGAGCAGTATTATAGTAGTTATATTCTTGTATATAGGGGGCAGTATTATAGTAGTTATATTCTTGTACATAGGGGCAGTATTATAGTAGTTATATTCTTGTACATAGGGGGCAGTATTATAGTAGTTATATACTTGTACATAGGGAGCAGTATTATAGTAGTTAAATTCTTGTACATAGGAGCAGTATTATAGTAGTTATATTCTTGTATATAGGGAGCAGTATTATAGTAGTTATATTCTTGTATATAGAGATAGTATTGTTATAGGTTAGTAGTGGGAATAAACTTGAAGAATTGGAAACACCTTTTTTGGTGAAGAGAATAAAGAACCTACACTGAAGCGTGCTCACGTTTGCAGATATTTACCGTGTAGTTTAGTCCATTTAGTTTTTCCCTCTTATATCTGGACTTTCTGTGGTGTTGGTGGATAGAGCTGTAGATGGCTATAGATGTGGCCATTAATAGATACGCTCGGGGTCCTGTCTACTTACACAGTAAATGATTTACCAATCCTGGAATTTTGTAAAATAAAAAGAAAAATGTCAGGAATTTTTGCTGTCTTTGATACCAGGTTCTGCCCGGACTGTGATGTGACATTTGGAGTACGAGTTGCCTGATCAGAAGTGACAGATCCAGTGTTTCTGCTGCAGAGTAAGAATAAACAGCGCCAACATGTTCAGCGTCCAGCTCCGTGCACAGAGCCCAGCAGGACGGGGCTTATAGTATTACATACTTCACAAGTTTTGAAAAACAGAAAGAGGGACAGATCATGTGGCGCCAGCAGCACAATTTGGTTTCACCCCTATCCACGCCCATTTAACATTATATTTCTCCCATGGCAGGAAGAGTTGTCAGAGGGGCGCTGGTAGTGAGGGGCATCCAGCAGATGCCCGAGACTGCAGGGTGTAGACCAGGGGCGTACATAGGAATCACGGGGCCCCATAGCAGAAGCTCTAATTGGGCCCCCCCAAAAGAAAATGTAAATAATTGTCGGGGTCACCAAAGATCAGATCTCACAACTTTCCATCCTTTATGTAGTAATTTTCCTCCTGCTGACGTCCTAGATCTCTCTTTCATTGCCCCATAAAGTGTGATGCCAATAAAAAGGCCCCCCAAACACAGTATGATACCCCCATGGTGAATTCATTCACATGCACAGTATAATGACCCTACTATACCCCACCTCAACTCCCAGGGCAAAGTATGCGCTGACCCCAACACAGTATGATCCCCCAACTGTGAGCCCCTAGAGCTAGAGAGGATGGTACATAATAAGGGAGGGTGTTATACATAATAAAAGAGGAAACTATATAACTAAGGATGGAACTATACATAATAAGTGAGTACACTATATACTAAGGGACTGTGCTATACATAATAAGGCTACATTCCTGCATCTGTGTGCAGTGTCGGTGTGCTGCCCTGTTTTACCGACGCATTGAGCGTGTCCTATTCTAATCCTTAATATCGGATCAGAACAGGACATTCTCTGACCCTCACAGATCTCATTCTCAGATCCGTGATTTTCATGGATGTGTGAATGGATCTATAAAACTGTACGAGTCCGTGGACCATCCGATAAAAAGATCTGGCAGCTCACGGACATTTCACACAAATGTGAGAATGAAGCCTAAGGGATTTTACATTATCACTCCAAGTCACACAGTGCAGATACAGAATAATATTTACATCCAGGCACTTACCACTGATGTCTCATCTGATCAGAGTCGGTCTCTGCTGCTTCTTCTCCATCTGGTCAGACCTTCATGTCCACATCTCCCAGCCACGACTCGTCTTGTCACGATGATCTCCAATCTAGAAAATAACAAGGTCACATATTGTATGTATACATGTGTCTCCCCCACACTGCGTCCTCGAATACAGATATGTACCCCCCCATTAATATACTATCAGCTCTCTCCCAGCACCCCCATCATTGATCTCTCCCAGCAACCCCATCATTGCTCTGTCCCAGCACCTCCATCATTGCTCTCTCCCACCACCCCATCATTGCTCTCCCAGCACCCTGTCATTGCTCTCTCCCAGCAACACGTCATTGCTCTCCCCTTCCCCACCATCCCCATCATTGCTCTCCCCAGCCCTATCAGCCCCATTATTGCTCTTCCCGGCCCCATCATTGCTCTCCCCAGCCCCATCATTGCTCTCCCCAGCCCCATCAATGCTCTCCCCAGCCCCATTATTGCTCTTCCCAGCCCCATCATTGCTCTTACCAGCCCCATCATTCCTCTCCCCAGCCCCATCAGCCCCATTGCTGTTCCCAGACCCATCAACCCCATCATTGCTCTCTCCAGCCCCATCATTGCTCTCCTCAGCCCCATCATTGCTCTCCCCAGCACCATCATTTCTCTCCCCAGCCCCATTATTGCTCTTCCCAGCCCCATCAGCCCCATTATTGCTCTCCCCGGCCCCATCCGCCCCATCATTCCTCTTCCCGGCCCTATCAGCCCCATCATTCCTCTCCCCGGCCCCATAAGCCCCATTATTGCTCTCCCCAGCCCCATCATTCCTCTCCCCAGCCCCATCAGCCCCATTATTGCTCACCCCAGCCCCATCATTGCTCTCCCCAGTCCCATCAGCCCCATTATTGCTCTCCCCAGCCCCACCATCCCATTATTCCTCTCTCCAGCCCCATCAGCCCCATCATTCCTCTCCCTGGCCCCATCAGCCCCATTATTGCTCTCCCGGCCCCATCCGCCCCATCATTCCTCTTCCCGGCCCTATCAGCCCCATCATTCCTCTCCCCGGCCCCATAAGCCCCATCATTGCTCTCCCCAGCCCCATCAGCCCCATTATTGCTCTCCCCAGCCCCACCATCCCATTATTCCTCTCTCCAGCCCCATCAGCCCCATTTTTGCTCTTCCGGCCCTATCAACCCCATCATTCCTCTTCCCGGCCCTATCAGCCCCATCATTCCTCTCCCTGGCCCTATCAGCCTCATTATTGCTCTCCCCAGCCCCATCATTCCTCTCCCCAGCCCCATCAGCCCCATTATTCCTCTCCACATTATCTCATCATTCCTCTCCCCAGCCCCATCAACTCCATTATTCCTCTCCCCAGCCCCATCATTGCTCCCCCCAGCCCCACCATCCCCATCATTGCTCTCCCCAGCCCCATCATTCCTCTCCCCATCCCCACCATCCCATTATTCCTCTCCCCAGCCCCATCAACCCCATCATTCCACTCCCCAGCCCCATCATTCCTCTCCCCAGCCCCATCATTCCTCTCCCCAGCCCCATCATTGCTCTTCCCTGCCCCATTATTGCTCTTCCCAGCCCCATCATTCCTTTCCTCAGCCCCATCATTCCTCTCCCCAGCCCCATCAGCCCCAATATTGCTCTCCCCAGCCCAACAACCCTATTATTTCTCTCCCCAGCCCTATCATTCCTCTCCCCAGCCCCATTATTGCTCTCCCCAGCCCCATCAGCCCCATAATTGCTCTTCCCAGCCCCATCATTCCTCTCCCCAGCCCCATCAACCCCATTATTGCTCTACCCAGCCCCACCATCGCACCATTGCTCTCCCCCACCTCCACTCCCCAGCGTTTTATCAAGCTGCGCGCGCCTGGGTCAGGGAGGAAGCAGAGGACGAACCCTCCAGCTCCGCTGCTCTTCTCCTCCTGACAGCAGCAGAGCTCCAGGGATCGCTCACTGACCGCCAACGTGCAAGGAGCAGCTGCACCTTGCGGGCCCCTTGGTGCAGCTGCATGGTGGGGACCCGGCGCAGCTGCAACGGCGGCGGTATGTCCACCCCTGGACTGCTATGGGGCCCCCCCCGGCTCACGGGCCCCATAGCAGTCGCGTGGTCTGCCTCCATTGGCGGTACGCCACTGGCATAGACCCAGATCCGGACTCTCTGCTGTATCCAGGACAGTTGGGACTAGAGATGAGCGATGGATTCCCGGGTCTCCAGCCCAGTGTCCACTTCAGTGTTGCCTGGCGGCTGGACCAGAGGCCGTGAATCTCTTACCTTCCGGTGTCCCCGGCGGGTTCTGATCACCCGGAGCAGCGCGCCGTCATCTGTGCGTCCTGCTCATCTCTAGTTGTGGATTATTTTTTGTTCCTTCATTCACAGTCGGAGCCGCCAGAACTTTCTCATCTTTATGTAGCGTCACTATACAACATCTGACTTTTTTGTGTCTGTAAGGCCGTGTTCACACAGTGCAGAAATACTGTGTTTGTTTTCTGCAGGATCCGCACCGAACTCCACAATAACAATCTTCTGTGATTATTGTTGCATTTTTAGGCTTTTTCCTCCTTATTTGATGCCTTTCTGGTGCAGATGTGAAGCCATGTTTTTAATGTGTTTTTTATACATTTATATTGCACTTAATACTGTAAAGTATCTGCAGTTTTTTACCTGCGTTTTTTTAGGCTCCTCCTGAAAGACAAGAGGAAAAAAAAAGCACGAAAACCGCACAGTTCTGCAGCGTCTTTAGACCACAGGGGGGCGCAGTTTTCATGAAATCACATCCACTTTGCTTGGACGGTTAAACACAGCACAATTTTTATGCAAAAAAAAGCAGCAGAAAATACGCAGCATTTACGCTACATGTGAACATGGTCTAAACGTCCAAACAAAGTGAATGTGATTCCGTAAAGTCTCCGCTCTCTGTGGTCTGAAGACGCTGCCAAACTCTGTGGTCTTGTTGCATTTTCTGTCTATAGGCTTCTTCTGAAAAAAAAAAACATGAAATAAAAAGCCGTTGCTTTTTTAAGCGCAGAATCAATGCTTTTCTTTACTATTAAAAAAGCATTAAAATTCTGCTTCATATCTGCACCAAAATCGCTTCAAATAAGCGGGAAAACGCCTAAAAGAAACGCAGCAAACACGCAATAATCAGAGAAGATTGTTATTGCGCCATGTGGTGCTGACTCCTGCAGAAAAAAAGCAGCAGAAAGAACGCAGCATTTACGCTACGTGTGAACACGGCCTCAGCATTACGGCTTTATTACATTTTTTATGGGTTTAATAGAGAAAAAATATCAATTACGCCATATTTTTTTTACGTCATTCACCAATCCCCGTAAATAATCTGATCGCTGTGTTCTGCAGGTCGTTACGATTACAGGGACACCAAATATGTCTGTGTTATTTATTTGTGATGTTTATTATTTTTTAAAAAAAAAAATGCATTATTAAATGACATCATTTTTTTCATTATCAAGTGTTTTTCATTAATATTTTTTAGTAATTTTAATTTTATAGGATGAAATAATGTACATAGCAGTGTAATCCTATCAGTATAATCTGCCTGTAGAATCAGAGCCTGCAATACAGATCAAGTGCACAGAATTATCCCTATGACATAAGCTTGTGGCTTAGTAGCTGAATCTCCTACCTGTAATGTTAAGGCTCTTGGTTTGATTACAGGGGAGATTCACAAAAAAAATAATTACATTTTTGCAATTGCCTATTATTTTTACTACTTTTATACGAGCAAAAAAAAAATATTTTTCTTCATCTCAGTATACAGGGACCATAGAAATACATTGTTATACACAATGTATCTCTATGAACATGTGTAACCTGCTTCTGAGTTCTTTGTCTGCAATAGAGATGATGATTACCAAATTCTCCAATACACATCATTGTGGGCTATGGCTCATACATAGAGCTTACAGCCTGCACACAGAGATGAGAGTTCGACTCCTGGGGAGACCAAACACTGGAGGGAGAAGGAGTGAATAATAAGATTTAATTTATGCACTGAGCGGAGAGCAGCCCCGCCCCCCGAGGAGGAGGAGGAGCTACGGAGCGATGAAGAAGAGAGGTGATTATAGAAGCCGGGACAAAATCTCTGACGTGACAGGATAGTCCTGCTGAATTCGGGACGGTTGGGAGTTATGGTACAGACTGTTCTATCCTGCGAGATCTTTATTAAGATCTGTGTCTGTGAGTTTCTCTATGTATCTGTATCTTTGTGTGTTGCTTTTATTTTATTACACTGACTACATGATGAGGATTCTGCAGGATAAAATCCAGAAATCGCAAATTAAAAAGTAACAATCGTTTTAAATTTTATTTCATGTATCAATAGTTCACATGAAAATAAGCAACTTTGTTATGTATTTTATCAGAGTAATGTGATTCTTTCTCCTCCTGGACTGATTATAATTCACTCGCAAAATCTGTATTCAGACCTTCACATTACTGAGATAGGAGAAGACAACTGATGTTCAAAAGATTCTATGGAGGAGCCAGAGGCAGACACAGATATTCTGCTGCAAGTTTTCTTAAAATGACAGTTACAGTTCTCCATAGAATGGTACGAGCACCAACCTGTCATCTACCAGTAATGGGACTATCTGTATTCACGGAAAACAAGTGAATTGAGAATTTTGAGAATGAAAGTGGAGAAAGAAGATAATTTTTCTTATAAGATATTTTACAAAGTTGTTTATTTGTATGTGCACTACTGAGTTATGAAAAACAAAGATTAAATTAAAGTAAACAATTAACACACATAGTAACAGTTAGGGGCCCAGCAGAGAAAGGTTTGGAATGCAGCGACATTTAGTTATGGTCACAGAGCAGATAACGGCACTTAGTCTACAGTACATCTGTGTCATTTCTGCTTTTTGTGGATGTCACAAACTTTTGAGAAACATACATAAATTTCTTGGGGGCTCATCCAGGACCTCAAGTAATTTGGCAGCAAAAGAAAAGTTATAGTCTAAGGAATTTCCATCACTCATCAACTCTTAAGGATCTACAAGAAGATAACTTTTCGTATATCTGGTATTACTCAGCGCTTTCCCTCATTGGGATATAAATATTGTTCGTTTCTGAATGAGAGACAGGTGGACCCTGAAAGGTTATGGATTCTTTTCTTCTAGCTAGCTGATCTGCAAAATCAGATTCAGATCATTCAGCGCTCCTGGCACAGATCGTTCTCCCTGCTTTCAATATTACAGCAAGCATCAGACATATGGAGAGGATTGTGAACAGCATATCAGAGTGTGGAGAGGGGAGAAAGCATCTAGATTCTTAAGGAGGGTAGTGAAAACTGGTTGTGGATAGGGAGCAAAGCACTTAAGAAGGAAATTACTCCAAGAATGTAACAATGCTTCTCCGTAAGGATGAGTGAAGACAGCAGCATCCTGGATACACACAGACCCCACGTGCAGCATGTAATACTGGGAGGAACACTAACACAAGAGAACATGGTGAAATAAGGAGCACGTTATAAACTGCATATCAGGGGGGTTGAAAAGGATGTGGTGGATGTGGTGGAGTTACTCTTTCGCCTGGAGCTTAAAGAATGAGAATTGGTTTATGTTTTAAGGGCGTCTCTTATCACGCAGCTTCACTTCTCACACAAGTCACATAACCGGAAACACTAAAATGTGACGGTTTTATAGATGTGAATTAACTGTAAAACAAAAAACAAAAAAAATGTTGAGTCACAGAAATGTCACATGAATATTACACACGACTTAGATTGAAGTCTACGCGGTCAAAGAAAGCGCGACTCAAAGCCAAAGATGTAACAGGGCGGACGTTTTTAATGGTCGCATTGCAAGTCGTGGTCGGTCAAAAGTTTACTAGAATTCTGGCAAATGTTGCTTTGATGAATCAGGGCCGCACTGTACGATGTCTGGAGTCCGGAGCCTCCGGGATCTTCCTGCAGTTTCATCATTTCGCTGGACTCTGAAACATTTACGATTTATTACAACAGAAGCCGATCTCACAATCATCGTATGTTGGTCGTGAACTCCAGACCCCGAAACACACAAATGTCAGAGAGACGGGAGATCCTCAAAAATACCGCAAAGTTCATCTCCCCTCACCCAACAAGTGGGTGACAATGTAGCTCCTTCACTAATATTAAACAGATACTGATGAGTCAGCAGCTGCAATTTCTACTGCAATAACGAATAAAATACCTGCCGTCACCTCCAGAGCTGCACTCACTATTCTGCTGTTACATCATGTCATGGACAGGAGGAGCGCTGTTTCGGGAAGAAAGCAGCCATGTTTTTCTAAACCCATAAACTCCCTTTTAGTGTATTCTACTGCATTGCATTATGGGAGTTGTAGTTCTTTATCACTCTTCAGATGATTGAATAGTGCAGCAAATTCTGTGCAGACACTAAACCAGCAGGGGCAGCAGTCACAGACGAGTCCCTGCAGCTCTGGAGGTGACTGGAGGATAAAAAATGATGTAACAGCAGAATAGTGACTGCAGCTTTGGAGGTGACTGGGGGATAAAACACAATGTAAGAGCCGAATAGTGAGTGCAGCTCTGGTTGTGACTAGAGTATAAGACATGAGGTAACAGCAGAATAGTGAGTGCAGCTCTGGGGGAGACTGGAGGAAAAGACACAATGTACAAGCAGAATAGTGACTGCAGCTCTGGAGGTAACTGGGGGATAAGACACGATGTAACACCAGAATAGTGACTGCAGCTATGGAGGTGACTGGAGGAGAAGACATGATGTAACAGCAGAATAGTGACTGCAGCTCTGGAGGGGACTGGAGGAGAAGACATGATGTAACAGCAGAATAGTGACCACAGCTCTGGAGGTGACTGGGGGATAAGATATAATGTAACAGCAGATTAGTGAGTGCAGCTCTGGAGGTGACTGGAGTATAAGACACAATGTAACAGCGGAATAGTGAGTGCAGCTCTGGAGGTGACTGGAGGATAAGACAAGATGTAACAGTAGAATATTGAGTGCAGCTCTGGAGGTGACTGGAGGATAAGACACAGTATACAAGCACAGTAGTGAGTACAGCTCTGGAGGTGACTGGAGGATAAGACACAATGTAAGAGCAGAATAGTGACTGCAGCTCTGGAGGTGACTGAAGGATAAGACACAATGTACCAGCAGAATAGTGACTACAGCTCTGGAGGATAAGACACAATGTAAGAGTAGAATAGTGACTACAGCTCTGGAGGATAAGACGAAATGTAAGAGCAGAATAGTGACTGCAGCTCTGGAGGATAAGACACAATGTAAGAGCAGAATAGTGACTACAGCTCTGGAGGATAAGACAAAATGTAAGAGCAGAATAGTGACCAGCTCTGTAGGATAAAATACGATGTAACAGCAGAATAGTGACTGCAGCTGTGGAGGTGACTGGAGGATAAAACACGATGTAACAGCAGAATAGTGACTGCAGCTGTGGAGGTGACTGGAGGATAAAACACGATGTAACAGCAGAATAGTGACTGCAGCTCTGGAGGTGACTGGAGGATAAAACACGATGTAAGAGCAGAATAGTGACTGCAGCTCTGGAGGTGACGAGGATGGGATGGTGTACCACGATTTGCGCTGCCACTCATTCTTATATCGTCCAGATCAGCTATAACTTGGCGCAGCGTCACTTTTTGCTGTGCAGCCGGCAGTTCTTGATAAAGGCCGAGTTGGAGGACAGTGCGGGCGGTTTTGTCTTGCTGTCTTGGCCGGAGATGTGGAGGACTGGAGTGATGAATTCGGAGCTCCCCCCGCTGGTGACGCAGCACGGACACTGCAGCACGGCCCCCTTGGCCTTGGGATGATCCAGGTTGTGCTCCTGCGATATCTGCAGGCTGATCTGGTGCATGTTGTGCAGGATGGCGCTCCACATCAGGGGGTGCGGCGAGGAGCTGGTGGTCAGGGTCTCTTCGTAGCATTGCTTGTAAAGCTCCTGCATCTTCTTCTCTATGAAGCCGTTCAGAACAGAGTTAGAGAAGGGAGCGGAGGGCAAGATGTGGCTGTCTACACTGGGGGGCCCCTCTCCTCCCAGGAGCCCCCCAGGATTCTCATTCGGAGGACTGCCGCTGTCAATGTCCGCAGAGAGCAGCAACGGGCCGTCCTCGCAGTCCGCGTCCAGGATGCATCCGGAGTCCACTTTATGGAGGATGTGATCGCCGGCGATGTGCAGGTCCGGGTAGTTCTTGTAGATGCTGCCGTACGGACTGGACCACGACGTGTAGAGATCCAGGGAGACGTCACTCACCGCCTCGCGCCGCGGGATACTCAGCGCATGTGACGGTGCTACTGGGGGCTCGAAAGGATGTGGCGGATCCAGTCCATGATCCCTGCAGACAGAGTCCGTGCCCCCCGCACATGCCACCAGCGACTTCTCCGCCGCTCCGTCCTCCTGATCCTTAATGTCCAGCAGCTCTCTGTAGATCGCTGTGCACAGGAACGACTCCGACAACATGGCGGCCACTGCGATAGTCTGCGGAGAAACAGGATGGAGAAGACTGAGCACAAAGTCATACAAGACGGATATAATATATTGTACATGGCCGCCCCACCCTGGAGAAATCCACATAACGCAGCCTCAGAGGGCAATATAGGCAGAGGAAGGGTTAACAGGCGGCCATCTAATATCTACATTACAGAACTGACCACCATCATCTCCAGCCTCAGAGGCTATGCTGCGACTTGTAGTCCTCCCACGTGTTAATGAATGACTCATCAATGCTTCCCCCTCTTTGCATCATCTGAGGTTTAGTTCTTTTTTTCCGTATGTTCCTCTTTCCAGTAATTTCTTTATGCATTTATGAGAAATAGGAAGTGAAATACATCAGGTGCAGCTCATCCGCAGCGCGAATGTGGGGTCCGCGCTGCACGACAGCCGCCACATACAGAGAAAGAGCATGAAAAACGGATATAGGGTCCAGAGCAAGAAGGGGCCCTGCAGGTAAAGTGCTGGTCTGAAGTGAGCTCCCTGTATACAAAGATACATAAGATCATGTCTGCAGTCACCACTAGGGGGAGCTCCCTGTATACAGAGATACATAAGATCATGTCTGCAGCCACCACTAGGGGGAGCTCCCTGTATACAGAGAAACATAAGATCATGTCTGCAGCCACCACTAGGGGGAGCTCCCTTTATACAGAGATACATAAGATTCTGTCTGCAGCCACCACTAGGGGGAGCTCCATGTATACAGAGATATATGATAAGATCCTGTCTGCAGCCACCACTAAGGGGAGCTCCCTGTATGAAGAGATACATGATAAGATCCTGTCTGCAGCCACCACTAGGGGGAGCTCCGTGTATACAGAGATACATGATAATATTCTGTCTGCAGCCACCACTAGGGAGAGCTTCCTGTATACAGAGATCTATCATAGGATCCTGTCTGCAGCCACCACTAGGGGGAGCTCCCTGTATACAGAGAAACATAAGATCATGTCTGCAGCCACCACTAGGGGGAGCTCCCTTTATACAGAGATACATAAGATTCTGTCTGCAGCCACCACTAGGGAGAGCTTCCTGTGTACAGAGATCTATCATAGGATCCTGTCTGCAGCCACTAGAAGGAGCTCCCTGTATACAGAGATATATGATAAGATCCTGTCTGCAACCACCACTAGGGAGAGCTCCCAGTATACAGAGATACATGATAAGATCCTCTCTATAGTCACCACAAGGGGGAGCTCCCTGTATGCAGAGATACATGATAAGATTCTGTCTGCAGCCACCACTAGGGGGAGCTCCCTTTATACAGAGATACATAAGATTCTGTCTGCAGCCACCACTAGGGGGAGCTCCATGTATACAGAGATATATGATAAGATCCTGTCTGCAGCCACCACTAAGGGGAGCTCCCTTTATACAGAGATACATGATAAGATTCTGTCTGCAGCCACCACTAGGGGGAGCTCCCTTTATACAGAGATACATAAGATTCTGTCTGCAGCCACCACTAGGGGGAGCTCCATGTATACAGAGATATATGATAAGATCCTGTCTGCAGCCACCACTAAGGGGAGCTCCCTGTATACAGAGATACATGATAAGATTCTGTCTACAGTCACCACTAGGGGGAGCTCCCTGTATGCAGAGATACATGATAAGATTCTGTCTGCAGCCACCACTAGGGGGAGCTCCATGTATACAAAGATATATGATAAGATCCTGTCTGCAGCCACCACTAGGGGGAGCTCCCTGTATGAAGAGATACATGATAAGATCCTCTCTATAGTCACCACAAGGGGGAGCTCCCTGTATGCAGAGATACATGATAAGATTCTGTCTACAGTCACCACTAGGGGGAGCTCCCTGTATATAGAGATACATGATAAGATCCTGTCTGCAGCCACCACTAGGTGGAGCTCCCTGTATACAGAGATACATGATAACATCCTGTCTGCAGCCACCACTAGGGGGAGCTCCCTGTATACAGAGATACATGACAACTTCCTGTATGCAGCCACCACTGGGGGGAGCTCCCTGTATACAGAGATACATGATAAGATTCTGTCTGCAGCCACCACTAGGGGGAGCTCCCTGTATACAGAGATACATGATAAGATTCTGTCTGCAGGCACCACTAGAGGGAGCTCCCTGTATACAGAGATACATGATAAGATTCTGTCTGCAGACACCACTAGAGGGAGCTCCCTGTATACAGAGATACATGATAAGATTCTGTCTGCAGTCACCACTAGGGGGTGTTACCTGTATCCAGAAATACATGATATGATTCTGTCTGCAGTCACCACTAGAGGAGTTCCCTTTATACAGAGAATCTTTTGGCGATGCAAAAAACAGTTTTTGCAACAAAAAAAAGCGTCTTTTCGTGTGTGACAGCAGCCAAACATAAAAGCCCACTATAAATCTGGTATCACTGTAATCGCACCGACCCGCAAAATAAAGTTGTGTAATCACTTATACCGCACGCGGAACAGCGTAAAAAATAAATAAAACCAATTCTTCACCTGCTGTTCATTTGTTCATTCTGCCTCCCAAAGATCGCAGTATGGCTCGGCTCACACTTATCCTGTGATCTGCTCTGAGCGCTTACACCGGGGTTTCCGTGTAAATCTCTGAAATTCGTGAATCAGACGCAACCCCAGTCAGAAGATTCCCTATAACGAGGCAGATGAAAGCACTGTGGACGCTGTCTGGCATATGATCCGGTGGTGTCCTTCTTTTTATTAGGAGTGCATAAAAGCGCCGTCGGCCACAGTTTTGTGAACCTCTGAAAAAAAGGACACCGCTGAACAGAGGCCAGACTGAGTCCAGAGTAACTCTGCTGCCTCATTATATTGAATGGATCCCTCGGGGGTTTCATCTGAATTACGTCACTCAGAGATTTAAATGGAAACCCCGATATCAGTGCTCAGCGTAGAGCACAGGATAAATCGGAACATTTTACATAACATTTAGGATCACAATAAAAGCTTCAACTTAATAAAAAAAAAAAAAGCAAGTCCCCACTCAGGTCCGTCATCTGTTTACGAAAATATAGGGGGCTTCCACGTTACTGTTAGCATAAAGGCTCTGGAAAAGCTAAATGGCCCTTTCCCGCTTAAAGAAATTTAAAAAATTATGTTCTCCCAAATCCAAATTCTCCCTCCCTTCTGAGCCCCACAGTGTGCCTGAACCACAGTTAGCGTCCACATGTTTGGCATTTCTGTAGCGATGAGAGCCCGCCTAGTTTATGGGTGCACGTTTCCAGAAGCATGAGCTGGGCATAATGTACTGGTCACTACAACATACTGGTCACTACAACGTACTGGTCACTACAACGTATTGGTAACTACAATGGCAGTATGCAATTTTCACTCAGCAACATCCGCTGCTGTTTGTTTCTGGAAAACACCCATGTAGTTAAAATCCTCACCACACCTGTAGATGAATTCCCAAAGGGGTATAACTTCCAAAGTGGGGTTACTTGAGGGGGGATTCTGCTCTTCTAGCACTTAGGGTCTCTGTATACGGAGTCCGCAAACTATTCTAGGAAAATCTGTGCTCCAGGAGGCAAATAGCGCCCCGTCCCTCCCGAGTCTCGCTGTATGGCTAAGCAGTACTGTACAGCCACATATGGGGTATTTCTACATTCAGCAAAAATTGTGGGACGAATTTTGGTGCCATTTTTACCCATTTCCCAGTGTGAAAATGTAAAATTTGGAGCTAAAACAAAACTTTGGTGGTAAAAATGTAATTATTCTTTTCACCTCTCAATGGTGTAAAATTCTTTGAGGCACATGTGGTGTTAACATGCTCACTGCACCCCTAGATGAATTCATTGAGAGGTGTAGTTTGTAAAATGGAGTCTCTTATGGGGGATTCGGCTGACCTGGCACCTCAGGAGCTCTGTCAATGTGACATGGCACCCTCAAACCAGTCCTGCAAAATCTGAACTCCAATATGGCGCTTCTTCGCTTCTGAGCTTTGCACTGTGCCTCAAAAGTAGTATTTGACCACATATGGGGTATTGGCGTACTCAGGAGAAATTGCACAACACATTTTTTGGTCCACATTCTCCTGCTATCCTTGTGAAAATGAAAAAATTGGGGGCTAAAACAACATATTTGTGGGAAAAATATATATTTTTTCATTTTCACAGATTAACGTTGTAAAATTCTGTGAAGCACCTGGGGGTTCAAGGTGCTCACCACACATCTAAATAAAGTTCTCTGAGGGGTCTAATTTCCAAAATGGTGTCACTTGTGGGGGGGGGGGGGGGTTCCACTGTTTAGGCACTTCAGGGGCTCTCCAAACGCAACATGGCGTCTGCTAATTATTCCAGCAAAGATTACATTCAAAAAGTCAAATGGCGCTCCTTTCCTTCCGAGCCCAAAAAGTGGTTTTCCCCCACATATGGGGTATCGGCGTGCTCAGGAGCAATTGCATAACAAACTTTGTGGTCCATGTTTTCCTTTTACCCTTGCGAAAATAAAAAAAAAATGTAGTAAAATTTTTGTGAAAAAAAGTTAAATGTTCATTTTTTTCTTCCACGTTCCAAAACTTCCTGTGAAGCACCTGAAAACTTCTTGAATGTGGTTTTGAGCACCTTGAGGGGTGTATTTTTTTAGAATGGTGTCACTTTTAGTTTTTTTTTTCTGTCAAAGTGACTTCAAATGTGATGTGGTCCCTAAAAAAAAATGGTTTTATAAATTTCGTTGGAAAAATGAGAAATCGCCGGTCAACTTTTAACCCTTATAGCTCCCTAACAAAAAAAAAAATGTTGTTTCAAAAATTGTGCTGATGTAAAGTAGACATGTGGGAAGTGTTATTTATTAACTATTTTGTGTGACATGACGCTCTGATATAAGGCCACAGTATGACACAATCATATAAAGATTTGAAGAGATGTGATAGAAATGTCTGCTAGGTCCCTTTCATGGCCCTGTGATGGCTCCATGCAGAACGGAGGCAGATGAGTCCACGTTCATCTCCCTGTGATCGCCTCTTGCTTTGGACACGTCACCTCTATAACGTATGTATAATTATCTTACCCTCCGGCGCCGCGCTCCTCGCTCATCGGACTGTCCGCCAGCGTCCCCGCTCCATCCTGTTTCTCTGAGATCCTGGAGCTTGTGCCGTCATCCGCCTCCTGACACCGAGTAACGAACCCTCAGCACTTCCGCTTTCGATTTTACAGTTAAAAAGGAGAAGTTTCGTACAACAGATGAAGTGTTGGAATTATAGGTTATTGTAGTGATGTCGTTCTGCGGTGGCAGCGTATATACATCCAGGAGGTGGAGTATATACCAAGACTGTGGATTAAGTGATGTTTTGTCATCTTTTATGAGAAAGGAAGACAAAAGCCTTTGTTAGATTTTATATACAGTGGGAATATAATACTGCCACACAATACACATATAAGACCTCCACACAATATACACATAATACCTCCACCCAACGCACACATAATACATCCACACAATAAACCTATAATACATGCACCTAATACATAAATAATACCGCCACCCAATACATAAATAATACCGCCACACAATATATACATAATAAATACACACAATACACACGTAAAACTGCCACACAATACACATATAATACTGACACACAATACACACGTAAAACTGCCACACAATACACATATAATACTGACACACAATATACACATAATACCTCCATCCAACACACACATAATACATCCGCACAATAAACCTATAATACATGCACCTAATACATAAATAATACCACCACCCAATACATAAATAATACCGCCACACAATATATACATAATACATCCACACAATACACACGTAAAACTGCCACACAATACACATATAATACTGACACACAATATACACATAATACCTCCACCCAAAACACACATAATACATCCACACAATAAACCTATAATACATGCACCTAATACATAAATAATACCACCACCCAATACATAAATAATACCGCCACACAATATATACATAATACATCCACACAATACACATATAATACTGACACACAATATACACATAATACCTCCACCCAAAACACACATAATACATCCACACAATAAACCTATAATACATCCACCTAATACATAAATAATACCGCCACCCAACACATAAATAATACCGCAACACAATATACACATAATACATCCACACAATACACACGTAAAACTGACACACAATACACATATAATACTGACACACAATATAAACATAATACTGCCACACAGTACACACATAATACAAAAAAATGCACATTCACACAATACAGCCACATAATAAACACATAATACATTCACACAATATACATATAATTCTGCCACACAATGCATGCATAATGGGAGCACGGTGGCTCAGTGGTTAGCACCATTGCTTTGCAGCGCTGGGGTCCTGGATTAAAATCCCACCAAGGATGACATCTATAAGGAGTTTGTATGTTCTCCCCATATTTGTGTGGGTTTCCTCCCACACGCAAAAGACATACTGATAGGGAAATTAGATTGTGAGCCCCAATGGGGACAGTGATGATGTCTGTAAAGCGCTGGGGAATTAATGGAGATATATGAGTGAGGAAAATAAAATAAAAAATAAATAATACTGCCACACAATAAACACTTAATAGAGCCAAAAGATACACAGATAATACTGCCAAACAGTATACACATACACACGTGGTCAAAATTGTTGGGTACCCCTCATTTAATGAAAGAAAAACCCACAATGGTCACAGAAATAACTTGAATCTGACAAAAGTAATAATAAATTAAAAATCTATGAAAATGAACAAATGAAAGTCAGACATTGCTTTTCTGCTTCCACAGAATTTTTAAGAAAATAAACTCATGAAATCGGCCTGGACAGAAATGATGGCACCCCTGAAAATAATGTGACAAAAGGGACATGTTAAATCAAGTTGTGTCCACTAATTAGCATCACAGGTGTCTACAATCTTGTAATCAGTCAGTGGCCTGTATATAGGGCTACAGATACTCACTGTGCTGTATATAGGGCTACAGATACTCACTGCGCTGTTTGGCGACATGGTGTGTACCACACTCAACATGGACCAGAGGAAGCAAAGGAAAGAGTTGTCTCAGGAGATTAGAAAGAAAATTATAGACAAGCATGTTAAAGGTAAAGGTTATAAGACCATCTCCAAGCAGCTTGATGTTCCTGTGACTACAGTTGCACATATTATTCAGAAATGTAAGATCCATGGGACTGTAGCCAGCCTCCCTGGACGTGGCCGCAGGAGGAAAATTGATGACAAATCAAAGAGACGGATAATACGAATGGTAACAAAAGAGCCCAGGATAACTTCTAAAGAGATTAAAGGTGAAGTTCAAGCTCAAGGAACATCAGTGTCAGATCGCACCATCCCTCGTTGTTTGATCCAAAGTAGACTTCAAGGGAGACGACCAAGGAGAACACCATTGTTGGAAAAAAAAATCATAAAAAAGCCAGTCTGGAATTTGCCAAACTACACGTTGACAAGCCACAAAGCTTCTGGGAGAATGTCCTATGGACAGATGAGACAAAAATGGAAGTTTTTGGCAAGGCACATCAGCTCTATGTTCACTGACGGAAAAATGAAGCATATCAAGAAAAGAACACTGTCCCTACTGTGAAACATGGTGGAGGCTCTGTTATGTTCTGGGGCTTCTTTGCTGCATCTGGCACAGGGTGTCTTGAATCTGTGCAGGGTACAATGAAATCTCAAGACTATCAAGGGATTCTAGAGAGAAATGTGCTGCCCAGTGTCAGAAAGCGTGGTCTCAGTCGCAGGTCATGGGTCTTGCAACAGGATAATGATCCAAAACACACAGCTAAAAACACCCAAGAATGGCTACGAGGAAAACATTGGACTATTCTGAAGTGACCTTCTATGAGCCCTGACCTAAATCCTATTGAGCATCTTTGGAAAGAGCTGAAACATGTCGTCTGGAAAAGGCAGCCTTCAACCACCAGACAACTGGAGCAGTTTGCTCATGAGGAGTCTCCAAAATACCTGTCGAGAGGTGCAGAAGTCTCATTGACAGTTACAGGAGTCGTTTGATTGCAGTGATTGCCTCAAAAGATCGTTCAACAAAATATTAAGTTAAGAAGAAGAACCATCATTTCTGTCCAGGCCTGTTTCATGAGGATAATTTTTAAAAAAATTCTGTAGAAGCAGAAAAGCAATGTCTGACTTTCATCTGTTCATTTTCATAGATTTTTAATTTATTATTACTTTTGTCAGATTCAAGTTAATTCTGTGACCATTGTGGGTTTTTCTTTCATTAAACGAGGGGTACCAACAATTTTGACCACGTGTGTAATGCTGTCATTGGCTGCTTATCTGCCATGAAATGCTATACATTGCTCCAGTGCATTACATCAGCATGGCGCCATATCACACACTGTATATTACCCTGAGAGTAGCAGCATATAATGTGGCCCCAGGCTGTGTCAGGGTGCTGTCCGCTGTATGGGGCCCTGTGCGGGGTCTCCGGTACCCCTATAAAGTCTCAGTAACACCCAAATATCGCACCTCCTGGACATTGTCCCTGTGTCTTCTCGCTCCCCCCTCGTGTCGCTGCCTCATCGCTCTCCGCCACCAGTTTATTTCATTCTCACTGATCCGTACAGGAGATTTTATTCTGCAGATTTTACAGCTGCTCATAAAAAAATCACAAAGACAACGAACAGAAGAGACGAGACGACAAAATAAGGAGAATAGTGAAAAGGGCATCTCTGAAAACCACAAGCTGGGGGGTAAATGTTCTGTTGTCTGCACATTTTTTTCCTCAATGTGGAGCTTAGTGTTTGCCACATGGGCTTTTTTTTTGCCTTCCTCTGGATCAACAAGTTACGCTATGGACTGAACTAGATGGACTTAGTCTTCCTTCAACCTTAAAAACTATGTTATTAGAAACTTTCCTAATCCATCCTGAAAGTAACAAAACTGCAATAGTAAGAGAAGGAATATTTATGCAATAGCAGCTCTAAAAGTGACGTGTCCTGTAAAGTCCCAGTAACCCCTGAACCCCGATATATAGATCATGTATAGCGCAAATCTACACAACCAGTGCAACCACTGTGCACATACATTACATTACTGACCCTGTACTGATCGTGAGTTACATCCTGTATTATACCCCAGAGCTGCACTCACTATTCTGCTGGTGCAGTCTCTGTGTACATACATTACATTACTGATCCTGAGTTACATCCTGCATTATACTCCAGAGCTGCACTCACTATTCTGCTGGTGCAGTCACTGTGTACATACATTACATTACTGATCCTGTACTGATCCTGAGTTACCTCCTGTATTATACTCCAGAGCTGCACTCACTATTCTGCTGGTGCAGTCACTGTGTACATACATTACATTACTGATCCTGAGTTACATCCAGTATTATACTCCAGAGCTGCACTCACTATTCTGCTAGTGCAGTCACTGTGTACATACATTAATGATCCTGAGTTACATCCTGTATTATACTCCAGAGCTGCACTCACTATTCTGCTGGTGCAGTCACTGTGTACATACATTACATTACTGATCCTGAGTTACATCCTGTATTATACTCCAGAGCTGCACTCACTATTCTGCTGGTGCAGTCACTGTGTACATACATTACAATACTGATCCTGTACTGATCCTGAGTTACCTCCTGTATTATACTCCAGAGCTGTACTCACTATTCTGCTGGTGCAGTCACTGTGCACATACCTTACATTACTGACCCTGTACTGATCCTGAGTTACATCCTGTATTATACTCCAGAGCTGCACTCACTATTCTGCTGGTGCAGTAACTGTGCACATACATTACATTAATGACCCTGTACTGATCCTGAGTTACATCCTGTATTATACTCCAGAGCTGCACTCACTATTCTGCTGGTGCAGTCACTGTGTACATACATTACATTACTGACCCTGTACTGATCCTGAGTTACATCCTGTATTATACTCCAGAGCTGCACTCACTATTCTGCTGGTGCAGTCACTGTGTACATACATTACTGATCCTGAGTTACATCCAGTATTATACTTCAGAGCTGCACTCACTATTCTGCTGGTGCAGTCACTGTGTACATACATTACTGATCCTGAGTTACATCCTGTACTATACTCCAGAGCTGCACTCACTATTCTGCTGGTGCAGTCACTGTGTACATACATTACATTACTGATCCTGAGTTACATCCTGTATTATACTCCAGAGCTGCAATCACTATTCTGCTGGTGCAGTCACTGTGTACATACATTACAATACTGATCCTGTACTGATCCTGAGTTACCTCCTGTATTATACTCCAGAGCTGCACTCACTATTCTGCTGGTGCAGTCACTGTGTACATACATTACATTACTGATCCTGAGTTACATCCTGTATTATACTCCAGAGCTGCACTCACTATTCTGCTGGTGCAGTCACTGTGTACATACATTACATTACTGATCCTGAGTTACCTTCTGTATTATACTCCAGAGCTGCACTCACTATTCTGCTGGTGCAGTCACTGTGCACATACATTACAATACTGATCCTGTACTGATCCTGAGTTACCTCCTGTATTATACTCCAGAGCTGCACTCACTATTCTGCTGGTGCAGTCACTGTGTACATACATTACAATGCTGATCCTGTACTGATCCTGAGTTACCTCCTGTATTATACTCCAGAGCTGCACTTACTATTCTGCTGGTGCAGTAACTGTGTACATACATTACATTAATGACCCTGTACTGATCCTGAGTTACATCCTGTATTATACTCCAGAGCTGCACTCACTATTCTGCTGGTGCAGTCACTGTGTACATACATTACATTACTGACCCTGTACTGATCCTGAGTTACATCCTGTATTATACTCCAGAGCTGCACTCACTATTCTGCTGGTGCAGTCACTGTGTACATACATTACTGATCCTGAGTTACATCCAGTATTATACTTCAGAGCTGCACTCACTATTCTGCTGGTGCAGTCACTGTGTACATACATTACTGATCCTGAGTTACATCCTGTACTATACTCCAGAGCTGCACTCACTATTCTGCTGGTGCAGTCACTGTGTACATACATTACATTACTGATCCTGAGTTACATCCTGTATTATACTCCAGAGCTGCAATCACTATTCTGCTGGTGCAGTCGCTGTGTACATACATTACAATACTGATCCTGTACTGATCCTGAGTTACCTCCTGTATTATACTCCAGAGCTGCACTCACTATTCTGCTGGTGCAGTCACTGTGTACATACATTACATTACTGATCCTGAGTTACATCCTGTATTATACTCCAGAGCTGCACTCACTATTCTGCTGGTGCAGTCACTGTGTACATACATTACATTACTGATCCTGAGTTACCTCCTGTATTATACTCCAGAGCTGCACTCACTATTCTGCTGGTGCAGTCACTGTGCACATACATTACAATACTGATCCTGTACTGATCCTGAGTTACCTCCTGTATTATACTCCAGAGCTGCACTCACTATTCTGCTGGTGCAGTCACTGTGTACATACATTACAATGCTGATCCTGAGTTACATCCTGTATTATACTCCAGAGCTGCACTCACTATTCTGCTGGTGCAGTCACTGTGTACATACATTACATTACTGATCCTGAGTTACATCCTGTATTATACTCCAGAGCTGCACTCACTATTCTGCTGGTGCAGTCACAGTGTACATACATTACATTACTGATCCTGAGTTACATCCTGTATTATACTCCAGAGCTGCACTCACTATTCTGCTGGTGCAGTCACTGTGTACATACATTAGATTACTGATCCTGAGATACACCCTGTATTATACTCCAGAGCTGCACTCACTATTCTGCTGGTGCAGTCACTGTGTACATACATTACATTACTGATCCTGAGTTACATCCTGTATTATACTCCAGAGCTGCACTCACTATTCTGCTGGTGCAGTCACTGTGTACATACATTACATTACTGATCCTGAGTTGCATCCAGTATTATACTCCAGAGCTGCACTCACTATTCTGCTGGTGCAGTCACTGTATACATACATTACTGATCCTGAGTTACATCCTGTATTATACTCCAGAGCTGCACTCACTATTCTGCTGGTGCAGTCACTGTGTACATACATTATATTACTGATCCCGAGTTACATCCTGTATTATACCCCAGAGCTGCACTCACTATTCTGCTGGTGCAGT
This sequence comes from Phyllobates terribilis, assembly GCF_046119375.1. Taxonomy (NCBI): domain Eukaryota; kingdom Metazoa; phylum Chordata; class Amphibia; order Anura; family Dendrobatidae; genus Phyllobates; species Phyllobates terribilis. The sequence goes on along the minus strand of NW_027362767.1, from coordinate 435,945,038 downwards.
CACTGTGTACATACATTACTGATCCTGAGTTACCTCCTGTATTATACTCCAGAGCTGCACTCACTATTCTGCTGGTGCAGTCACTGTGTACATACATTACATTACTGATCCGGAGTTACATCCTGTATTATACTCCAGAGCTGCACTCACTATTCTGCTGGTGCAGTCACTGTGTACATACATTACATTACTGATCCTGAGTTACATCCTGTATTATACTCCAGAGCTGCACTCACTATTCTGCTGGTGCAGTCACTGTGTACACACATTACAATACTGATCCTGAGTTACATCCTGTATTATACTCCAGAGCTGCACTCACTATTCTGCTGGTGCAGTCACTGTGTACATACATTACAATACTGATCCTGAGTTACATCCTGTATTATACCCCAGAGCTATACTCACTATTCTGCTGGTGCAGTCACTGTGTACATACATTACAATACTGATCCTGAGTTACCTCCTGTATTATACTCCAGAGCTGCACTTACTATTCCGCTGGTGCAGTCACAGTGTACATACATTACATTACTGATCCTGAGTTACATCCTGTATTATACTCCAGAGCTGCACTCACTATTCTGCGGGTTAAGTCACTGTGTACATACATTACATTACTGATCCTGAGTTACATCCTGTATTATACCCCAGAGCTGCACTCACTATTCTGCTGGTGCAGTCACTGTGTACATACATTACATTACTGATCCTGAGTTGCATCCAGTATTATACTCCAGAGTTGCACTCACTATTCTGCTGGTGCAGTCACTGTGTACATACATTACTGATCCTGAGTTACATCCTGTATTATACTCCAGAGCTGCACTCACTATTCTGCTGGTGCAGTCACAGTGTACATACATTACATTACTGATCCTGAGTTACATCCTGTATTACACTCCAGAGCTGCACTCACTATTCTGCTGGTGCAGTCACTGTGTACATAGATTACATTACTGATCCTGAGTTGCATCCTGTATTATACTCCAGAGCTGCACTCACTATTCTGCTGGTGCAGTCACTGTGTACATACATTACATTACTGATCCTGAGTTACATTCTGTATTATACTCCAGAGCTGCACTCACTATTCTGCTGGTGCAGTCACTGTGTGCATACATTACATTACTGATCCTGAGTTACATCCTGTATTATACCCCAGAGCTGCACTCACTATTCTGCTGGTGCAGTCACTGTGTACATACATTACATTACTGATCCTGAGTTACATCCTGTATTATACTCCAGAGCTGCACTCACTATTCTGCTGGTGCAGTCACTGTGTACATACATTACATTACTGATCCTGACTTACATCCTGTATTATACTCCAGAGCTACACTCACTATTCTGCTGGTGCAGTCACTGTGTACACACATTACAATACTGATCCTGAGTTACATCCTGTATTATACTCCAGAGCTGCACTCACTATTCTGCTGGTGCAGTCACTGTGTACATACATTACAATACTGATCCTGAGTTACATCCTGTATTATACCCCAGAGCTATACTCACTATTCTGCTGGTGCAGTCACTGTGTACATACATTACATTACTGATCCTGAGTTACATCCTGTATTATACTCCAGAGCTGCACTCACTATTCTGCTGGTGCAGTCACTGTGTACATACATTACAATACTGATCCTGTACTGATCCTGAGTTACCTCCTGTATTATACTCCAGAGCTGCACTTACTATTCTGCTGGTGCAGTCACAGTGTACATACATTACATTACTAATCCTGAGTTACATCCTGTATTATACTCCAGAGCTGCACTCACTATTCTGCTGGTTAAGTCACTGTGTACATACATTACATTACTGATCCTGAGTTACATCCTGTATTATACCCCAGGGCTGCACTCACTATTCTGCTGGTGCAGTCACTGTGTACATACATTACATTACTGATCCTGAGTTGCATCCAGTATTATACTCCAGAGCTGCACTCACTATTCTGCTGGTGCAGTCACTGTGTACATACATTACAATACTGATCCTGTACTGATCCTGAGTTACCTCCTGTATTATACTCCAGAGCTGCACTTACTATTCTGCTGGTGCAGTCACAGTGTACATACATTACATTACTGATCCTGAGTTACATCCTGTATTATACTCCAGAGCTGCACTCACTATTCTGCTGGTTAAGTCACTGTGTACATACATTACATTACTGATCCTGAGTTACATCCTTTATTATACCCCAGGGCTGCACTCACTATTCTGCTGGTGCAGTCACTGTGTACATACATTACATTACTGATCCTGAGTTACATTCTGTATTATACTCCAGAGCTGCACTCACTATTCTGCTGGTGCAGTCACTGTGTACATACATTACATTACTGATCCTGAGTTACATCATGTATTATACCCCAGAGCTGCACTCACTATTCTGCTGGTGCAGTCACTGTGTACATACATTACATTACTGATCCTGAGTTGCATCCAGTATTATACTCCAGAGCTGCACTCACTATTCTGCTGGTGCAGTCACAGTGTACATATATTACATTACTGATCCTGAGTTACATCCTGTATTATACTCCAGAGCTGCACTCACTATTCTGCTGGTGCAGTCACTGTGTACATACATTACGTTACTGATCCTGAGTTACACCCGGTATTATACTCCAGAGCTGCACTCACTATTCTGCTGGTGCAGTCACTGTGTGCATACATTACATTACTGATCCTGAGTTACATCCTGTATTATACCCCAGAGCTGCACTCACTATTCTGCTGGTGCAGTCACTGTGTACATACATTACATTACTGATCCTGAGTTACATCCTGTATTATACTCCAGAGCTGCACTCACTATTCTGCTGGTGCAGTCACTGTGTACATACATTACAATGCTGATCCTGTACTGATCCGGAGTTACCTCCTGTATTATACTCCAGAGCTGCACTTACTATTCTGCTGGTGCAGTCACAGTGTACATACATTACATTACTGATCCTGAGTTACATCCTGTATTATACTCCAGAGCTGCACTCACTATTCTGCTGGAGCAGTCACTGTGTACATACATTACATTACTGATCCTGAGTTACATCCTGTATTATACTCCAGAGCTGCACTCACTATTCTGCTGGTGCAGTCACTGTGTACATACATTAGATTACTGATCCTGAGATACACCCTGTATTATAATCCAGAGCTGCACTCACTATTCTGCAGGTGCAGTCACTGTGTACATACATTACATTACTGATCCTGAGTTACATCCTGTATTATACCCCAGAGCTGCACTCACTGCTCTGCTGGTGCAGTCACTGTGTACATACATTACATTACTGATCCTGAGTTGCATCCAGTATTATACTCCAGAGCTGCACTCACTATTCTGCTGGTGCAGTCACTGTGTACATACATTACTGATCCTGAGTTACATCCTGTATTATACTCCAGAGCTGCACTCACTATTCTGCTGGTGCAGTCACTGTGTACATACATTACATTACTGATCCCGAGTTACATCCTGTATTATACCCCAGAGCTGCACTCACTATTCTGCTGGTGCAGTCACTGTGTACATACATTACATTACTGATCCTGAGTTGCATGCAGTATTATACTCCAGAGCTGCACTCACTATTCTGCTGGTGCAGTCACTGTGTACATATATTACTGATCCTGAGTTACATCCTGTATTATACTCCAGAGCTGCACTCACTATTCTGCTGGTGCAGTGACTGTGTACATACATTACTGATCCTGAGTTACCTCCTGTATTATACTCCAGAGCTGCACTCACTATTGTGCTGGTGCAGTCACTGTGTACATACATTACATTACTGATCCTGAGTTACCTCCTGTATTATACTCCAGAGCTGCACTCACTATTCTGCTGGTGCAGTCACTGTGTACATACATTACATTACTGATCCTGAGTTACATCCTGTATTATACTCCAGAGCTGCACTCACTATTCTGCTGGTGCAGTCACTGTGTACACACATTACAATACTGATCCTGAGTTACATCCTGTATTATACTCCAGAGCTGCACTCACTATTCTGCTGGTGCAGTCACTGTGTACATACATTACAATACTGATCCTGAGTTACATCCTGTATTATACCCCAGAGCTATACTCACTATTCTGCTGGTGCAGTCACTGTGTACATACATTACATTACTGATCCTGAGTTACCTCCTGTATTATACTCCAGAGCTGCACTCACTATTCTGCTGGTGCAGTCACTGTGTACATACATTACAATACTGATCCTGTACTGATCCTGAGTTACCTCCTGTATTATACTCCAGAGCTGCACTTACTATTCTGCTGGTGCAGTCACAGTGTACATACATTACATTACTAATCCTGAGTTACATCCTGTATTATACTCCAGAGCTGCACTCACTATTCTGCTGGTTAAGTCACTGTGTACATACATTACATTACTGATCCTGAGTTACATCCTGTAGTATACCCCAGGGCTGCACTCACTATTCTGCTGGTGCAGTCACTGTGTACATACATTACATTACTGATCCTGAGTTGCATCCAGTATTATACTCCAGAGCTGCACTCACTATTCTGCTGGTGCAGTCACTGTGTACATACATTACAATACTGATCCTGTACTGATCCTGAGTTACCTCCTGTATTATACTCCAGAGCTGCACTTACTATTCTGCTGGTGCAGTCACAGTGTACATACATTACATTACTGATCCTGAGTTACATCCTGTATTATACTCCAGAGCTGCACTCACTATTCTGCTGGTTAAGTCACTGTGTACATACATTACATTACTGATCCTGAGTTACATCCTTTATTATACCCCAGGGCTGCACTCACTATTCTGCTGGTGCAGTCACTGTGTACATACATTACATTACTGATCCTGAGTTACATTCTGTATTATACTCCAGAGCTGCACTCACTATTCTGCTGGTGCAGTCACTGTATACATACATTACATTACTGATCCTGAGTTACATCATGTATTATACCCCAGAGCTGCACTCACTATTCTGCTGGTGCAGTCACTGTGTACATACATTACATTACTGATCCTGAGTTGCATCCAGTATTATACTCCAGAGCTGCACTCACTATTCTGCTGGTGCAGTCACAGTGTACATATATTACATTACTGATCCTGAGTTACATCCTGTATTATACTCCAGAGCTGCACTCACTATTCTGCTGGTGCAGTCACTGTGTACATACATTACGTTACTGATCCTGAGTTACACCCGGTATTATACTCCAGAGCTGCACTCACTATTCTGCTGGTGCAGTCACTGTGTGCATACATTACATTACTGATCCTGAGTTACATCCTGTATTATACCCCAGAGCTGCACTCACTATTCTGCTGGTGCAGTCACTGTGTACATACATTACATTACTGATCCTGAGTTACATCCTGTATTATACTCCAGAGCTGCACTCACTATTCTGCTGGTGCAGTCACTGTGTACATACATTACAATACTGATCCTAAGTTACATCCTGTATTATACTCCAGAGCTGTACTCACTATTCTGCTGGTGCAGTCACTGTGTACATACATTACATTACTGATCCTGAGTTACATCCTGTATTATACTCCAGAGCTGCACTCACTATTCTGCTGGTGCAGTCACTGTGTACATACATTAGATTACTGATCCTGAGATACACCCTGTATTATAATCCAGAGCTGCACTCACTATTCTGCAGGTGCAGTCACTGTGTACATACATTATATTACTGATCCTGAGTTACATCCTGTATTATACCCCAGAGCTGCACTCACTGCTCTGCTGGTGCAGTCACTGTGTACATACATTACATTACTGATCCTGAGTTGCATCCAGTATTATACTCCAGAGCTGCACTCACTATTCTGCTGGTGCAGTCACTGTGTACATACATTACTGATCCTGAGTTACATCCTGTATTATACTCCAGAGCTGCACTCACTATTCTGCTGGTGCAGTCACTGTGTACATACATTACATTACTGATCCCGAGTTACATCCTGTATTATACCCCAGAGCTGCACTCACTATTCTGCTGGTGCAGTCACTGTGTACATACATTACATTACTGATCCTGAGTTGCATGCAGTATTATACTCCAGAGCTGCACTCACTATTCTGCTGGTGCAGTCACTGTGTACATATATTACTGATCCTGAGTTACATCCTGTATTATACTCCAGAGCTGCACTCACTATTCTGCTGGTGCAGTGACTGTGTACATACATTACTGATCCTGAGTTACCTCCTGTATTATACTCCAGAGCTGCACTCACTATTGTGCTGGTGCAGTCACTGTGTACATACATTACATTACTGATCCTGAGTTACATCCTGTATTATACTCCAGAGCTGCACTCACTATTCTGCTGGTGCAGTCACTGTGTACATACATTACATTACTGATCCTGAGTTACATCCTGTATTATACTCCAGAGCTGCACTCACTATTCTGCTGGTGCAGTCACTGTGTACACACATTACAATACTGATCCTGAGTTACATCCTGTATTATACTCCAGAGCTGCACTCACTATTCTGCTGGTGCAGTCACTGTGTACATACATTACAATACTGATCCTGAGTTACATCCTGTATTATACCCCAGAGCTATACTCACTATTCTGCTGGTGCAGTCACTGTGTACATACATTACATTACTGATCCTGAGTTACATCCTGTATTATACTCCAGAGCTGCACTCACTATTCTGCTGGTGCAGTCACTGTGTACATACATTACATTACTGATCCTGAGTTACATCCTGTATTATACTCCAGAGCTGCACTCACTATTCTGCTGGTTAAGTCACTGTGTACATACATTACATTACTGATCCTGAGTTACATCCTGTATTATACCCCAGAGCTGCACTCACTATTCTGCTGGTGCAGTCACTGTGTACATACATTACATTACTGATCCTGAGTTGCATCCAGTATTATACTCCAGAGTTGCACTCACTATTCTGCTGGTGCAGTCACTGTGTACATACATTACTGATCCTGAGTTACATTCTGTATTATACTCCAGAGCTGCACTCACTATTCTGCTGGTGCAGTCACTGTGTACATACATTACATTACTGATCCTGAGTTACATCCTGTATTATACCCCAGAGCTGCACTCACTATTCTGCTGGTGCAGTCACTGTGTACATACATTACATTACTGATCCTGAGTTGCATCCAGTATTATACTCCAGACCTGCACTCACTATTCTGCTGGTGCAGTCACTGTGTACATACATTACTGATCCTGAGTTACGTCCTGTATTATACTCCAGAGCTGCACTCACTATTCTGCTGGTGCAGTCACTGTGTACATACATTACTGATCCTGAGTTACCTCCTGTATTATACTCCAGAGCTGCACTCACTATTGTGCTGGTGCAGTCACTGTGTACATACATTACATTACTGATCCTGAGTTACATCCTGTATTATACCCCAGAGCTGCACTCACTATTCTGCTGGTGCAGTCACTGTGTACATACATTACATTACTGATCCTGAGTTACATCCTGTATTATACTCCAGAGCTGCACTCACTATTCTGCTGGTGCAGTCACTGTGTACATACATTACATTACTGATCCTGAGTTACATCCTGTATTATACTCCAGAGCTGCACTCACTATTCTGCTGGTGCAGTCACTGTGTACATATATTACATTACTGATCCTGAGTTACATTCTGTATTATACTCCAGAGCTGCACTCACTATTCTGCTAGTGCAGTCACTGTGTACACACATTACTGATCCTGAGTTACATCCTGTATTATACTCCAGAGCTGCACTCACTATTTTGCTGGTGCAGTCACTGTGTACATACATTACATTACTGATCCTAAATTACATCCTGTATTATACTCCTGAGCTGCACTCACTATTCTGCTGGTGCAGTCACTGTGTACATACATTACATTACTGATCCTGAGTTACATCCTGTATTATACCCCAGAGCTGCACCCACTATTCAGCTGGTGCAGTCACTGTGTACATACATTACATTACTGATACTGATTTACATCCTGTATTATACTCCAGAGCTGCACTCACTATTCTGCTGGTGTAGTCACTGTGTACATACATTACATTACCGATCCTGAGTTACATCCTGTATTATACTCCAGAGCTGCACTCACTATTCTGCTGGTGCAGTCACTATGTACATACATTACAAAACTGATCCTGAGTTACCTTCTGTATTATACTCCAGAGCTGCACTCACTATTCTGCTGGTGCAGTCACAGTGTACATATATTACATTACTGATCCTGAGTTACATCCTGTATTATACTCCAGAGCTGCACTCACTATTCTGCTGGTGCAGTCACTGTGTACATACATTACTGATCCTGAGTTACATCCTGTATTATACTCCAGAGCTGCACTCACTATTCTGCTGGTGCAGTCACTGTGTACATACATTATATTACTGATCCTGTACTGATCCTGAGTTACATCCTGTATTATACCCCAGAGCTGCACTCACTATTCTGCTGGTGCAGTCACTGTGTACATATATTACATTACTGATCCTGTACTGATCCTGTGTTACATCCTGTATTATACCCCAGAGCTGCACTCACTATTCTGCTGGTGCAGTCACTGTGTACACACATTACTGATCCTGAGTTACATCCTGCATTATACTCCAGAGCTGCACTCACTATTCTGCTGGTGCAGTCACTGTGTACATACATTACATTACTGATCCTGAGTTACATCCTGTATTATACCCCAGAGCTGTACTCACTATTCTGCTGGTGCAGTCACTGTGTACATACATTACAATACTGATCCTGTACTGATCCTGAGTTACATCCTGTATTATACTCCAGAGCTGCACTCACTATTCTGCTGGTGGAGTCACTGTGTACATACATTACATTACTGATCCTGAGTTACATCCTGTATTATACTCCTGAGCTGCACTCACTATTCTGCTGGTGCAGTCACTGTGTACATACATTACATTACTGATCCTGAGTTACATCCTGTATTATACTCCAGAGCTGCACTCACTATTCTGCTGGTGCAGTCACTGTGTACATACATTACATTACTGATCCTGAGTTACATCCTGTATTATACCCCAGAGCTGCACTCACTATTCTACTGGTGCAATCACTGTGTACATACATTACATTACTGATCCTGAGTTACATCCAGTATTATACTCCAGAGCTGCACTCACTATTCTGCTGGTGCAGTCACTGTGTACATACATTACTGATCCTGAGTTACATCCTGTATTATACTCCAGAGCTGCACTCACTATTCTGCTGGTGCAGTCACTGTGTACATACATTACATTACTGATCCTGAGTTACATCCTGTATTATACTCCAGAGCTGCACTCACTATTCTGCTGGTGCAGTCACTGTGTACATACATTACATTACTGATCCTGAGTTACATCCTGTATTATACTCCAGAGCAGCACTCACTATTCTGCTGGTGCAGTCACTGTGTACATACATTACAATACTGATCCTGAGTTACATCCTGTATTATACCCCAGAGCTGTACTCACTATTCTGCTGGTGTAGTCACTGTGTACATACATTACAATACTGATCCTGAGTTACATCCTGTATTATACTCCAGAGCTGCACTCACTATTCTGCTGGTGCAGTCACTGTGTACATACATTACAATACTGATCCTGTACTGATCCTGAGTTACCTTCTGTATTATACTCCAGAGCTGCACTCACTATTCTGCTGGTGCAGTCACAGTGTACATATATTACATTACTGATCCTGAGTTACATCCTGTATTATACTCCAGAGCTGCACTCACTATTCTGCTGGTGGAGTCACTGTGTACATACATTACGTTACTGATCCTGAGTTACACCCGGTATTATACTCCAGAGCTGCACTCACTATTCTGCTGGTGCAGTCACTGTGTGCATACATTACATTACTGATCCTGAGTTACATCCTGTATTATACTCCAGAGCTGCACTCACTATTCTGCTGGTGCAGTCACTGTGTACATACATTACTGATCCTGAGTTACATCCTGTATTATACTCCAGAGCTGCACTCACTATTCTGCTGGTGCAGTCACTGTGTACATACATTACTGATCCTGAGTTACCTCCTGTATTATACTCCAGAGCTGCACTCACTATTGTGCTGGTGCAGTCACTGTGTACATACATTACATTACTGATCCTGAGTTACATCCTGTATTATACCCCAGAGCTGCACTCACTATTCTGCTGGTGCAGTCACTGTGTACATACATTACTGATCCTGAGTTACATCCTGTATTATACTCCAGAGCTGCACTCACTATTCTGCTGGTGCAGTCACTGTGTACATACATTATATTACTGATCCTGTACTGATCCTGAGTTACATCCTGCATTATACTCCAGAGCTGCACTCACTATTCTGCTGGTGCAGTCACTGTGTACACACATTACTGATCCTGAGTTACATCCTGCATTATACTCCAGAGCTGCACTCACTATTCTGCTGGTGCAGTCACTGTGTACATACATTACATTACTGATCCTGAGTTACATCCTGTATTATACCCCAGAGCTGTACTCACTATTCTGCTGGTGCAGTCACTGTGTACATACATTACAATACTGATCCTGTACTGATCCTGAGTTACATCCTGTATTATACTCCAGAGCTGCACTCACTATTCTGCTGGTGGAGTCACTGTGTACATACATTACATTACTGATCCGGAGTTACATCCTGTATTATACTCCTGAGCTGCACTCACTATTCTGCTGGTGCAGTCACTGTGTACATACATTACATTACTGATCCTGAGTTACATTTTGTATTATACTCCAGAGCTGCACTCACTATTCTGCTGGTGCAGTCACTGTGTACATACATTACATTACTGATCCTGAGTTACATCCTGTATTATACCCCAGAGCTGCACTCACTATTCTACTGGTGCAATCACTGTGTACATACATTACATTACTGATCCTGAGTTACATCCAGTATTATACTCCAGAGCTGCACTCACTATTCTGCTGGTGCAGTCACTGTGTACATACATTACTGATCCTGAGTTACATCCTGTATTATACTCCAGAGCTGCACTCACTATTCTGCTGGTGCAGTCACTGTGTACATACATTATATTACTGATCCTGTACTGATCCTGAGTTACATCCTGCATTATACTCCAGAGCTGCACTCACTATTCTGCTGGTGCAGTCACTGTGTACACACATTACTGATCCTGAGTTACATCCTGCATTATACTCCAGAGCTGCACTCACTATTCTGCTGGTGCAGTCACTGTGTACATACATTACATTACTGATCCTGAGTTACATCCTGTATTATACCCCAGAGCTGTACTCACTATTCTGCTGGTGCAGTCACTGTGTACATACATTACAATACTGATCCTGTACTGATCCTGAGTTACATCCTGTATTATACTCCAGAGCTGCACTCACTATTCTGCTGGTGGAGTCACTGTGTACATACATTACATTACTGATCCTGAGTTACATCCTGTATTATACTCCTGAGTTGCACTCACTATTCTGCTGGTGCAGTCACTGTGTACATACATTACATTACTGATCCTGAGTTACATTTTGTATTATACTCCAGAGCTGCACTCACTATTCTGCTGGTGCAGTCACTGTGTACATACATTACATTACTGATCCTGAGTTACATCCTGTATTATACCCCAGAGCTGCACTCACTATTCTACTGGTGCAGTCACTGTGTACATACATTACATTACTGATCCTGAGTTACATCCAGTATTATACTCCAGAGCTGCACTCACTATTCTGCTGGTGCAGTCACTGTGTACATACATTACTGATCCTGAGTTACATCCTGTATTATACTCCAGAGCTGCACTCACTATTCTGCTGGTGCAGTCACTGTGTACATACATTACATTACTGATCCTGAGTTACATCCTGTATTATACTCCAGAGCAGCACTCACTATTCTGCTGGTGCAGTCACTGTGTACATACATTACAATACTGATCCTGAGTTACATCCTGTATTATACCCCAGAGCTGTACTCACTATTCTGCTGGTGTAGTCACTGTGTACATACATTACATTACCGATCCTGAGTTACATCCTGTATTATACTCCAGAGCTGCACTCACTATTCTGCTGGTGCAGTCACTATGTACATACATTACAATACTGATCCTGTACTGATCCTGAGTTACCTTCTGTATTATACTCCAGAGCTGCACTCACTATTCTGCTGGTGCAGTCACAGTGTACATATATTACATTACTGATCCTGACTTACATCCTGTATTATACTCCAGAGCTGCAGTCACTATTCTGCTGGTGCAGTCACTGTGTACATACATTACGTTACTGATCCTGAGTTACACCCGGTATTATACTCCAGAGCTGCACTCACTATTCTGCTGGTGCAGTCACTGTGTGCATACATTACATTACTGATCCTGAGTTACATCCTGTATTATACTCCAGAGCTGCACTCACTATTCTGCTGGTGCAGTCACTGTGTACATACATTACTGATCCTGAGTTACATCCTGTATTATACTCCAGAGCTGCACTCACTATTCTGCTGGTGCAGTCACTGTGTACATACATTACTGATCCTGAGTTACCTCCTGTATTATACTCCAGAGCTGCACTCACTATTGTGCTGGTGCAGTCACTGTGTACATACATTACATTACTGATCCTGAGTTACATCCTGTATTATACTCCAGAGCTGCACTCACTATTCTGCTGGTGCAGTCACTGTGTACATACATTAGATTACTGATCCTGAGTTACATCCTGTATTATACTCCAGAGCTGCACTCACTATTCTGCTGGCTGGTGCAGTCACTGTGTACACACATTACAATACTGATCCTGAGTTACATCCTGTATTATACTCCAGAGCTGCACTCACTATTCTGCTGGTGCAGTCACTGTGTACATACATTACATTACTGATCCTGAGTTACATCCTGTATTATACTCCAGAGCTGCACTCACTATTCTGCTGGCTGGTGCAGTCACTGTGTACACACATTACAATACTGATCCTGAGTTACATCCTGTATTATACTCCAGAGCTGCACTCACTATTCTGCTGGTGCAGTCACCGTGTACATACATTACAATACTGATCCTGAGTTACATCCTGTATTATACCCCAGAGCTATACTCACTATTCTGCTGGTGCAGTCACTGTGTACATACATTACATTACTGATCCTGAGTTACATCCTGTATTATACTCCAGAGCTGCACTCACTATTCTGCTGGTGCAGTCACTGTGTACATACATTACATTACTGACCCTGAGTTACATCCTGTATTATACCCCAGAGCTGCACTCACTATTCTGCTGGTTAAGTCACTGTGTACATACATTACATTACTGATCCTGAGTTACATCCTGTATTATACCCCAGAGCTGCACTCACTATTCTGCTGGTGCAGTCACTTTGTACATACATTACATTACTGATCCTGAGTTACATCCTGTATTATACTCCAGAGCTGCACTCACTATTCTGCTGGTGCAGTCACTGTTTACATACATTACTGATCCTGAGTTACCTCCTGTATTATACTCCAGAGCTGCACTCACTATTGTGCTGGTGCAGTCACTGTGTACATACATTACATTACTGATCCTGAGTTACCTCCTGTATTATACTCCAGAGCTGCACTCACTATTCTGCTGGTTAAGTCACTGTGTACATACATTACATTACTGATCCTGTACTGATCCTGAGTTACCTCCTGTATTATACTCCAGAGCTGCACTTACTATTCTGCTGGTGCAGTCACAGTGTACATACATTACATTACTGATCCTGAGTTACATCCTGTATTATACTCCAGAGCTGCACTCACTATTCTGCTGGTTAAGTCACTGTGTACATACATTACATTACTGATCCTGAGTTACATCCTGTATTATACCCCAGAGCTGCACTCACTATTCTGCTGGTGCAGTCACTGTGTACATACATTACATTACTGATCCTGAGTTACATCCTGTATTATACTCCAGAGCTGCACTCACTATTCTGCTGGTGCAGTCACTGTTTACATACATTACTGATCCTGAGTTACCTCCTGTATTATACTCCAGAGCTGCACTCACTATTGTGCTGGTGCAGTCACTGTGTACATACATTACATTACTGATCCTGAGTTACCTCCTGTATTATACTCCAGAGCTGCACTCACTATTCTGCTGGTTAAGTCACTGTGTACATACATTACATTACTGATCCTGTACTGATCCTGAGTTACCTCCTGTATTATACTCCAGAGCTGCACTTACTATTCTGCTGGTGCAGTCACAGTGTACATACATTACATTACTGATCCTGAGTTACATCCTGTATTATACTCCAGAGCTGCACTCACTATTCTGCTGGTTAAGTCACTGTGTACATACATTACATTACTGATCCTGAGTTACATCCTGTATTATACCCCAGAGCTGCACTCACTATTCTGCTGGTGCAGTCACTGTGTACATACATTACATTACTGATCCTGAGTTACCTCCTGTATTATACTCCAGAGCTGCACTCACTATTCTGCTGGTGCAGTCACTATGTACATACATTACAATACTGATCCTGTACTGATCCTGAGTTACCTTCTGTATTATACTCCAGAGCTGCACTCACTATTCTGCTGGTGCAGTCACAGTGTACATATATTACATTACTGATCCTGAGTTACATCCTGTATTATACTCCAGAGCTGCACTCACTATTCTGCTGGTGCAGTCACTGTGTACATACATTACGTTACTGATCCTGAGTTACACCCGGTATTATACTCCAGAGCTGCACTCACTATTCTGCTGGTGCAGTCACTGTGTGCATACATTACATTACTGATCCTGAGTTACATCCTGTATTATACTCCAGAGCTGCACTCACTATTCTGCTGGTGCAGTCACTGTGTACATACATTACTGATCCTGAGTTACATCCTGTATTATACTCCAGAGCTGCACTCACTATTCTGCTGGTGCAGTCACTGTGTACATACATTACTGATCCTGAGTTACCTCCTGTATTATACTCCAGAGCTGCACTCACTATTGTGCTGGTGCAGTCACTGTGTACATACATTACATTACTGATCCTGAGTTACATCCTGTATTATACTTCAGAGCTGCACTCACTATTCTGCTGGTGCAGTCACTGTGTACATACATTACATTACTGATCCTGAGTTACATCCTGTATTATACTCCAGAGCTGCACTCAATATTCTGCTGGTGCAGTCACTGTGTACACACATTACAATACTGATCCTGAGTTACATCCTGTATTATACCCCAGAGCTGCACTCACTATTCTGCTGGTGCAGTCACTGTGTACATACATTACATTACTGATCCTGAGTTACATCCTGTATTATACTCCAGAGCTGCACTCCCTATTCTGCTGGTGCAGTCACTGTGTACATACATTACTGATCCTGAGTTACCTCCTGTATTATACTCCAGAGCTGCACTCACTATTGTGCTGGTGCAGTCACTGTGTACATACATTACATTACTGATCCTGAGTTACATCCTGTATTATACTCCAGAGCTGCACTCACTATTCTGCTGTTGCAGTCACTGTGTACACACATTACAATACTGATCCTGAGTTACATCCTGTATTATACTCCAGTGCTGCACTCA
The DNA here is from genome assembly GCF_046119375.1 of Phyllobates terribilis. Classification (NCBI taxonomy): domain Eukaryota; kingdom Metazoa; phylum Chordata; class Amphibia; order Anura; family Dendrobatidae; genus Phyllobates; species Phyllobates terribilis. The sequence goes on along the minus strand of NW_027362767.1, from coordinate 435,929,354 downwards.
CTATTCTGCTGGTGCAGTCACTGTGTACATACATTACAATACTGATCCTGAGTTATATCCTGTATTATACCCCAGAGCTATACTCACTATTCTGCTGGTGCAGTCACTGTGTACATACATTACATTACTGATCCTGAGTTACATCCTGTATTATACTCCAGAGCTGCACTCACTATTCTGCTGGTGAAGTCACTGTGTACATACATTACAATACTGATCCTGTACTGATCCTGAGTTACCTCCTGTATTATACTACAGAGCTGCACTTACTATTCTGCTGGTGCAGTCACAGTGTACATACATTACATTACTGATCCTGAGTTACATCCTGTATTATACTCCAGAGCTGCACTCACTATTCTGCTGGTTAAGTCACTGTGTACATACATTACATTACTGATCCTGAGTTACATCCTGTATTATACCCCAGAGCTGCACTCACTATTCTGCTGGTGCAGTCACTGTGTACATACATTACATTACTGATCCTGAGTTGCATCCAGTATTATACTCCAGAGCTGCACTCACTATTCTGCTGGTGCAGTCACTGTGTACATACATTACTGATCCTGAGTTACATTCTGTATTATACTCCAGAGCTGCACTCACTATTCTGCTGGTGCAGTCACTGTGTACATACATTACATTACTGATCCTGAGTTACATCCTGTATTATACCCCAGAGCTGCACTCACTATTCTGCTGGTGCAGTCACTGTGTACATACATTACATTACTGATCCTGAGTTGCATCCAGTATTATACTCCAGAGCTGCACTCACTATTCTGCTGGTGCAGTCACTGTGTACATACATTACTGATCCTGAGTTACGTCCTGTATTATACACCAGAGCTGCACTCACTATTCTGCTGGTGCAGTCACTGTGTACATACATTACTGATCCTGAGTTCCTCCTGTATTATACTCCAGAGCTGCACTCACTATTGTGCTGGTGCAGTCACTGTGTACATACATTACATTACTGATCCTGAGTTACATCCTGTATTATACCCCAGAGCTGCACTCACTATTCTGCTGGTGCAGTCACTGTGTACATACATTACATTACTGATCCTGAGTTACATCCTGTATTATACTCCAGAGCTGCACTCACTATTCTGCTGGTGCAGTCACTGTGTACATACATTACAATACTGATCCTGAGTTACATCCTGTATTATACTCCAGAGCTGCACTCACTATTCTGCTGGTGCAGTCACTGTGTACATACATTACATTACTGATCCTGAGTTACATTCTGTATTATACTCCAGAGCTGCACTCACTATTCTGCTGGTGCAGTCACTGTGTACACACATTACTGATCCTGAGTTACATCCTGTATTATACTCCAGAGCTGCACTCACTATTTTGCTGGTGCAGTCACTGTGTACATACATTACATTACTGATCCTAAATTACATCCTGTATTATACTCCAGAGCTGCACTCACTATTCTGCTGGTGCAGTCACTGTGTACATACATTACATTACTGATCCTGAGTTACATCCTGTATTATACCCCAGAGCTGCACTCACTATTCAGCTGGTGCAGTCACTGTGTACATACATTACATTACTGATCCTGATTTACATCCTGTATTATACTCCAGAGCTGCACTCACTATTCTGCTGGTGCAGTCACTGTGTACATACATTATATTACTGATCCTGTACTGATCCTGAGTTACATCCTGCATTATACTCCAGAGCTGCACTCACTATTCTGCTGGTGCAGTCACTGTGTACATACATTACATTACTGATCCTGAGTTACGTCCTCTATTATACCCCAGAGCTGTACTCACTATTCTGCTGGTGCAGTCACTGTGTACATATATTACATTACTGATCCTGTACTGATCCTGAGTTACATCCTGTATTATACCCCAGAGCTGCACTCACTATTCTGCTGGTGCAGTCACTGTGTACACACATTACTTATCCTCAGTTACATCCTGCATTATATTCCAGAGCTGCACTCACTATTCTGCTGGTGCAGTCACTGTGTACATACATTACATTACTGATCCTGAGTTACATCCTGTATTATACCCCAGAGCTGTACTCACTATTCTGCTGGTGCAGTCACTGTGTACATACATTACAATACTGATCCTGTACTGATCCTGAGTTACATCCTGTATTATACTCCAGAGCTGCACTCACTATTCTGCTGGTGCAGTCACTGTGTACATACATTACATTACTGATCCTGAGTTACATCCAGTATTATACTCCAGAGCTGCACTCACTATTCTGCTGGTGCAGTCACTGTGTACATACATTACTGATCCTGAGTTACATCCTGTATTATACTCCAGAGCTGTACTCACTATTCTGCTGGTGCAGTCACTGTGTACATACATTACAATACTGATCCTGTACTGATCCTGAGTTACCTCCTGTATTATACTCCAGAGCTGCACTCCCTATTCTGCTGGTGCAGTCACAGTGTATATATATTGCATTACTGATCCTGAGTTACATCCTGCATTATACTCCAGAGCTGCACTCACTATTGTGCTGGTGCAGTCACTGTGTACATACATTACATTACTGATCCTGAGTTACATCCTGTATTATACCCCAGAGCTGCACTCACTATTCTGCTGGTGCAGTCACTGTGTACATACATTACATTACTGATCCTGAGTTACATCCTGTATTATACCCCAGAGCTGCACTCACTATTCTGCTGGTGTAGTCACGGTGTACATACATTACATTACTGATCCTGAGTTACATCCTGTATTATACCCCAGAGCTGCACTCACTATTCTGCTGGTGCAGTCACGGTGTACATACATTACATTACTGATCCTGAGTTGCATCCTGTATTATACTGCAGAGCTGCACTCACTATTCTGCTGGTGCAGTCACTGTGTACATACATTACATTACTGATCCTGTACTGATCCTGAGTTACATCCTGTATTATACCCCAGAGCTGCACTCACTATTCTGCTGGTGCAGTCACTGTGTACACACGTTACATTACTGATCCTGAGTTACATCCTGTATTATACCCCAGAGCTGCACTCACTATTCTGCTGGTGCAGTCACTGTGTACATACATTAGATTACTGATCCTGAGTTACATCCTGTATTATACTCCAGAGCTGCACTCACTATTCTGCTGGTGCAGTCACTGTGTACATACATTACATTACTGATCCTGAGTTACATCCTGTATTATACTCCAGAGCTGTACTCATTATTCTGCTGGTGCACTCACTGTGTACACGCATTACAATCCTGATCCTAAGTTACATCCTCTATTATACCCCAGAGCTGCACTCACTATTCTGCTGGTGCAGACACTGTGTACATACATTAGATTACTGATCCTGAGTTACATCCTGTATTATACTCCAGAGCTGCACTCACTATTCTGCTGGTGCAGTCACTGTGTACATACATTAGATTACTGATCCTGAGTTACATCCTGTATTATACTCCAGAGCTGCACTCACTATTCTGCTGGTGCAGTCAATGTGTACAAACATTACATTACTGATCCTGAGTTACATCCTGTATTATACTCCAGAGCTGCACTCACTATTCTGCTGGTGCTGTCACTGTGTACATACATTACATTAATGATCCTGAGTTACATCCTGTATTATACTCCAGAGCTGCACTGACTATTCTGCTGGTGCAGTCACTGTGTACATACATTACTGATCCTGAGTTACATCCTGTATTATACTCCAGAGCTGCACTCACTATTCTGCTGGTGCAGTCACGGTGTACATACATTACATTACTAATCCTGAGTTACATCCTGTATTATACTGCAGAGCTGCACTCACTATTCTGCTGGTGCAGTCCCTGTGTACATACATTACATTACTGATCCTGAGTTACGTCCTGTATTATACTCCAGAGCTGCATTCACTATTCTGCTGGTGCAGTCACTGTGTACATACATTACTTAACTGATCCTGAGTTACATCCTGTATTATACTCCTGAGCTGCACTCACTATTCTGCTGGTGCAGTCACTGTGTACATGTATTACATTACTGATCCTGAGTTACATCCTGTATTATACTCCAGAGCTGCACTCACTATTCTGCTGGTGCAGTCACGGTGTACATACATTACATTACTGATCCTGAGTTACCTCCTGTATTATACTCCAGAGCTGCACTCACTATTCTCCTGGTGCAGTCACTGTGTACATACATTACATTACTGATCCTGAGTTACATCCTGTATTATACTCCAGAGCTGCACTCACTATTGTGCTGGTGCAGTCACTGTGTACATACATTACATTACTGATCCCGAGTTACATCCTGTATTATACCCCAGAGCTGCACTCACTATTCTGCTGGTGCAGTCACTGTGTACATACATTACATTACTGATCCTGAGTTACATCCTGTATTATACTCCAGAGCTGCACTCACTATTCTGCTGGTGCAGTCACTGGGTACATACATTACATTACTGATCCTGAGTTACATCCTGTATTATACTCCAGAGCTGCACTCACTATTCTGCTGGTGCAGTCACTGTGTACATATATTACATTACTGATCCTGAGTTACATTCTGTATTATACTCCAGAGCTGCACTCACTATTCTGCTGGTGCAGTCACTGTGTACACACATTACTGATCCTGAGTTACATCCTGTATTATACTCCAGAGCTGCACTCACTATTTTGCTGGTGCAGTCACTGTGTACATACATTACATTACTGATCCTGAGTTACATCCTGTATTATACCCCAGAGCTGCACTCACTATTCAGCTGGTGCAGTCACTGTGTACATACATTATATTACTGATCCTGTACTGATCCTCAGTTACATCCTGCATTATACTCCAGAGCTGCACTCACTATTCTGCTGGTGCAGTCACTGTGTACATACATTACATTACTGATCCTGAGTTACGTCCTGTATTATACCCCAGAGCTGTACTCACTATTCTGCTGATGCAGTCACTGTGTACACACATTACTGATCCTGAGTTATATCCTGCATTATACTCCAGAGCTGCACTCACTATTCTGCTGGTGCAGTCACTGTGTACATACATTACATTACTGATCCTGAGTTACATCCTGTATTATACCCCAGAGCTGTACTCACTATTCTGCTGGTGCAGTCACTGTGTACATACATTACAATACTGATCCTGTACTGATCCTGAGTTACATCCTGTATTATACTCCAGAGCTGCACTCACTATTCTGCTGGTGCAGTCACTGTGTACATACATTACATTACTGATCCTGAGTTACCTACTGTATTGTACTCCAGAGCTGCACTCACTATTCTGCTGGTGCAGTCACAGGGTATATACATTGCATTACTGATCCTGAGTTACATCCTGTATTATACTCCAGAGCTGCACTCACTATTCTGCTGGTGCAGTCACTGTGTACATACATTACATTACTGATCCTGAGTTACATCCTGTATTATACCCCAGAGCTGCACTCACTATTCTGCTGGTGCAGTCACTGTGTACATACCTTACATTACTGATCCTGAGTTACATCCTGTATTATACCCCAGAGCTGCACTCACTATTCTGCTGGTGCAGTCACTGTGTACATACATTACATTACTGATCCTGAGTTACATCCTGTATTATACCCCAGAGCTGCACTCACTATTCTGCTGGTGCAGTCACTGTGTACATACATTACTGATCCTGAGTTACATCCTGTATTATACTCCAGAGCTGTTCTCACTATTCTGCTGGTGCAGTCAATGTGTACATACATTACAATACTGATCCTGTACTGATCCTGAGTTACCTCCTGTATTATACTCCAGAGCTGCACTCACTATTCTGCTGGTGCAGTCACAGTGTATATACATTGCATTACTGATCCTGAGTTACATCCTGTATTATACTCCAGAGCTGCACTCACTATTGTGCTGGTGCAGTCACTGTGTACATACATTACATTACTGATCCTGAGTTACATCCTGTATTATACCCCAGAGCTGCACTCACTATTCTGCTGGTGCAGTCACTGTGTACATACATTACATTACTGATCCTGAGTTACATCCAGTATTATACTCCAGAGCTGCACTCACTATTCAGCTGGTGCAGTCACTGTGTACATACATTACTGATCCTGAGTTACATCCTGTATTATACCCCAGAGCTGCACTCACTATTCTGCTGGTGCAGTCACGGTGTACATACATTACATTACTGATCGTGAGTTACATCCTGTATTATACCCCAGAGCTGCACTCACTATTCTGCTGGTGCAGTCACTGTGTACATACATTAGATTATTGATCCTGAGTTGCATCCTGTATTATACTGCAGAGCTGCACTCACTATTCTGCTGGTGCAGTCACTGTGTACATACATTAGATTATTGATCCTGAGTTACATCCTGTATTATACTCCAGAGCTGCACTCACTATTCTGCTGGTGCAGTCCCTGTGTACATACATTACATTACTGATCCTGAGTTACGTCCTGTATTATACTCCAGAGCTGCATTCACTATTCTGCTGGTGCAGTCACTGTGTACATACATTACTGATCCTGAGTTACATCCTGTATTATACTCCAGAGCTGCACTCACTATTCTGCTGGTGCAGTCACTGTGTACATACATTACATTACTGATCCTGAGTTACATCCTGTATTATACTCCAGAGCTGCACTCACTATTCTGCTGGTGGAGTCACTGTGTACATACATTACATTACTGATCCTGAGTTACATCCTGTATTATACTGCAGAGCTGCACTCACTATTCTGCTGGTGCAGTCACTGTGTACATACATTACATTACTGATCCTGAGTTACATCCTGTATTATACTCCAGAGCTGTACTCACTATTCTGCTGGTGCAGTCACTGTGTACATACATTACATTACTGATCCTGTACTGATCCTGAGTTACATCTGTATTATACCCCAGAGCTGCACTCACTATTCTGCTGGTGCAGTCACTGTGTACATACATTACATTACTGATCCTGTACTGATCCTGAGTTACATCCTGTATTATACTCCAGAGCTGTACTCACTATTCTGCTGGTGCAGTCACTGTGTACATACATTACATTACTGATCCTGTACTGATCCTGAGTTACATTCTGTATTATACCCCAGAGCTGCACTCACTATTCTGCTGGTGCAGTCACTGTGTACATACATTAGATTATTGATCCTGAGTTACATCCTGTATTATACTCCAGAGCTACACTCACTATTCTGCTGGTGCAGTCACTGTGTACATACATTAGGTTACTGATCCTGAGTTACATCCTGTATTATACTCCAGAGCTGCACTCACTATTCTGCTGGTGCAGTCACTGTGTACATACATTACATTACTGATCCTGAGTTACATCCTGTATTATACTCCAGAGCTGCACTCACTATTCTGCTGGTGCAGTCACTGTGTACATACATTACATTACTGATCCTGAGTTACATTCTGTATTATACTCCAGAGCTGCACACACTATTCTGCTGGTGCAGTCACTGTGTACATACATTACATTACTGATTCTGAGTTACATCCTGTATTATACTCCAGAGCTGCACTCACTATTCTGCTGGTGCTGTCACTGTGTACATACATTACATTACTGATCCTGAGTTACATCCTGTATTATACTCCAGAGCTGCACTCACTATTCTGCTGGTGCAGTCACGGTGTACATACATTACATTACTAATCCTGAGTTACATCCTGTATTATACTGCAGAGCTGCACTCACTATTCTGCTGGTGCAGTCCCTGTGTACATACATTACATTACTGATCCTGAGTTACGTCCTGTATTATACTCCAGAGCTGCATTCACTATTCTGCTGGTGCAGTCACTGTGTACATACATTACTGATCCTGAGTTACATCCTGTATTATACTCCAGAGCTGCACTCACTATTCTGCTGGTGCAGTCACTGTGTACATACATTACATTACTGATCCTGAGTTACATCCTGTATTATACTCCAGAGCTGCACTCACTATTCTGCTGGTGGAGTCACTGTGTACATACATTACATTACTGATCCTGAGTTACATCCTGTATTATACTGCAGAGCTGCACTCACTATTCTGCTGGTGCAGTCACTGTGTACATACATTACTGATCCTGAGTTACTTCCTGTATTATACTCCAGAGCTGCACTCACTATTCTGCTGGTGGAGTCACTGTGTACATACATTACATTACTGATCCTGAGTTACATTCTGTATTATACTCCAGAGCTGCACTCACTATACTGCTGGTGCAGTCACTGTGTACATACATTACATTACTGATCCTGAGTTACATCCAGTATTATACTCCAGAGCTGCACTCACTATTCTGCTGGTGGAGTCACTGCGTACATACATTACATTACTGATCCTGAGTTACATCCTCTATTATACTCCAGAGCTGCACTCACTATTCTGCTGGTGCAGTCACTGTGTACATACATTACATTACTGATCCTGAGTTACCTCCTGTATTATACTCCAGAGCTGCACTCACTATTCTGCTGGTGGAGTCACTGTGTACATACATTACATTACTGATCCTGAGTTACATCCAGTATTATACTCCAGAGCTGCACTCACTATTCTGCTGGTGGAGTCACTGTGTACATACATTACATTACTGATCCTGAGTTACATCCTGTATTATACTCCAGAGCTGCACTCACTATTCTGCTGGTGCAGTCACTGTGTACATACATTACATTACTGATCCTGAGTTACATCCTGTATTATACTCCAAAGCTGCACTCACTATTCTGCTGGTGCAGTCACTGTGTACACACATTACAATACTGATCCTGAGTTACATCCTGTATTATACTCCAGTGCTGCACTCACTATTCTGCTGGTGCAGTCACTGTGTACATACATTACAATACTGATCCTGAGTTATATCCTGTATTATACCCCAGAGCTATACTCACTATTCTGCTGGTGCAGTCACTGTGTACATACATTACATTACTGATCCTGAGTTACATCCTGTATTATACTCCAGAGCTGCACTCACTATTCTGCTGGTGAAGTCACTGTGTACATACATTACAATACTGATCCTGTACTGATCCTGAGTTACCTCCTGTATTATACTACAGAGCTGCACTTACTATTCTGCTGGTGCAGTCACAGTGTACATACATTACATTACTGATCCTGAGTTACATCCTGTATTATACTCCAGAGCTGCACTCACTATTCTGCTGGTTAAGTCACTGTGTACATACATTACATTACTGATCCTGAGTTACATCCTGTATTATACCCCAGAGCTGCACTCACTATTCTGCTGGTGCAGTCACTGTGTACATACATTACATTACTGATCCTGAGTTGCATCCAGTATTATACTCCAGAGCTGCACTCACTATTCTGCTGGTGCAGTCACTGTGTACATACATTACTGATCCTGAGTTACATTCTGTATTATACTCCAGAGCTGCACTCACTATTCTGCTGGTGCAGTCACTGTGTACATACATTACATTACTGATCCTGAGTTACATCCTGTATTATACCCCAGAGCTGCACTCACTATTCTGCTGGTGCAGTCACTGTGTACATACATTACATTACTGATCCTGAGTTGCATCCAGTATTATACTCCAGAGCTGCACTCACTATTCTGCTGGTGCAGTCACTGTGTACATACATTACTGATCCTGAGTTACGTCCTGTATTATACAACAGAGCTGCACTCACTATTCTGCTGGTGCAGTCACTGTGTACATACATTACTGATCCCGAGTTCCTCCTGTATTATACTCCAGAGCTGCACTCACTATTGTGCTGGTGCAGTCACTGTGTACATACATTACATTACTGATCCTGAGTTACATCCTGTATTATACCCCAGAGCTGCACTCACTATTCTGCTGGTGCAGTCACTGTGTACATACATTACATTACTGATCCTGAGTTACATCCTGTATTATACCCCAGAGCTGCACTCACTATTCTGCTGGTGCAGTCACTGTGTACATACATTACATTACTGATCCTGAGTTACATTCTGTATTATACTCCAGAGCTGCACTCACTATTCTGCTGGTGCAGTCACTGTGTACACACATTACTGATCCTGAGTTACATCCTGTATTATACTCCAGAGCTGCACTCACTATTTTGCTGGTGCAGTCACTGTGTACATACATTACATTACTGATCCTAAATTACATCCTGTATTATACTCCAGAGCTGCACTCACTATTCTGCTGGTGCAGTCACTGTGTACATACATTACATTACTGATCCTGAGTTACATCCTGTATTATACCCCAGAGCTGCACTCACTATTCAGCTGGTGCAGTCACTGTGTACATACATTACATTACTGATCCTGATTTACATCCTGTATTATACTCCAGAGCTGCACTCACTATTCTGCTGGTGCAGTCACTGTGTACATACATTATATTACTGATCCTGTACTGATCCTGAGTTACATCCTGCATTATACTCCAGAGCTGCACTCACTATTCTGCTGGTGCAGTCACTGTGTACATACATTACATTACTGATCCTGAGTTACGTCCTCTATTATACCCCAGAGCTGTACTCACTATTCTGCTGGTGCAGTCACTGTGTACATATATTACATTACTGATCCTGTACTGATCCTGAGTTACATCCTGTATTATACCCCAGAGCTGCACTCACTATTCTGCTGGTGCAGTCACTGTGTACACACATTACTTATCCTGAGTTACATCCTGCATTATATTCCAGAGCTGCACTCACTATTCTGCTGGTGCAGTCACTGTGTACATACATTACATTACTGATCCTGAGTTACATCCTGTATTATACCCCAGAGCTGTACTCACTATTCTGCTGGTGCAGTCACTGTGTACATACATTACAATACTGATCCTGTACTGATCCTGAGTTACATCCTGTATTATACTCCAGAGCTGCACTCACTATTCTGCTGGTGCAGTCACTGTGTACATACATTACATTACTGCTCCTGAGTTACATCCTGTATTATACCCCAGAGCTGCACTCACTATTCTGCTGGTGCAGTCACTGTGTACATACATTACATTACTGATCCTGAGTTACATCCAGTATTATACTCCAGAGCTGCACTCACTATTCTGCTGGTGCAGTCACTGTGTACATACATTACTGATCCTGAGTTACATCCTGTATTATACTCCAGAGCTGTACTCACTATTCTGCTGGTGCAGTCACTGTGTACATACATTACAATACTGATCCTGTACTGATCCTGAGTTACCTCCTGTATTATACTCCAGAGCTGCACTCCCTATTCTGCTGGTGCAGTCACAGTGTATATATATTGCATTACTGATCCTGAGTTACATCCTGCATTATACTCCAGAGCTGCACTCACTATTGTGCTGGTGCAGTCACTGTGTACATACATTACATTACTGATCCTGAGTTACATCCTGTATTATACCCCAGAGCTGCACTCACTATTCTGCTGGTGCAGTCACTGTGTACATACATTACATTACTGATCCTGAGTTACATCCTGTATTATACCCCAGAGCTGCACTCACTATTCTGCTGGTGTAGTCACGGTGTACATACATTACATTACTGATCCTGAGTTACATCCTGTATTATACCCCAGAGCTGCACTCACTATTCTGCTGGTGCAGTCACGGTGTACATACATTACATTACTGATCCTGAGTTACATCCTGTATTATACCCCAGAGCTGCACTCACTATTCTGCTGGTGCAGTCACGGTGTACATACATTACATTACTGATCCTGAGTTGCATCCTGTATTATACTGCAGAGCTGCACTAACTATTCTGCTGGTGCAGTCACTGTGTACATACATTACATTACTGATCCTGAGTTACATCCTGTATTATTCACCAGAGCTGCACTCACTATTCTGCTGGTGCAGTCACTGTGTACATACATTACATTACTGATCCTGTACTGATCCTGAGTTACATCCTGTATTATACCCCAGAGCTGCACTCACTATTCTGCTGGTGCAGTCACTGTGTACACACGTTACATTACTGATCCTGAGTTACATCCTGTATTATACCCCAGAGCTGCACTCACTATTCTGCTGGTGCAGTCACTGTGTACATACATTAGATTACTGATCCTGAGTTACATCCTGTATTATACTCCAGAGCTGCACTCACTATTCTGCTGGTGCAGTCACTGTGTACATACATTACATTACTGATCCTGAGTTACATCCTGTATTATACTCCAGAGCTGTACTCATTATTCTGCTGGTGCACTCACTGTGTACACGCATTACAATCCTGATCCTAAGTTACATCCTCTATTATACCCCAGAGCTGCACTCACTATTCTGCTGGTGCAGACACTGTGTACATACATTAGATTACTGATCCTGAGTTACATCCTGTATTATACTCCAGAGCTGCACTCACTATTCTGCTGGTGCAGTCACTGTGTACATACATTAGATTACTGATCCTGAGTTACATCCTGTATTATACTCCAGAGCTGCACTCACTATTCTGCTGGTGCAGTCAATGTGTACAAACATTACATTACTGATCCTGAGTTACATCCTGTATTATACTCCAGAGCTGCACTCACTATTCTGCTGGTGCTGTCACTGTGTACATACATTACTGATCCTGAGTTACATCCTGTATTATACTCCAGAGCTGCACTCACTATTCTGCTGGTGGAGTCACTGTGTACATACATTACATTACTGATCCTGAGTTACATCCTGTATTATACTGCAGAGCTGCACTCACTATTCTGCTGGTGCAGTCACTGTGTACATACATTACTGATCCTGAGTTACTTCCTGTATTATACTCCAGAGCTGCACTCACTATTCTGCTGGTGCAGTCACTGTGTACATACATTACATTACTGATCCTTCCTGAGTTACCTCCTGTATTATACTCCAGAGCTGCACTCACTATTCTGCTGGTGGAGTCACTGTGTACATACATTACATTACTGATCCTGAGTTACATTCTGTATTATACTCCAGAGCTGCACTCACTATACTGCTGGTGCAGTCACTGTGTACATACATTACATTACTGATCCTGAGTTACATCCAGTATTATACTCCAGAGCTGCACTCACTATTCTGCTGGTGCAGTCACTGTGTACATACATTACATTACTGATCCTGAGTTACCTCCTGTATTATACTCCAGAGCTGCACTCACTATTCTGCTGGTGGAGTCACTGTGTACATACATTACATTACTGATCCTGAGTTACATCCAGTATTATACTCCAGAGCTGCACTCACTATTCTGCTGGTGGAGTCACTGTGTACATACATTACATTACTGATCCTGAGTTACATCCTGTATTATACTCCAGAGCTGCACTCACTATTCTGCTGGTGCAGTCACTGTGTACATACATTACATTACTGATACTGAGTTACATCCTGTATTATACCCCAGAGCTGCACTCACTATTCTGCTGGTGCAGTCACTGTGTACATACATTACATTACTGATCCTGAGTTACATCCTGTATTATACCCCAGAGCTGCACTCACTATTCTGCTGGTGCAGTCACTGTGTACATACATTACTGATCCTGAGTTACATCCTGTATTATACTCCAGAGCTGCACTCACTATTCTGCTGGTGCAGTCACTGTGTACATACATTACATTACTGATCCTGAGTTACATCCAGTATTATACTCCAGAGCTGCACTCACTATTCTGCTGGTGCAGTCACTCTGTACATACATTACATTACTGATCCTGAGTTATCTCCTGTTTTATACTCCAGAGCTGCACTCACTATTCTGCTGGTGCAGTCACTGTGTACATACATTACATTACTGATCCTGAGTTACATCCTGTATTATACTCCAGAGCTGCACTCACTATTCTGCTGGTGCAGTCACTGTGTACATACATTACATTACTGATCCTTCCTGAGTTACCTCCTGTATTATACTCCAGAGCTGCACTCACTATTCTGCTGGTGGAGTCACTGTGTACATACATTACATTACTGATCCTGAGTTACATCCAGTATTATACTCCAGAGTTGCACTCACTATTCTGCTGGTGCAGTCACTGTGTACATACATTACATTACTGATCCTGAGTTACATCCAGTATTATACTCCAGAGCTGCACTCACTATTCTGCTGGTGCAGTCACTGTGTACATACATTACATTACTGATCCTGAGTTACATCCTGTATTATACTCCAGAGCTGCACTCACTATTCTGCTGGTGCAGTCACTGTGTACATACATTACATTACTGATCCTGAGTTACACCCGGTATTATACTCCAGAGCTGCACTCACTATTCTGCTGGTGCCGTCACTGTGTGCATACATTACATTACTGATCCTGAGTTACATCCTGTATTATACTCCAGAGCTGCACTCACTATTCTACTGGTGCAGTCACTGTGTACATACATTACATTACTGATCCTGAGTTACATCCTGTATTATACTCCAGAGCTGCACTCACTATTCTGCTGGTGCAGTCACTGTGTACATATATTACATTACTGATCCTGAGTTACCTCCTGTATTATACTCCAGAGCTGCACTCACTATTCTGCTGGTGGAGTCACTGTGTACATACATTACATTACTGATCCTGAGTTACATCCAGTATTATACTCCAGAGCTGCACTCACTATTCTGCTGGTGCAGTCACTGTGTACATACATTACTGATCCTGAGTTACATCCTGTATTATACTCCAGAGCTGCACTCACTATTCTGCTGGTGCAGTCACTGTGTACATACATTACATTACTGATCCTGAGTTACATCCTGTAGATCTTTTATTATAAAAATGAAAAACATAACAATAATAATAACCAGAAAATAAACAATGTAATGAACTGGTCCAGCCGCTCCCTCTCTCCTCACACACATATTATACATATATACACAATAATAACTACCTACACCATGACATCTGGTCCGATTACCAAACAAATAATAACAATATAATAAACAATAACCGACAAATTATATACATACTAATATATACATTCTTTTTTTTTTTTTTTTTTTTAAATAAATAAATAAAATAAATACAA
Organism: Phyllobates terribilis; assembly: GCF_046119375.1. Classification (NCBI taxonomy): domain Eukaryota; kingdom Metazoa; phylum Chordata; class Amphibia; order Anura; family Dendrobatidae; genus Phyllobates; species Phyllobates terribilis. Next base: position 435,914,320 of record NW_027362767.1, on the reverse strand, counting down.
ACTATACAAATATATACAAGACAAAACAAAACCCCCCACACTCGAGCCCACCAGTCCCTCCCCGGCACTGACCTGAGAGCTGGTCCTGCGTCTCATGCCTCAGTCCAACGTCCATAGGCCAGATCAGGCAGTGCCAGTTTTTCACCCAAATAACCAGTGTCCCACAAGATGAACCCACCTCCCCCCTTTTCCCTCCACCCAACCTAACACCTACACCCAAACCCATATATACAATATATACAGAAACAAACAATACAATAACCACAACTGACAAAGCCCAAGTTCGGCGCCTGCAGCCCTACATCACTGTCTACTGATCAAAAAAACAAAAATCTATGGTGTCAGCAGCAGCCCACCACCAGGAGAGGAGATGACCAGACTAGGGCACACTAAAAGAAAAGCCCCTCCAGAGGAGAGCGGCCCTCCGTGTACCCAGTCTCTCATACTCCAGAGAACGCACCTTCACCAGGTCACCGAGTATGGTCCTAAACACATCGTCCACTGGGAGGATTTTCCGCTGCGTCGATACTAAGCACCGTGCGTTCCACGTGTGATACCTAACCACTGAGCTAACTAGAAATAAGGTGCAACGGTCCCGACCACCCAGGTCCCCGAATGCTCCATAGGCCCATTCCGCGTAAGAGAGACCGGCCAGCCGGGGCCAGCCAATGGAGGCGCCCACCCTGTTGTACACCTCTGTGTTAAAGGGACAACGAAGCAGGAAGTGGTCCATGCTTTCAAGCATGGTACCACAATGCTCCCGAGGACAGTTCCGGTCCTCAGAGCTCCTACACTTCAGATTGTCCCTCACACACAGTTTCCCATGGAAGCAGCGCCAAGCCAAGTCCCAAACCTTCGAGGGGATCCTGATAGAATTCAAAAGATGCAGACCCACCCCAAGATCCCGACTTGGGCAATCCCTGAGCGCCAGAGGCCTCTGAAATGGGTCAACAGAACCCTTTTGTCAAGGAGCTTCCTTGGCAGAGTCCTGACCTCCCACATTCCCAGACCCCACCGGCGAATTACCTTCAGAACCACGGTAGCGTAAGCCGGGAGATGTCCAGGCGGTGTGCGGAGATCCTTCACTTGCCCTCCTGTCTCCCATTCCTGGAAGAAAGGCTGAAACCATCCCTTACAGGAGAATACCCACGGAGGAGCCCTCTCTTTCCAGAGGTTTGCAATATTGATCTTAATGAAGGTATTCACAAGGAATACCACAGGGTTGACCATACCCAACCCTCCTAGTCTCCTCGTACGGTAAGTAACCTCCCTCTTGACCAGGTTCAGTCTATTCCCCCATAACAGTTGAAAGAACAAACTGTAGACCCGAGTCCAGAGAGGCTCTGGCAAGATGCACACACTGCCCAGATAGATCAGCAAAGGGAGCAGGTAAGTTTTGATCAGGTTTACCCTTTCCCTTAGGGTCAAAGACCAACCCTTCCATTGGTTCACCTTCTGAGTGGCGATCTCTAGCCTGCTGTCCCAATTTTGTTTGGGGTAATCCCCCTGGCCAAATTCGATGCCAAGAACTTTTGCAGAGACTTTGGGTTCTGGAAGGGTGTCCGGGAGATCAAAACCAGGATCTCCTCCTCCCAGCCAGAGACTCTCACACTTATCCCGGTTGATCTTAGACCCGGATGCCTCCGAGTAGCGATTTACCTCTGACATCAGCCATTCTGCCTCCCCATCAGAGGAAACAAAAATGGTGACGTCATCGGCATACGCCACCACTCTCAGAGTGGCTTCCGGTGCTGCCCGGTCCATCCCGATCCCAGCTAACGGTCCACGCTCCACCCTCCTAAGAAGTGGGTCAATCGCAAACACGTACAGTAGCGGGCTCAAGGGACAACCCTGGCGAACACCACACCCAACCTCAAAAGAGCTGCCAATCCAACCGTTCACAAGCGGGAAACTCTCTGCCCCAGAGAACAAGGTCTTAAGCCAATCAACGAACCCCCCCGGCAGGCCATACCTCAGAAGGACAGACCAGAGGTACTCATGATTAATCCGATCAAACGCTTTTGCCTGGTCCAATGACAGCATGTACCCCTTCCAGTGGCCAGCCCTACCCTGCTCCACCGCCTCTCGGACACAGAGTACAGCACTAATTGTACTGCGGCCCGGAACAGAGCAATGCTGGGCCCCCGAAAGGAGCTGGGGTGCAAATTTCACCAGCCGATTAAACAGCACCTTTGCCAAAACCTTCCTGTCTGCATTGAGAAGCGCTATGGGACGCCAATTCTCAATGCAAGATGGGTCCTTACCCTTTGACAAGATGATCAGGGCAGACCTCCTCATTGACTTTGGCAGAGTGCCCGAGGAAAGACACTCATTGAATACCTCAGTCAAGAGGGGAACCAAGGCGTCCTTAAAGGTCTTATAGAATTCAGATGTTAAGCCATCCGGACCGGGAGATTTCTTCAGGGCAAGCCCTTCAATCGCCAACTTAACTTCCTCTTCCCTGATCATCTCTGTCAAAACGCCAAGAGAGGGGTCTACCCCTGGTTCGGGGACAGCTTCAGCCAGAAAAGCCGACATCTCATCCCAATCCAGATCCCTCTTCCCCAAGAGGTGCGAGTAGAAGGATCTGACGACCTCCAGGAGCCCTGATCTGGATCTTTTCAGGGACCCCGCAGTGTCAACCAGTCCTGTAACAACTTTACTATTCACTGACATCTTGCAGTTTCTGTAAGGGTCGGGCGAGCGGTACTTCCCGTAATCCCTCTCAAAAACCAAAGATGCGTGTCTATCATACTGACACCTCATTAGCAAAGACTTCACTCTGGAGATCTCCTCGCGGCTACCTCCAGTTGAGACAAGATGCTCGAGTTTCCTCCTCAGGCCCTGATACAGGCGATACCTGTCCAGGCTCCTGAGGCTCGAGAGCTGGCGGAAGAATCTCGCCACCCTTTTCTTAAACATCTCCCACCACTCTGACTTACTACTACAAAGATCCAGTAAGGGTACCTGGCTCTGAAGAAAATCCTCAAAGGACTGTCTTATCTCCGCTTCTTCCAAGAGAGACGAATTGAGCCTCCAAAAGCCTCTTCCCATCCGGGGGGTCTCTGTAACATTCAGGGAAAACAAAATCAAACAGTGATCGGAGAACTCCACCTCAACAACAGATACTGCTGAAGAAACGGCTTCCTCCTTTAAATAAAACCTGTCTATCCTGGACCTACAGTTACCTCTATGATAGGTGAACCCCTCGTGGCCTGCGGTGTGCCAGATGTGGACATCCACCAGGCGAGCCTCACTAGCTATACTATTAAGGGCGACGCTATCATAAGTCAGCTTGTCTCTGGAACCTCCTCTATCCCGGGGCCTCGTGACAGTGTTGAAGTCCCCTCCAAAGACGACCTGCCGACTCGTAAAAAGGTAGGGCTTGATCCTCATAAAGAGACACTTCCGGTCCCATTTAGATTGGGGACCATAGATGTTAATGAGCCGAAGCTCTTGTCCCTTCATGAGGACATCTAATATCAGGCACCTCCCCATTTCTAACTCAATAACCCGTCGGCATTCTACCGGTGCGGTAAAAAGGACCGCCACTCCGCTATACGGCTCGGCCGCAAGAGACCAATAGGAGGGCCCGAGTCTCCACTCCCTCTTAGTGTTAAATACCTCTGCCATGTTTGGCAGCCTGGTCTCTTGCAAAAAGAAAATGTCAGCTTCAACCCGGCTGAGAAAATCAAAGGCCGCAAATCTAGCCATGTTTGACTTAATGCTGGCGACATTAATGGACGCCAGCGTCAACGGAGTGGGTACCGCCATCATTGGTGATTGAGTTAGATGGCTTTCTTCCTCCCACTCCCCTTATCCTCTGCCTCAGAGGAGGAATCCTTCCCCCTCTTTAATGACACAGAAGTGTCCATTCCCACATTTTTCCTTTTTTCGTCCTCGTCTCCGGACTCTGGGCCAGTCCCTCCCCCCAAGGACCTTGCATCCCCAGGAGAAGGAGACTCGGCGCCCCCTGTAAGCTCCGCTGAAGCCGGAACCTCACCCTCAGCCTCCTCCTCAGAGGAAGAGATGTTATCAAGGGCTTGGAACCGGTTAGAAAGACCAACTAGAGGGGAGTCGGTTTTACCTTCCTTAGATACCTTGGTCAGAGCGGGAGAAGATGTTTTATCTCCCTTCTTTCTCTTCTTTTTGGTGCCGAGCTTACGCTTGTGCTCTAGCCACCGCTTATTATCCTCATCCATACTTTCATAATGGGAGGATTCTGAAGCAGAGGCAGTTTCCTCCCTGTGGATCCTCCTGACCTCGTCATCCAACTCATCATCCCTCGGGGCTTCAGCAGCAACACTGGCATCCAGGACAGGGGCTGCCCCGGTAGTCTGGGGCTCGCCCCGCTCCCTCTCCTGTCTGCGCTTGTCTAGACACCTCAGCTGGGCAGGCGTCTTTTTATTGCTTTTCTTCCCTGGCCCCTCAGCTCCCCCACCCCTGCTAGTCCCCTCCCCAGCAGAATCGGCCTCACGGCTTACTCCCACCGGGGTCTCGACTGCATTAGCAAAGGAGCGAGGACAACGGCTGAATGGGTGGCCTAACTCACCACACAGGTGGCACCTAATCTCCACACAAGAGGCGGCAAGATGGCCGACACCCCCACACAACGCGCATTTCTGCACGGTGCAGTTTGCACTGAAGTGTGTGGGGTCGCCGCACCTGTGACAGAGCTTCGGTTGCCCCTGGTAGAAGACCAGGATACAATCCCTACCCAGGAAGGCAGACGATGGAATGTGGGCAACCGTACCACCTGAACGCTTAAGTTTTACCATAAACGTCCAGGCCCCTGACCAGATACCAAACTCGTTGCGGTTTTTCTTTGGCATCTCCACCACCTCTCCATACCGACCAAGCCACGTCATGATGTCATAGCAAGAAAGCGACTCGTTACGAGTCATCACGGTCACTTTCTTGATCTGGTTTTGGCGAGACACTGCCTGAACGGCAAAGTCTCGCCAGCCGGGCTCATTTTTTGCCAACTCATAATTCGCCCAGAAGAGCTCAAGCCCCTCCGGCCGAACAAAGCTGACATCAAACTCAGGCGTGGAATAGGGATGTATCAAGGCGTAGATGTCAACCGCCTTGAAGCCCATCCTCAGCAGGAGCTCCACAACTTTAGACCTTGGCGGACAAGCATCACTGCCCCTCCACCGAAGACGGACCACATTCCTACGCACACTGCCTGGCCCGGCTGTTGGGAGGGACCACACTGTATCTCCCCCTTTTTGCTCTCAGAAGGCCCCGAGGCCATGCCTCTCTATCCAGAAGGATAGATTAACCTCTCGACCCTCTACCATTAGTGATCTCTCCCTCTTCTTTAGAGCCTCCAGAAGGCGCCGTTGCAACATGCCGTCCCCAAAGCCCGGAGACGAGGAGGATGCCCTATTTGCCCCGGAGGTGACACTGGCATAACTCTGGACAGGTGTTGCCACCCCCGGGGGGGCAACCGGACCAGTGACCACGTCAGCCCCAACAGTATCACCATTACCCACCTCCATCTCACCCTCCACCAAACCAGCAGCCACACCACTAGACAATGAATTATCCTCATTCACCTCCACCACCACATTCATTCCTGCTGGACCAGTAACAATGGTGGATGACCTTTTGACCTCCGCATCTGGCACAAGGGGCTCAGTCACCTCCATAGAGCTGGAGGCGACCTCACCCCCGGTCTTATGTGTGCCCTCCACATCATCGGTCGGTAATTTCCGCTGTTTGGCATTTGGTATAATGTGCCGCTGATCTCTAGCTGCAGTTAGGCGCCGCTGATCTTTAGCATCAGGATCTTCCGGACCAGCGACGCCAACACAAAATAGCAGTTTTGTGGGAGGACCGGAACGCTCAGCCCCGACAGCCCCCTCACACTGCCGCCGCTTCTCAACTAAGTGATCAGCGGCAACAGCATTCAGAGGTGCCGAGGCTACCAGAGCTGCCCCCGACACCGGGCTGCTCCCCCCTCCCACTGAGGAGCGCACCACAGCATCGTGGCCTGATGGAACGCCCGCCGCCGGGCCGCCCTCACTGTCCAGCCTCTGGCTGATGCACCTCCTGCTGCGTCCCCACTACTACAAGCAGAGACGGAGCTCTGCGCCTCACTACCGCGCTCTGTAATCTCCCCGCGCCTTTGCACCGGATCCACAGCAGAACCCGGGCTGGGCTGGGCAACGGGGCTTATACAGCGAGCTGAGCCTGCCGCCGACTCAGGGGGTACAGGGAGGGGGGCATATACGTATCTTACCGCTTCCTGCAGCTTTGGCTTGGTCTTCTTTGCCTTTTTGTGGCCCCCAGGTGCCTCTTCTGGTAGATCGTCACCAAGATGGAAGTTTTGGAGGCACACTGGGGACTCCAGGAGCTTAATCTCCGCCATTAGCGCCCCTCCCTGGCCGCTGCTGTCACTGTCCTCCCCAGAGCCGGCAGAACTGCGACCGGATGTCACTGTCGCCTGTCCTGCAGGGAGCTCGCTGCACGTGGCCTGCGGGTGACTTTGCAGGCTGCCAGGTGGGGCTTCCTGCTGGTCATCATCACTCTCATCATCCACCTGGCTCTCAGGCTGCAGCCCCATCTGCCTTTGCTCTCTGGTATCAGCCATTTCTCTGTAGCGGTCTTCATTTATAAGTTTTTCTTTGAAAGGACCACTCTGCTCTCTGATGGTGGCTTTCCTAAGTTCCAGGTGTTGAATTTCACTGCTCAGTCTTTTTACCTCGGCTTGGAGTTTTGCCTTCCTTGGTTTGGAGGCCCCCGCAGCTTTGGCGCTTGTGCAGCGCAGCTCCTCCCGGAGCCTCCTGATGAGCTTACTGGCATCTTCATACTCACGGAGGTGGATCATGACCCGGGAGGCATAGGTGGACACAGACTCCCGGGGTCCCTGCTGCGCCCACCCCCCCTCAGGGAGGTCTGCCTCACCTCCGTGAGCACTCAGCTTTCCTCCGGAAGGAGCGCCATCTTGCACGCCGCTGTCAGGCTTTTCCTCCATGCTGGAAGCCTTGCGGCTTCTGGGGGTCTCCACAATCCCGGGGGGAGTAGGAGCCACATTGCTGCGACTCCTGGTGCAGCGTCTCACCCCCGAGTCCTCTGATGTGCAGGCCGGTTGCTGGTTTCTTCTGCCCCCCGCCGGCCTGGTTCGGGAAGCAGAAGCCTGGGACTTGGCTCCATCACTCATCCCAGAAACCCGCTCCCTCCCTGGGAAAGAGAGAAAGCAGGTCCCCAGGTGGAGAGGTGTTGGTTTCTCAGAGATCAGGAGCTCACAGCAGGATCTGCAGCCACCACACCCGCAATCACCACACTGACTAGCAGCTGATCAGAGCTGCACCCAGTATGCTGCTGGTGGAGTCACTGTGTACAGACATTACATTACTGATCCTGAGTTACATCCTGTATTATACTCCAGAGCTGCACTCACTATTCTGCTGGTGCAGTCACTGTGTACATACATTACATTACTGATCCTGAGTTACCTCCTGTATTATACTCCAGAGCTGCACTCACTATTCTGCTGGTGCAGTCACTGTGTACATACATTACATTACTGATCCTGAGTTACATCCTGTATTATATTCCAGAGCTGCATTCACTATTCTGCTGGTGCAGTCACTGTGTACATACATTACATTACTGATCCTGAGTTACATCCAGTATTATACTGCAGAGCTGCACTCACTATTCTGCTGGTGCAGTCACTGTGTACATACATTACATTACTGATCCTGAGTAACATCCTGTATTATACTCCAGAGCTTCACTCACTATTCTGCTGGTGCAGTCACTGTGTACATACATTACATTACTGATCCCGAGTTACATCCTGTATTATACTCCAGAGCTGCACTCACTATTCTGCTGGTGCAGTCACTGTGTACATACATTACATTACTGATCCTGAGTTACATCCTGTATTATACTCCAGAGCAGCACTCACTATTCTGCTGGTGCAGTCACTGTGTACATACATTACATTACTGATCCTGAGTTACATCCTGTATTATACTCCAGAGCTGCACTCACTATTCTGCTGGTGCAGTCACTGTGTACATACATTACATTACTGATCCTGAGTTACATCCAGTATTATACTGCAGAGCTGCACTCACTATTCTGCTGGTGGAGTCACGGTGTACATACATTACATTACTGATCCTGAGTTACATCCTGTATTATACTCCAGAGCTGCACTCACTATTCTGCTGGTGCAGTCACTGTGTACATACATTACATTACTGATCCTGAGTTACATCCTGTATTATACTCCAGAGCTGCACTCACTATTCTGCTGGTGCAGTCACTGTGTACATACATTACATTACTGATCCTGAGTTACATCCTGTATTATACTCCAGAGCTGCACTCACTATTCTGCTGGTGCAGTCACTGTGTACATACATTACATTACTGATCCTTCCTGAGTTACCTCCTGTATTATACTCCAGAGCTGCACTCACTATTCTGCTGGTGGAGTCACTGTGTACATACATTACATTACTGATCCTGAGTTACATCCTGTATTATACTCCAGAGCTGCACTCACTATTCTGCTGGTGCAGTCACTGTGTACATACATTACATTACTGATCCTTCCTGAGTTACCTCCTGTATTATACTCCAGAGCTGCACTCACTATTCTGCTGGTGGAGTCACTGTGTACATACATTACATTACTGATCCTGAGTTACATCCTGTATTATACTCCAGAGCTGCACTCACTATTCTGCTGGTGCAGTCACTGTGTACATACATTACATTACTGATCCTTCCTGAGTTACCTCCTGTATTATACTCCAGAGCTGCACTCACTATTCTGCTGGTGGAGTCACTGTGTACATACATTACATTACTGATCCTGAGTTACATCCTGTATTATACTCCAGAGCTGCACTCACTATTCTGCTGGTGCAGTCACTGTGTACATACATTACATTACTGATCCTGAGTTACATCCTGTATTATACTCCAGAGCTGCACTCACTATTCTGCTGGTGCAGTCACTGTGTACATACATTACATTACTGATCCTGAGTTACATCCTGTATTATACTCCAGAGCTGCACTCACTATTCTGCTGGTGCAGTCACTGTGTACATACATTACATTACTGATCCTGAGTTACATCCTGTATTATACTCCAGAGCTGCACTCACTATTCTGCTGGTGCAGTCACTGTGTACATACATTACATTACTGATCCTGAGTTACATCCTGTATTATACTCCAGAGCTGCACTCACTATTCTGCTGGTGCAGTCACTGTGTACATACATTACATTACTGATCCTTCCTGAGTTACCTCCTGTATTATACTCCAGAGCTGCACTCACTATTCTGCTGGTGGAGTCACTGTGTACATACATTACATTACTGATCCTGAGTTACATCCTGTATTATACTCCAGAGCTGCACTCACTATTCTGCTGGTGCAGTCACTGTGTACATACATTACATTACTGATCCTGAGTTACATCCTGTATTATACTCCAGAGCTGCACTCACTATTCTGCTGGTGCAGTCACTGTGTACATACATTACATTACTGATCCTGAGTTACATCCTGTATTATACTCCAGAGCTGCACTCACTATTCTGCTGGTGCAGTCACTGTGTACATACATTACATTACTGATCCTTCCTGAGTTACCTCCTGTATTATACTCCAGAGCTGCACTCACTATTCTGCTGGTGGAGTCACTGTGTACATACATTACATTACTGATCCTGAGTTACATCCTGTATTATACTCCAGAGCTGCACTCACTATTCTGCTGGTGCAGTCACTGTGTACATACATTACATTACTGATCCTTCCTGAGTTACCTCCTGTATTATACTCCAGAGCTGCACTCACTATTCTGCTGGTGGAGTCACTGTGTACATACATTACATTACTGATCCTGAGTTACATCCTGTATTATACTCCAGAGCTGCACTCACTATTCTGCTGGTGCAGTCACTGTGTACATACATTACATTACTGATCCTTCCTGAGTTACCTCCTGTATTATACTCCAGAGCTGCACTCACTATTCTGCTGGTGCAGTCACTGTGTACATACATTACATTACTGATCCTTCCTGAGTTACCTCCTGTATTATACTCCAGAGCTGCACTCACTATTCTGCTGGTGCAGTCACTGTGTACATACATTACATTACTGATCCTGAGTTACATCCTGTATTATACTCCAGAGCTGCACTCACTATTCTGCTGGTGCAGTCACTGTCTTCTGTTTGGAGGATGGTGATGATTCATCTCTTCATCCTTCGTACAAAAATAGAATGTGGAATGGATTTCACACAACCTTCCTTTATCGGTTCTCATGGAAAAAGTGAACCGAACGTCCGGCCGACCTCCACAACTCCCACAACATCACCATGACTGTGCTGTGATCATCGGATGTTAAACTGCAGCTCTGGAGGTGACTGGAGGATAAGACAAGGTGTAAGAGCAGAATAGTGACTGCAGCTCTGGAGGTGACTGTAGGATAAGACAAGTTGTAAGAGCAGAATAGTGACTGCAGCTCTGGAGGTGACTGTAGGATAAGACAAGTTGTAAGAGCAGAATAGTGACCACAGCTCTGGAGGTGACTGGACAATAAGACAAGATGTAAGAGCAGAATAGTGACCGCAGCTCTGGAGGTGACTGGAGCAATGATGTGAGAAATGCAGCGCTGCGCTTTAGTTTGGCCCTCGCCGGTTGTATTTTGGTCGGATATTTGCTCATGCTGGGACTTTTAGTTCCACCGTTTTCGGTCCCTGGGGGGGGACTTAGCTCGTCTCTCGTCTTGTGAAATCTTTTCTTTCCTGTCAGTTATTTCATCATCTTACAGGAAAAGTTACAAAAGACTCGAGATGCAGAAGAAAGTTTTTTTAGTTTATTTTTTACTGAAGATTTTGCAAAATCAAAAACATTTTAAGACTTTTTTATTGTAATAAAACAAAAAAGGCAACGGCGATCGCAGAGAAGAGTGAAGATGGCGGCGGCCGCAGGACGCCTGCGGATCAGGAATGTCAATCATTCTGTAGCCTGCGGCTGATGTCAGGGCATGCTGGGGGTTGTAGTACAGGGTAGCAGGAGAGCCGCAGGCTGCAGAATCACAGAGGTCATTACGGATTATTATACATTGATGAGATTATTCTGCGCCAAATGAACCGACGCTGCGTAAGTAAGAGGTGCAGCAGTTAATCGGCGTCCGCCTTCAAGCCTAACCGTACCAAGGCGTCCTGCAGTGCTGCCCCGAGCCGCGAAGATGAGGATCATCCACTATGTGACAAGTCTACTGGTAATCAGGGACAAAGCATGAGGGCAACTAAGGCTTTACAATGTAAACTGATTGCAACTGGCAGTACTGCGTGTTACCACTAGATGGTGCAGTATACAGAATGATGACTCCCTGTGTCACCACCAGATGGCGATGTTGTTACACAGAATGATTTCCCATAATGTCACTAGATGGCGCTATTTTATAAAAATGATCCTTCCTTCATAGTACCACTAGATGGCGATATATGTATATAATATGATTTCTTTGCACTACCACCAGATGGCACTGTTATACATAATGTTTTCTCATATTACCATGGTGTTACTATACATAATGATGTTTCCGCATACATTCACTAGATGGCGCTGTTATTATATATAATTGTGGGCCCTATATTACCACCAGATAACACCTTTATAAAAAATAATGATTCTGAATACTACCAACTGATAGCCCTATTATAGATAATGATTCCTCATACAACCACTAGATGGCGAAATCATACAGAATGAAGATTCTTCACATGACCATAAGATGTCGCTATTGTGCATTATTATGGTTCTCCATACTACCACCAGATGGTGCTGTTATTGTACAAGATGATTTTCTGTCCTGTCACCAGATATAGCGCTGTTGTATATAATGCTTATTTCCCATATTAGAACAAAATGGATTCATTATCTATATAATTCCCCATGTTACCACCAGATGGCACCATTACTACACAGTATCAGATCCCACAGAACCACCAGAGGGCGCTGTCATTACATCGAATATCCCACACAGCCACCACATAGCACTGTTATTACATATAATATCCTACACTGCCACCAGATGGCGGCGTTATTACATATAATATTCCACATAATAATCAGACAGCACCATTACTACACAGGATAAGATCCCACACAACCACCAGATGGCGCTGTTATTACACAGGATAATTTTCCATACTATCACCAGATGGCGCTGTTGTTATACATAATATCCCGTACTATCACCAGATGGCGCTGTTATTACACAGGGTAAATTTCCATACTATAACCTGATGGCGCTGTTGTTATACATAATATCCCGTACTGTCACCAGATGGCGCTGTTATTACACAGGGTAATTTTCCATACTATCACCAGATGGCGCTGTTGTTATACATAATATCCCGTACTATCACCAGATGGCGCTGTTGTTATACATAATATCCCGTACTATCACCAGATGGCGCTGTTGTTATACATAATATCCCATACTACCACCAGATGGCGCTGTTGTTATACATAATATCCCGTACTATCACCAGATGGCGCTGTTGTTATACATAATATCCCATACTATCACCAGATGGCGCTGTTGTTATACATAATATCCCGTACTATCACCAGATGGCGCTGTTGTTATACATAATATCCCATACTATCACCAGATGGCGCTGTTGTTATACATAATATCCCATACTATCACCAGATGGCGCTGTTGTTATACATAATATCCCATACTACCACCAGATGGCGCTGTTATACATAATATCCCATACTACCACCAGGTGGCGCTGTTATTTTACATCATTTTTAATACTCCTAGCCATTTTATGAAATGTTTGTTTTCCTTTTAGGATTAATCTACAGCTTGTAAAAAAAAATAAGTCTGAGGCTACCTGGCGACTCTGCCATGACACAGGTCGTGCAGTCATTGATCTGTGCAGCTGCGGCGCTTTATCCTCATGAACATGACTGGGTCACCGTGCTCCGGGACCACCAGACGGCTCATCAAGATGGAAGCGCTTGGATGTTTTGCAACTTACTTGCGGCTTCACTTCCACATAGAACGATCTTTGCAGCGGTGTCGCGGCCAACGTCGCCGTGCAGCCCCAGTATAAAGGCCATCAGAAATGCAGCATTGGCTGCTCCCCTCCCCCACCCGCCCCCTGTACCCGGTAGAGTGCAAGCTCTTTGCATCAGGGAAAGTGTCACATTCTGCCCGCCACATTGATGTAAACTATGGGCGCTGGACGTCCGGAATGTGTCTGCTGGGAAAAACTGGGAGGATTTGGGGCAATGGCAGCTTTATGGTAAGAAGAAATGGCGGATTGTCGCAGCTCGTTGCATGTGACCTGATGGTCTGCAGATTTAAAGGAACAGTCACCCACAAATAAGTCAAAGTAGACAGTGCAGCCTGGAGAAAATAGGGAGCACACAAACTTTTTGTTTTCTTCCCAGGGGAGAGGCGTGTGCTTATAAAGAAAAATGTTGTAATAGGAGACCCCAAAGAACTCACAGGGTCCCTGCGCCGGTCCCATCTCCCCAGTGGAGGCGTCACTGATCTCATTGTGAGGTACTGTCTCTTTAATTAAACCATGTGATAAGACATTGGAGCTCATTCTATGCGTCTTCTGGTGAATTAAAGGCACCTGTCATGAAGGGTCATTAGGGGGCGGCTCCATAGAGGAGAGGGGCTTGTACCAGATATCGGACCGTTATGGCGCCTGCAGCACCATCGACCCGACCACCTGATGGCGCTGAGGGAGTCGTAAGACGAACGTCCACACGTTTATTCCATCCTTCTTCCTGGTTTTCATCAGTCGTTGGCATCTGAGGGCTGTTGTTGGCACTGGCGGTGGCGGTGTTACGACACGGGTGGGGGGTGGGGAGGTCAGCAAATCATTGCTGCATAGAGGGGAGGTAGGAGGTTAGGAACAAAGCATCTGAGACCCCCAGAAAAGCTCAGAAAGTTCTGGTCTGGTGCAAAGAAAAGGCAGATTCAGGCTTTCTACTCGGCCAAAGCCTCGGCTTCCTGCAGACGGAGAAAAACAGACGTAAGATCAAGATGTCGGGGGGCACCCAGCGTGTACGACCCGGGCGCTGGCTGCTGTGCGTGCGGGGGTCTCACACCTGACCGCTGGGGATGTGAGGGCCTCATACTTAATTATCCCCCCACCCAATGGCGTACCACCAATGATGGCAGGCCACGCGACGACTATGGGGCCCGTGAGTCGAAGGGGCCTGGTGCCAGTGCTATTGGGGTGCAGAATACTATATGGAGGATTATGGGGCAGATTATACAGTGTGGGGTCCATCATACTGTTTGCAGGGCTGTGTGGGGCCATTATACTGTATGGAGGGCTGTGTGGGGGTCACAGTTGGGGGATCATACTGTGTTGGGGTCAGCGCATACTTTGCCTTGGGAGTTGAGGTGGGGTACAGTAGGGTCATTATACTGTACATGTGGAGGAATTCACCATGGGGGTATCATACTGTGTTTGGGGGGCACTTTTGTTGGCATCACTCTTTATGGGGTAATGAAAGAGGCATCTAGGACTTCAGCAGGAGGAAAATTACTATGTAAAGGATGGAAAGTTGTGAGATCTGATCTTCTGTGACCCCGACAACTATTTAACTTTTTTTTTTTTTGGGGGGGGGGGTGATTTCTGACTCATAGGGGTGACTGAGGCGGCACTGGATGTTATGGGGTTAATATTCCTACAAGGAAGAGAAGGCAGAAATACTTGGCCTTGACCGTGGATCAGCGGCTGAGATCAGCAGCGCAATCACCTGCCCCTCCCCCCGCCCTATGGGTTGGTTCATATGATCATTGTCGTTACCTTTGACCCTGGTGGGGGCGTCAGGCCCAGGAACGTGTACAGTTTATTATTCTCTCTGGCATCGAAAAAATCTTCGTAATCCTGCGGGAGAGAAAGGAGACCAGTGAACAGCGCCGACGGATCCAGAATTCAGCAAATCCGCATCAAAAAGTTCAGCAACTTTTCTAATTGATTTTATGTTCTACTTTCTCATGATTTCTAAGATCTCTGCTTGCTGTCAGTTAACACAGTCTGTACAGACCAAATACATTTACAGCTGAGGGTTTGAGTCAATGTATCAGTGTAGACCATGAGCCCAGGGCTGCAGATGATGGAAGGGGAAGAACTGCATCAGCAGCACAAGTGTTTCCTTTTTGTATCCAAAAACTTCACAGCTGATTGTTTGTTTAAAGCTGATTCACCAGCAGAACAAATCTCTCTTCTCTTCTGATACTTTGTTATAATGTATCAGGTGACTTTGGAGGTCAGTCGGCCTCACAGAAGATGCTGTCAACTGGATACAACTGTTACAAACCCTCAGCTGTGAAAAGTATTAGATCTGTTGGTGTTTTCATTCTTTAGGTTTTGAAAATATTCAGGTATTTAAACACAAACTCTTAGAAAGTTACAAAACTTTTCATGATATAAAGATGAAGATTCAGTTAAAGTTAAAAGACCTAAGTGACGTACAGAGCGTGCCGGACTATTGGAAGTCGGGGGGCAGCGATCTCCCGTCACTGCGGGCACAATGGTCACACAGCAGCTCATTGTGTGGACTCTGGGTGTTGGCGCCGTCCTGGCAGCAGCCACATTGTATCTGGCGCGGTCTTCTGGGTGCGGTGCTCTGGTCGCAGGTGGAATAATAACCTGATGATAGGAGCAGGGCAGCCGGGGGTTAATCCGGAGATCCCAGCAGGAACCCAAAAACCATCAGACCCAGCACAGAAACCTTTTATATTCTGGATTACTGGGAATCTGGATCCGATAGTCCGGCACACAGTATCTGGTCTTTAATTCCTTATCATTGTCAAGATTTCTGCTTGCTGTCTGTGAATGGAAACAATTGTCTCCTGATTTAACACTTCTTGCAACTGAGGGTTCGTTACAATGTATCCAGTCTAAACTGATACATTGTAACAAACCCTCAGCTGTATTACATCGGCCTGTGCTGTTGATGTAGATCTGAGGGTGTTCTGTGCTTGGAAGGTACAGGCTCCAGGGACGGGGGATTCACTACATGTATTGTGAAAAGAGGAGTATGGCACAGCAGAATGTTGCAAACAATTATCAATGCTTTATAGCACATAAAACACAGAGATAAATAAAGTGCAGACATGGAGGTAGTGCCAGAGTATAAATATAGAAAAGTACCCTCCCCAAAAGCTACATGATGGGGAGAGTGGTTGCCCGACGCACGTTTTGCGGCATTCTCAAGGGCAGCCAGTGTATACTGGTTGTGACCCAAAGTCTCTAAATATATCCTTCATTCCCGCGCATGCGCAGATAGCGGCCTGACAGCTGGAGCGTGTGAACGGCGTGTTCCTGCCACCGTGCGCATGTGCCATCATCTGTTCCACCATCATGTGGTCCGTGTGGCGCGTCCCCGGCTCTAGCTGGCCACTTCCGGGTACGCGTCACGCCGACCATGTGACCGGATCCTCAGGAGACAGTGAGGATATATATATATATATATATATATATATATATATATATATATATATATATATATATATATATATATATATATATATATATATATATATATATATATATATATATATATATATATATAGAGAGAGAGACTTTGGATCACAACCAGGATATACTCTCCGCCCTTGAGAAAGCGGCTTGAGATGCTGCGAAACGTGCGTCGGGCAACCACTCTCACCACTTCTATGCTCCCCGTGTGACATGCTGCGCTTTCTTGGTAGGTTACTTTCCCTTTTGCTATACATCACTGGATGAATGGATTTGAACGAGCTACATGCTGTGATTATTATTTTTTGACGTGCTCTCTTTCCACTCCTCTTTCATGCAGCTTTTGGGGAGGGTACTTTTCTATATTTATACTCTGGTGGATTTATGGCACATTTTGTGATTTTAGCCCTCTCTTTTGATTTTTTTTTGGCATTATAACACTTACAGTTAGGCCACTTTGGGCATTGTTCAATTGTGTCTTTTCTCAGAATTATTCTGAATATATTCCTATGCCTATCCTACCTGGAAGCATTATACCATCTGACACTACCTCCATCTCTGCACTTTATTTATCTCTGTGTGTTTTATGTGCAATAAAGCATTGATAATTGTTTCCAACGTTCTGCTGTGCTATATTCCTCTTTTCAGGATTGGATTCTTCAGCTTGCATGTGGATAGTTGTCTGTTTAACTTTACAGGGCCCTGTCCACTTTCTTGATATTTAAGGCATTTTTCTGTTATTTAAATGTATACATGTATGTGGGGGTCTTACCCCCAGGTACCGGTCCTCATTGAAGATCTGGGGGGGCAGGGGGATGCCACTCTCGGGTTTGCTGTCCTCCGGGACATTTGCCCTCATCCATTTCCGGTTTTCCTCGTTGGCTGCGATGTCCTTCTCCTCGTACTCAATCTTCATGGCATCGAGGAGGCCGAGCACCGTCTGCTGCTGCTTCTTAATCTGAGAGCAAGAACCAGTGATGAAGAGGAGGAAAGAGGCGCAAAGAATAGGGGCGACGTGGAAAGAAGGCATGATGGGGTCCGGAATACAGAAATACTACTACTACTGGGCGACCGCCGTGCAGGATGAGCGCCGGGCCCCTCCACCGTGCAGGGCTTGCCCCGGGCCCCCATTCCACATATTAATAAGCCAGGGCCCCCCAAGAATGTCCAGAATACATTATATGGTACTTTTCAGGGCTTGGGGGGCACAGGAACGGCCTGGCCCCGGAGCTACACATCATCACATATTTTGCTGGTTATGCTGAAAAAAACCTTCCTGAGATGGGCGAGTCCTTGTACCCGACACATTTCCCTTATAAAGACAGGTTTCCCCTCCTCCTCCTTCCTCATAGTGACTGAGGCACAAACCTCCTAATAAGGAGACAACAGAACGGAGGGAGGAGGAGGATGGTGCATCCCCAGTATACAGGAGAAGCGGTACTGTGCAGTGTATATATACAGGACAGGAGGAGCGGTACTGTGCAGTGTATATATACAGGACAGGAGAAGCGGTACTGTGCAGTGTATATATACAGGACAGGAGGAGTGGTACTGTGCAGTGTATATATACAGGACAGGAGGAGTGGTACTGTGCAGTGTATATACATACAGGACAGGAGGAGTGGTACTGTGCAGTGTATATATACAGGACAGGAGGAGTGGTAATGTGCAGTGTATATATACAGGACAGGAGGAGCGGTACTGTGCAGTGTATATATACAGGACAGGAGGAGTGGTAATGTGCAGTGTATATATACAGGACAGGAGGAGCGGTACTGTGCAGAGTATATATACAGGACAGGAGGAGCGGTGCTGTGCAGTGTATATACATACAGGACAGGAGGAGTGGTACTGTGCAGTGTATATACATACAGGACAGGAGGAGTGGTACTGTGCAGTGTATATATACAGGACAGGAGGAGTGGTAATGTGCAGTGTATATATACAGGACAGGAGGAGCGGTACTGTGCAGAGTATATATACAGCATACAGAATAATACAGATACGATGCAGTGTATATATGCAGTATAATAGCGATATATACAGATAATACACCTCTATACAGGGAAGTTGTACTGCGCTGTGTCCACAGTGCCGCAATCGTTCCTTTGTCTCTATGGAGATCTGCGCGCCGGCGCTCGTTAATTTGCATTATTAATAAGAGATGAGCTTTCCCTGCAGTGTCAGACGCCTCGTGAATCCGCAGGTTGGTGACTCCGCTGTCGCAATGTGTGTAGCCGCCACTAACGTTGCGCAGACGCTGCACACATGCGTGTATACGGCGTCACGTGGGCTGCGTACAGACTATATCAGGGGTGTATCTGGGCGGCTGGTGCGGCAGGTGTCCAGGGTACACAGCGCCAGGGTGGGGTCCGGAAGCCTCTCTGCAGGGTAAGGTCGGCAATATGAGTCTTTGTCCCAGGTGTAAGTTTAGCTGCAACATTTGTGAACGTTACAAACCATAGTGGTAAAATAGCAGATAACAGGGAATAACAGCAGTAATAATAATTAATTAATATACAGTTATTAATTATTACTGAAATAGTAATTTCCAAAAATATGTAAGAAATTGACCGGAGTTCGGACCCCGCTGCCAACACCTCGTTCTATAAACCTCAGATGACATCACAGATCACAAGAGGTGACGTCATTTCTTCACGATGGTCACATGACCAGGCTGATCCTACTACATTAATAAGGATGGGAGCTCCTCCGCCCTGTGAGAATGCCGCCATAAGGGAGGGCGCCTGTGATTCAGGAACCTGGGAAAGCTGGGTGACAACAGCAATTGCAGCCATAATATTTGTCTCCCAGGAGCAGATAGAACTAAGACATGGCTGAATATAGTAACAACCTGATGGAAGACTGGTGGAGGCTGACAACCTGTGGCTCCTCCTGAAGCAGTACGGCAGTGCCCCGTCCCCCCTCCTACGTGGACATCCTTACTCTTTGACCCCTTATTTTGTTTCACTCAGACAAAAATGTAATATTTTGGGGTTTTTTTCAGTTTGCCTCCAATCTAGACTGTCTATCCTGCCACACTGTAACAAAACCTCAACTGTTAGAAGTTTCAGGTCAGGACAGATTTTCATATGTAGAATGTAAAGAATGATTATTCCCTTGTCCCTCACCACTACCTCCCTGGTATTTCCTCCACCTCCCCGTCTTGCCCCCCGCTCCTGGGCACCGTCTTTTCATATTCCTCAGTCTCCTTCCTTCCATATATGTTCTGCTCCTCAGTCTGAAGCTGCAGGAATTTATCTCCAGAGACTTGTGCTGCGGAAGAAGGAAGCTGCAGCCACCAAGAAGGAAAGTTCTGTTCTTGTGAAGGCACAGACCGACCAAAATCAGGGCTCAGACTACTGCACTTAAAGGGGCAGAACACAGTGGACCTGATTCATCAAGAGAGGTGATGTTGACAATGATACGGGCGGACATATCATTGGTGCAACCTGGGGAGCCCAAGAGGTTAAGGGGCCCATTTCTACCTCCAAAGCAGGTAGATTTGTGCATTATGATGAGCTCATGGGCTGCAAAGGACCCATATACTGTTCTTGCACAGGGGCCCTTTTCTGTCTATGTCCGCCAGTGCGATGAGATGTGCTGCGTACGCCTCATCATGAATCAGGAGCACCGGACGAGTCGTGTGCACCTCGCCACAAATCCTACTCCAGTCCCTGATGGAGTAAGATTTGTGTTGTAGCAAATGCTGCCACTCAGTCATGAATTTTGCGTAAAAGTTTTGATGAATTGGGCCCAATATGTGTATTGTCACGTCCTATGTACAGTCAGTTCCTCGGTCACAGATAAAAGACAAGGTTTCCCGGGTCCGTAATATTGATGAGAATCCGTCAGTTCGCTCTGTCCGGGAGTTTGTAACTCTTATCTGTCTTTTTCTAAGCTCCTGCAATAGCCAAACGGTGCAAAATTTGTAATGAAACCCAATAGCCCCAAATGCTAGCATTTAAGTATAAAAAAAGAATAATAAAAAAAAAAAAAAAAATGGACAATCCCTTTAAGCCGGCTATATACATTTGATAGATCTCTCCCGACTTCCCCAGACACATGAACACTCAACTCAGAGAAGAGCAAAAAGGAGAAAGCTGCTACCCAGGTAGTGAAGTCCATGGCTACTGCCAGATGGTGATTAGTGGACACATTTTATTTACATTGTCGCCTTTTATTAGTAAATAGAATATTTGTTACTGAAAAGTACATTGTAAATAAAGAAAACTAAGTGTAGATAGGAGGGGAGGACCCTGATGCGAGGACCCTGATGCGAGGACCCTGATGCGAGGACCCTGATGCGAGGACCCTGATGAGAGGACCCTGATGAGAGGACCCTGATGAGAGGCAGATTTGTCTTATTTTTACTGGAGTTTCCCTTTAAGAGCGTCTTACGCACAGCAGCTCGTCCTCCTCTCTGACACATCCTCCCAGTAACCAGCACCTCCGGCCTCAGGCGACCAAGCTTCCTCAAAGCAGATTGAGAAGTTGCCCAACTTTTAAAACAGACTTTATGTTTCCATGTCCAACCATTTTCAAGTTCTTTGATTTCCATCACTGAATGTTTATTTCCAGAGTCTGAAAACCAGTTCTGACCTAATACTTCTCAGAGCTGAGGGTTTGTAACAAATGTATCCAACCTAAACAACAAGCACAAAGTTCTTTCTACAATAATAGTATCTTACAATGTATCATTTTAAGTAAAGCTTCAGTCTGGAGTTCTGGGTATTTACCTCTCAGAGGATTCCTCAAACTGGATACAATTGTAACAAACCCTCAGCTGTGAGAAGTATTACATCTGTACATATTCTCTGCCTCTGGATGTCAAGAAAGTTTCCTTTTACTCCCAGAAAACAGATGTTGGAAATTGTAAGAAATCAGAACAATCGAGTGTGTTACAAAGTTTCAGAACTTCATCAGCTCTTGTGCTTTGGTCCCTGGGACATGCGATTCTACAGACATTCTGACAACTTTGCGGTGTGGTCGTCAACTCCAAGTCATAGGCCACGGTCACACATTCAGTGTTTTACATCAGTATTTGTAGCTAAAACCAGGAGTGAAACAATCAGAGGAAAAGTTCAATAGAAACACGTCACCACTTCTGTATTTTTCACCTACTCCTGGTTTTTGCTTACAAATACTGACAAAATACTGAACGTGTGAACATGGCCTTATACTGTGTCAGAGATATACACTGCTCAAAAAAAATAAAGGGAACAGTGAAATAACACATCCTAGATCTGAATGAATAAAATCTTCTCATTGAATACTTTGTTCTGTACAAAGCTGAATGTGCTGACAACAAAATCACACAAAAATCACCAATGGAAATCACATTTATTAACCAATGGAGGCCTGGATTTGGAGTCACCCCCAAAATTAAAGTGGAAAAACACACTACAGGCTGATCCAACTGTGATCTAATGTCCTTAAAACAAGTCAAAATGAGGCTGAGTATTGTGTGTGGCCTCCACGTGCCTGTATGACCTCCCTACAACGCCTGGGCATGCTCCTGATGAGGCTCAGTATTGTGTGTGGCCTCCACGTGCCTGTATGACCTCCCTACAACGCCTGGGCATGCTCCTGATGAGGCTGAGTATTGTGTGTGGCCTCCACGTGCCTGTATGACCTCCCTACAACGCCTGGGCATGCTCCTGATGAGGCTGAGTATTGTGTGTGGCCTCCACGTGCCTGTATGACCTCCCTACAACGCCTGGGCATGCTCCTGATGAGGCTGAGTATTGTGTGTGGCCTCCACGTGCCTGTATGACCTCCCTACAACGCCTGGGCATGCTCCTGATGAGGCTGAGTATTGTGTGTGGCCTCCACGTGCCTGTATGACCTCCCTACAACGCCTGGGCATGCTCCTGATGAGGCTGAGTATTGTGTGTGGCCTCCACGTGCCTGTATGACCTCCCTACAACGCCTGGGCATGCTCCTGATGAGGCTGAGTATTGTGTGTGGCCTCCACGTGCCTGTATGACCTCCCTACAACGCCTGGGCATGCTCCTGATGAGGCTGAGTATTGTGTGTGGCCTCCACGTGCCTGTATGACCTCCCTACAACGCCTGGGCATGCTCCTGATGAGGCTGAGTATTGTGTGTGGCCTCCACGTGCCTGTATGACCTCCCTACAACGCCTGGGCATGCTCCTGATGAGGCTGAGTATTGTGTGTGGCCTCCACGTGCCTGTATGACCTCCCTACAATGCCTGGGCATGCTCCTGATGAGGCTGAGCATTGTGTGTGGCCTCCACGTGCCTGTATGACCTCCCTACAATGCCTGGGCATGCTCCTGATGAGGCTCGGTATTGTGTGTGGCCTCCACGTACCTGTATGACCTCCCTACAACGCCTGGGCATGCTCCTGATGAGGCTGAGTATTGTGTGTGGCCTCCACGTGCCTGTATGACCTCCCTACAACGCCTGGGCATGCTCCTGATGAGGCTCAGTATTGTGTGTGGCCTCCACATGCCTGTATGACCTCCCTACAATGCCTGGGCATGCTCCTGATGAGGCTCGGTATTGTGTGTGGCCTCCACATGCCTGTATGACCTCCCTACAACACCTGGGCATGCTCCTGATGAGGCTCAGTATTGTGTGTGGCCTCCACGTGCCTGTATGACCTCCCTACAATGCCTGGGCATGCTCCTGATGAGGCTGAGCATTGTGTGTGGCCTCCACGTGCCTGTATGACCTCCCTACAACGCCTGGGCATGCTCCTGATGAGGCTGAGTATTGTGTGTGGCCTCCACGTGCCTGTATGAACTCCCTACAACGCCTGGGCATGCTCCTGATGAGGCTCGGTATTGTGTGTGGCCTCCACGTGCCTGTATGACCTCCCTACAACGCCTGGGCATGCTCCTGATGAGGCTCAGTATTGTGTGTGACCTCCACGTGCCTGTATGACCTCCCTACAACGCCTGGGCATGCTCCTGATGAGGCTCAGTATTGTGTGTGACCTCCACGTGCCTGTATGACCTCTCTACAACTCCTGGGCATGCTCCTGATGAGGCTGAGTATTGTGTGTGGCCTCCACATGCCTGTATAACCTCCCTACAATGCCTGGGCATGCTCCTGATGAGGCTGAGCATTGTGTGTGGCCTCCACGTGCCTGTATGACCTCCCTACAACGCCTGGGCATGCTCCTGATGAGGCTGAGTATTGTGTGTGGCCTCCACGTGCCTGTATGAACTCCCTACAACGCCTGGGCATGCTCCTGATGAGGCTCGGTATTGTGTGTGGCCTCCACGTGCCTGTATGACCTCCCTACAACGCCTGGGCATGCTCCTGATGAGGCTGAGTATTGTGTGTGACCTCCACGTGCCTGTATGACCTCCCTACAACGCCTGGGCATGCTCCTGATGAGGCTGAGTATTGTGTGTGGCCTCCACGTGCCTGTATGACCTCTCTACAACTCCTGGGCATGCTCCTGATGAGGCTGAGTATTGTGTGTGGCCTCCACGTACCTGTATGACCTCCCTACAACGCCTGGGCATGCTCCTGATGAGGCTGAGTATTGTGTGTAGCCTCCACGTACCTGTATGACCTCCCTACAACGCCTGGGCATGCTCCTGATGAGGCTGAGTATTGTGTGTGGCCTCCACGTGCCTGTATGACCTCCCTACAACACCTGGGCATGCTCCTGATGAGGCTGAGTATTGTGTGTGGCCTCCACGTGCCTGTATGACCTCCCTACAACACCTGGGCATGCTCCTGATGAGGCTGAGTATTGTGTGTGGCCTCCACGTGCCTGTATGACCTCCCTACAACGCCTGGGCATGCTCCTGATGAGGCTGAGTATTGTGTGTGGCCTCCACGTGCCTGTATGACCTCCCTACAACGCCTGGGCATGCTCCTGATGAGGCTCAGTATTGTGTGTGGCCTCCACGTGCCTGTATGACCTCCCTACAACGCCTGGGCATGCTCCTGATGAGGCTGAGTATTGTGTGTGGCCTCCACGTGCCTGTATGACCTCCCTACAACGCCTGGGCATGCTCCTGATGAGGCTGAGTATTGTGTGTGGCCTCCACGTGCCTGTATGACCTCCCTACAACGCCTGGGCATGCTCCTGATGAGGCTGAGTATTGTGTGTGGCCTCCACGTGCCTGTATGACCTCCCTACAATGCCTGGGCATGCTCCTGATGAGGCTGAGCATTGTGTGTGGCCTCCACGTGCCTGTATGACCTCCCTACAATGCCTGGGCATGCTCCTGATGAGGCTCGGTATTGTGTGTGGCCTCCACGTACCTGTATGACCTCCCTACAACGCCTGGGCATGCTCCTGATGAGGCTGAGTATTGTGTGTGGCCTCCACGTGCCTGTATGACCTCCCTACAACACCTGGGCATGCTCCTGATGAGGCTCAGTATTGTGTGTGGCCTCCACGTGCCTGTATGACCTCCCTACAACGCCTGGGCATGCTCCTGATGAGGCTGAGTATTGTGTGTGGCCTCCACATGCCTGTATAACCTCCCTACAATGCCTGGGCATGCTCCTGATGAGGCTGAGCATTGTGTGTGGCCTCCACGTGCCTGTATGACCTCCCTACAACGCCTGGGCATGCTCCTGATGAGGCTCGGTATTGTGTGTGGCCTCCACGTGCCTGTATGACCTCCCTACAACGCCTGGGCATGCTCCTGATGAGGCTGAGTATTGTGTGTGGCCTCCACGTGCCTGTATGACCTCCCTACAACACCTGGGCATGCTCCTGATGAGGCTCAGTATTGTGTGTGGCCTCCACGTGCCTGTATGACCTCCCTACAACGCCCGGGCATGCTCCTGATGAGGTTGCGGATGGTCTCCTGTGGGATCTCCTCCCAGACCTGGACTAAAGCATCCGCCAACTCCTGGACAGTCTGTGCTGCAATGTGACGTTGGTGGATGGAGCGAGACATGATGTCCCAGATGTGCTCAATCGGATTCAGGTCTGGGGAACGGGCGGCCAGTCCATAGCTTCAATGCCTTCATCTTGCAGGAACTGCTGACACACTCCAGCCACATGAGGTCTGGCATTGTCCTGCATTAGGAGGAACCCAGGGCCAACCGCACCAGCATATGGTCTCACAAGGGGTCTGAGGATCTCATCTCGGTACCTAATGGCAGTCAGGCTACCTCTGGCGAGCACATGGAGGGCTGTGCGGCCCTCCGAACAAATGCCACCCCACACCATTACTGACCCACTGCCAAACCGGTCATGCTGAAGGATGTTGCAGGCAGCAGACTCTGTCACGTCTGTCACATGTGCTCAGTGTGAACCTGCTTTCATCTGTGAAGAGCACAGGGCGCCAGTGGAGACTTTGCCAATCCTGGTGTTCTGTGGCAAATGCCAAGCGTCTTGCACGGTGTTGGGCTGTGAGCACAACCCCCATCTGTGGACGTCGGGCCCTCATACCACCCTCATGGAATCTGTTTCTAACCGTTTGTGCAGACACATGCACATTTGTGGCCTGCTGGAGGTCATTTTGCAGGGCTCTGGCAGTGCTCCTCCTGTTCCTCCTTGCACAAATGCGGACGTTAGCGGTCCTGCTGCTGGGTTGTTGCCCTCCTACAGCCCCCTCCACGTCTCCTGGTGTACTGGCCTGTCTCCTGGTAGCGCCTCCAGCCTCTGGACACTACGCTGACAGACACAGCAAACCTTCTTGCCACAGCTCGCATTGATGTGCCATCCTGGATGAGCTGCACTACCTGAGCAACTTCTGTGGGTTGTAGAGTCCGTCTCATGCTACCACGAGTGTGAAAGCACAACCAACATTCAAAAGTGACCAAAACATCAGCCAGAAAGCATTGGTACTGAGATGTGGTCTGTGGTCCCCACCTGCAGAACCACTCCTTTATTGAGGGTGTCTTGATAATTGCCAATAATTTCCATCTATTGTCTATTCCATTTGCACAACAGCATGTGAAATTGATTGTCAATCAGTGTTGCTTCCTAAGTGGACAGTTTGATTTCACAGAAGTTTGATTTACTTGGAGTTATATTCTGTTGTTTAAGTGTTCCCATTATTTTTTTGAGCAGTGTATTTACAATCTTCATCATCAGCAGAGCAAACATCACACACCTCCTTATAAAATGCACATGATGGGAGTTGTCCTTCTCAGGGATTATGCCTATTTTATTGAACAATGTCAATGTATCCTGACCCTCCGCTGGGGCCCCATGAGGGTGCAGGACCAGCTCTGTGCTCCCCTCTAGGCCAAGCTAAGGGGGCGTCCTGGGTCTGGGGGGGGGATGAGGGGAGATCTCCAGCAGTCACCAGAGTAGACAATGCCGGGTGCGTGCGACTGGATCGGCAGATGTTCGGGTCTTTTGCTCGGCGCAGGCTCCGCTTTTCTGTTTGCTCGGTAAATACAGGTGAATAGGAGGAGGACAATGAGATGAGAGCCCCTCTGCAGCACACAGAGCAGGGTCCGGTCTCTGCAGGTGCTGCAAAGAAAACCCACTGGGATCAGATTTCTGTTTGCTGTCAGTGAATGGAAACATACTTGTTTACATCCAGAAGCTGATAAAACATAATATATCTCACAGCTGAGGATTTGTTACAATGTACACTGAAAGCTCAGAAAAGCTGCACTACAGCTCTGTCCTGTGTGCTGGAAATTCAAAACTTCCCTTCACTGATACATTGTAAGAAACCCTCAGCTGTGAGAGCAAGACAGGTTTCTTAGCACCTAAATCTTTCAAATGTAGGAAAGTTGAACACAATCTATTACTCCCTGTTATCAGCCATTACTGGGGCAGGTGACTGAAGGACAGGTGACTACAATCTATTACAGTCTACTGTTCCCTGTTATCAGCCATTTTGGAAGACTGCAGTGTTCAGCAACGTGATGACTGACAGGAAGTGTGAAAACCTCGCTGGCGTCTCCATTTAGTCCCATATTTGTAGAGACATTTACATCATTTGTGACTGACTGCAGCCCGTGCAATGTTATAATATCAGGGTTGGAGGGTGAGTGGCCCCTTTAAGGACACCCGTGGTCTACCGTCTGCGGTATAACAGGAGTTTCCCCCTCTCAGGCCCCTGGGCTCCGCTGCCCTCCACCTCCTCGCCCACATTGGGTTTTGCGTCCCTCAGACCCCGTTCCCCGTGTGCCCCCACCACCAGCGCTGCCCCCGGCGCCCCTCTCTGGCGAGGCCCCTTCCTCTGTGTAGATTGTGAGCTCCCAGGTCCAGAGCTCCGTCTGGTCCGGATACAGCTTCTCGACAGATGTGAAAACTGATACCCAGTGACTGTCAGGGGTCTGTGATTCTTGGCAGATGTTACAGGGTCTGACTCAATAAATTCTGATTCTGGGAAAGCTGGGTGACCACCGATATGGCCGCCATCATGTCTGGCACAGACCAATGACCTGGCTTTCCCAGAAGCAGATACCTGGATCCATTGAGTGGCATCACCGGTGGGTAATACTGATAAATGAGGGCGCCGCTCGCCCGGCTGCCAGTAGCGTGGCACGATATAATCTACGCACTGGGGTGAGATGACAATGGCAGTCACGTCGCCGGAGTCATGGATGATTTACAGGGCGAGGCGGGCGCAGCTGCCGCCTCCCGCACTTTATGGGGATCAGCGGCGCTTTACTGCTCCGCAATAAAACTCATCTACACAGAACAGGAGGTTTTATCACTTCCCGGACCGATCACTAAAGCGGGTCAGAGCTGACACAATCCCGACCCTGCGGACAGTACAGGGGCCGCGCAGACAGTACAGGGGCCGCGCAGACAGTACAGGGGCCGCGCAGACAGTACAGGGGCCGCGCAGACAGTACAGGGGCCGCGCAGACAGTACAGGGGCCGCGCAGACAGTACAGGGGCCGCGCAGACAGTACAGGGGCCACGCACAGGACGAGTCTGTGGCCCCCCAGGTTTCTTACTAGCGGGAGATGAGGAGGGCTCAGGCTCCTGAGGTCCATTGTCAGCAAGTCCTATCGCCTGTAAATATGCCTGGTCGTTCATATTCCCGCCATGTCAAGATCTCTGCTTGTTGTCGGTGAATAGGAACATCCATACTTGTATCCAGAGCCTGACAACCGTCCGGACCTAAAACCTCGCACAGCTGAGGGATTGTCAGGTTCTGTATCCAGTCTAGATCCTCTGTAATATAAACAGCCCCCAGTCTGTTACAATGTACCAGTGCAGGAAAAAGTTCAACAAACTACCAGGACAGGAGAGAACTGTGCAATTGTTGTGTCTACGAGACTGATACACTGTGACAAACCCTCAGCGCAGTGAGGAAGGCCAGGAGAGGATGGATTCTCAACCCTTGAATGTCACCGGTCACTGGAAGCGAGAAGAAGAAGAGCAAGCGTCAGAAAGCTGCAAAACTTCTCCAAAACTACAAAATGTAAAAGGGATGAAACTTTAGTATTTCTGGTTGCAGAGGGCGACGCACTGCTAGAAAACCCTCCGCTATCCGGCAAGAGTTAATAACTCCCACCATCCGCAGCTGGAAGCCTGATGTAAATCTCTTCTCTATTCTACACAAAGCCTGGCTGACATTCTGCAACCAACCCACAGAAGCAAAAATCCCCTCCCCCGCCCGGAGTCACAGGCAGAGGTCCCCCCTTATACCAGACTGTACATATCTGCAGAGCGGGGTCCCCCATCCCTTATACCAGACTGTACATATCTACAGAGAGGGGGTCCCCCCCTTATACCAGACTGTACATATCTACAGAGAGGGGGTCCCCCCCTTATACCAGACTGTACATATCTACAGAGAGGGGGTCCCCCCCTTATACCAGACTGTACATATCTACAGAGCGGGGTCCCCCATCCCTTATACCAGACTGTACATATCTACAGAGCGGGGTCCCCCATCCCTTATACCAGACTGTACATTTCTTCAGAGCGGGGTCCCCCCTTATACCAGACTGTACATATCTACAGAGAGGGGGTCCCCCCCTTATACCAGACTGTACATATCTACAGAGAGGGGTCCCCCCTTATACCAGACTGTACATATCTACAGAGAGGGGGTCCCCCCCTTATACCAGACTGTACATATCTACAGAGCGGGGTCTCCCCTTATACCAGATTGTACATATCTACAGAGCAGAATCCCCCCTTATACCAGATTGTACATATCTACAGAGCGGGGTCCCCCCTTATACCAGACTGTAGATATCTGCAGAGAGGGGTCCCCCCCCCCTTATACCAGACTGTACATATCTACAGGGAGGGGGTCCTCCATCCCTTATACCAGACTGTACATATCTACAGGGAGGGGGTCCCCCATCCCTTATACCAGACTGTACATATCTACAGGGAGGGGGTCCCCCATCCCTTATACCAGACTGTACATATCTACAGGGAGGGAGTCCCCCATCCCTTATACCAGACTGTACATATCTACAGAGCGGGGTCCCCCCTTATACCAGACTGTACATATCTACAGGGAGGGAGTCCCCCATCCCTTATACCAGACTGTACATATCTACAGAGCGGGGTCCCCCCTTATACCAGACTGTACATATCTACAGGGAGGGGGTCCCCCATCCCTTATACCAGACTGTACATATCTACAGAGCGGGGTCCCCCCTTATACCAGACTGTACATATCTACAGGGAGGGGGTCCCCCATCCCTTATTCCAGACTGTACATATCTGCAGAGCGGTGCAGTTTTCGGACCCTCTGCAGTCCAGTAGTTTATCAATGCTGCCCCTTATGTGACTTGGAGGGGATGTGGCCCCCTTACATCTGGGGCCCCCAAGTGAATGCACAGGTTGCACCAATGGTCTGTCCTCCCCAGCCCCCCCATTATATCAGACTGTACATATCCACAAAGCAGCCCCCAATAATGTGCAGAGGGGAGTCTCCTCCAGACCCTCAACTTCTTACCGACACAGATCCGGATGAGCTGGCGATGTAAACCTTGATGACCATCCTGGATGCTCTGCAGCTGCTTGCAGGGTGATGCTCTGCTCTGTGCTCTGCTCTGTGCTCTGCTCTGTGCTCTGCTCTGCTCTGTGCTCTGCTCTGCTCTGTGCTCTGCTCTGCTGTTGCTCCGCACACTGGGAGGTTCTGCAGTTTTTTCTTCAATCAGCTTTATTCCTCTCTTTTCTCTGCACACTCTGCTTCACTCTGGGAAATTTCCAGGAAGGTTTTCTTTAGTCGTCGTTAACTCCTGAGTGTCCGGGAGATCTGCGCTGGTGGAGTTAACCCCTTCGGGGCACACTTCCTCTGTGCACGCTCCTCCCAGGACTCTCCCCCTTTGTGTGTATCACAATACGGATGTCACACGCGTCATTTGTTCTGTATTGTGTTTTTTTTTTCCGTTGATGGAATAAATCCGCAGGTGACATCAGCCGCAGACAGGACTTTCTGAGGAGCTTTTCTGTCCTTCTCTCCCTCCTCCACATCTTCTTGCTGTCAGTGTATTAGGACCATTGCTGATCACATGGAAACCGCTGCAGGCGGTCCCTCCTGTCCTACCTCCCACAGCTGAGGGTTTGTCACTATTTCATCTAGTGCACACAATTCTCTGTGAACTAAACACGTCGCAGCACCAGTCTCTCTCCTGTTCTGCAGGATTCGTTACAATGTATCAGTGCTGAATTACAAACAACTGTCTAAACTGGATGCAATTGTAACAAATCCTCAGCTGTGAGTACATGAGGCCATGTCCTCCTTTATTCTCTGTTCTTTTCTTTCCGGTATTTGGATGATGAGGACTGAGAGGGTTCAGGAAAGACAAGGAGTTTCGGATGGCGGCTGTGATCAGCAGTGTCAGACTGAAGAACATTGGGCCCACCAGAGGATTGGATTCTGAGAGACCACCAGAGGATTGGATTCTGAGAGACCACCAGAGGATTGGATTCTGAGGGACCACCAGAGGACTGGATTCTGAGGGCCCACCAGAGGATTGGATTCCGAGGGACCACCAGAGGATTGGATTCCGAGGGCCCACCAGAGGATTGGATTCCGAGGGACCACCAGAGGATTGGATTCTGAGAGACCACCAGAGGATTGGATTCTGAGGGACCACCAGAGGACTGGATTCTGAGGGCCCACCAGCGGATTGGATTCCGAGGGACCACCAGAGGATTGGATTCTGAGGGCCCACCAGAGGATTGGATTCCGAGGGCCCACCAGAGGATTGGATTCCGAGGGCCCACCAGAGGATTGGATTCCGAGGGCCCACCAGAGGATTGGATTCCGAGGGCCCACCAGAGGATTGGATTCCGAGGGCCCACCAGAGGATTGGATTCTGAGGGACCACCAGAGGACTGGATTCTGAGGGACCACCAGAGGATTGGATTCTGAGAGACCACCAGAGGATTGGATTCCGAGGGACCACCAGAGGATTGGATTCTGAGGGACCACCAGAGGATTGGATTCTGAGAGACCACC
This sequence comes from Phyllobates terribilis, assembly GCF_046119375.1. Classification (NCBI taxonomy): domain Eukaryota; kingdom Metazoa; phylum Chordata; class Amphibia; order Anura; family Dendrobatidae; genus Phyllobates; species Phyllobates terribilis. Next base: position 435,882,436 of record NW_027362767.1, on the reverse strand, counting down.
AGAGGATTGGATTCCGAGGGACCACCAGAGGACTGGATTCTGAGGGACCACCAGAGGATTGGATTCTGAGAGACCACCAGAGGATTGGATTCCGAGGGACCACCAGAGGATTGGATTCTGAGGGACCACCAGAGGATTGGATTCTGAGAGACCACCAGAGGATTGGATTCTGAGGGACCACCAGAGGACTGGATTCTGAGGGCCCACCAGCGGATTGGATTCCGAGGGACCACCAGAGGATTGGATTCTGAGGGCCCACCAGAGGATTGGATTCCGAGGGCCCACCAGAGGATTGGATTCCGAGGGCCCACCAGAGGATTGGATTCCGAGGGCCCACCAGAGGATTGGATTCTGAGGGCCCACCAGAGGATTGGATTCCGAGGGACCACCAGAGGACTGGATTCTGAGAGACCACCAGAGGATTGGATTCTGAGGGACCACCAGAGGATTGGATTCTGAGAGACCACCAGAGGATTGGATTCCGAGGGCCCACCAGAGGATTGGATTCCGAGGGACCACCAGAGGATTGGATTCCGAGGGACCACCAGAGGACTGGATTCTGAGAGACCACCAGAGGACTGGATTCTGAGGGACCACCAGAGGATTGGATTCTGAGAGACCACCAGAGGATTGGATTCTGAGAGACCACCAGAGGATTGGATTCTGAGGGACCACCAGAGGATTGGATTCTGAGAGACCACCAGAGGATTGGATTCTGAGGGACCACCAGAGGATTGGATTCTGAGGGACCACCAGAGGATTGGATTCTGAGGGACCACCAGAAGATTGGATTCTGAGGGACCACCAGAGGATTGGATTCTGAGGGACCACCAGAGGATTGGATTCTGAGGGACCACCAGAGGATTGGATTCTGAGGACCACCAGAGGATTGGATTCTGAGAGACCACCAGAGGATTGGATTCTGAGGGACCACCAGAGGATTGGATTCTGAGAGACCACCAGAGGATTGGATTCTGAGAGACCACCAGAGGATTGGATTCCGAGGGACCACCAGAGGATTGGATTCCGAGGGACCACCAGAGGATTGGATTCTGAGGGACCACCAGAGGATTGGATTCTGAGGGACCACCAGAGGATTGGATTCCGAGGGACCACCAGAGGATTGGATTCCGAGAGACCACCAGAGGATTGGATTCTGAGAGACCACCAGAGGACTGGATTCCGAGGGACCACCAGAGGATTGGATTCCGAGAGACCACCAGAGGATTGGATTCTGAGAGACCACCTTTCTCTCCCACTCAAGAGCCTCACAGCAGCTGCAAGGTTTACACTATGAACACTTCTGAAGGAGAAGCCAGGGCCCGCCGGAGGATTCTCCAACCCTGGTGATAAGTAGACTATGGGTGTCCTGTCCCTTTAAGTCCTGATCACATGACCTGATGAGGCTGCAGATTTGCCTGAACTCTCAATTAGTGATGGGTTTTGTGCTTTGTAAACATTCAGCCGCTTCCCGGTGATTCCTCCTAACACTAAAAACTGGCGCTGTTCACATTATCAGCTCAGAGATTTCATAAAAAAAATGTCTCTGCAGCTGCCATGGGGCCCTAGTGAGTAGGGGCCCAACAATGAACCTCCTCCCCTGTAGTGAGTTTCATGAGTTACCTATAGTCACCACTAGGGGAGCACATTAGAGCATGTCAAACTAGCTGTATACAGCCATGTACAGAGAGCTCCCCCTAGTGGTGGCCACGGGGAGGCAGCATTATATCACTTCTCAGTAGAGCTCCTCCTAGTGGTGGCTTTGGGGAGGCAGCATTCATCAGTACAGTTCCCCCTAGTGGTGGCTTTGGGGAGGCAGCATTCATCAGTAGAGCTCCCAATAGTGGTGGCCGCAAAGAGGCAGCATTCATCAATATAGCTCCCCATAGTGGTGGCCGCAGGGAGGGAGGCAGCATACATCAGTAGAGCTCCCCCTAGTGGTGGCCTTGAGGCAGCATTCATCAGTAGAGCTCCCCCTAGTGGTTGCCGCGGGGAGGCAGCATTATATCACTCCTCAGTAAAGCTCCCCCTAGTGGTGGTTTTGGGGAGGCAGCATTCATCAGTAGAGCTCCCAATAGTGGTGGCCGCAAAGAGGCAGCATTCATCAGTATAGCACCCTCTAGTGGTGGCCACGGGGAGGCAGTATACATCAGTTGAGCTCCCCCTAGTGGTGGCCGTGAGGAGGCAGCATTCATCAGTAGAGCCCCCCCTAGTGGTGGCCGTGGGGAAGCAGCATTATATCACTCCTCAGTAGAGCGACACCACTAGACTGATGTAAGGAGGTACTGGGCAGATGAGAAAGCTGGGGGTCTGTCCCGGGGGGAGCGGCCAGGTTATATAGCACAGGGATTTCCCGACTGCAGCCGCTCGTCTTATTTATTCTGCATCTTGGCAGCCGCGAGCAGACGGCAAACATCTCCGGCTAATAACGTGGGGCGCCACCGTCTACTTAAAGGGCCGGTCCAGTAAATAAACGACAGCGTCATCCTGATTCATCAGACTATTCTGCTCCTTTGTGACTGTGTTACTCCGCTGTCAGTGAGCAGAAACAATCTTCATTTCTTTTTTTTTACATGCACACAGCAGAGGGTTTGTTACAATGTATCAGTGTCTCCGCCTGGAGATCTCTGACTCTTTGTAACTTTCAGCTTTTGGCCTCAGAATTGGACAGTGTCACCTCTGTGGACTCCACCCGGACTTATCGGAGAGCTGCTTGTGCTGTGTGAACGCTCGCTGATAAGAGTGGAGCAGAGACGCGCGCCGCAGCGCAACAAGGCGGACATTGTGACCAAAGTGTATGGGAGATGATGAGACCGTGGAGGTACGAGGCGCCATGTGCCTCCCTGTGGGCAGAAAAGACCAATCCCCACCTTCACAGCATCATGGCTTCTCTATGAGAATACTTGGGGGCTGCTCATTTGAGAACTCCCCCACTGCTTTACCCTGCAGCACTGCTCCACAGAACACATGTAGACGGGGCTGGAATCTGAGAAAATTCTCACCACTGCTTCCTATTGAAGAATGTAAAATCCACGCTCAGCAGAAGTCAAAGTTTTCTCATTAAATTAAAAGGTTGACAAAAAGACGCTAGAAACGGACACGGCGCGTAAAAAGCAACACAGCCTGGCGCCTAAGCGACACACAGCGTGCTAAAGCTGCCGCAAATAAATGCAATAATATCTCTCCTGGTGCTTTATATAACAGGAAAAATAATAAAGTCCAGCATGAAGGCAAAACTTTGTGCTGCATGAGTTTGGTACATTTCCACATGACCTCTAACTTCAAATATGTAGAAATATGAAGTGTCATTGCCACCGTGTGGCCACATGACTGTACTGCAGGATGTCCATTGTGCATATGAAGTGTCATTGCCACCATGTGGCCACTTGACTGTACTGCAGGATGTCCATTGTGTATATGAAGTGTCATTGCCACCATGTGGCCACTTGACTGTACTGCAGGATGTCCATTGTGCATATGAAGTGTCATTGCCACCATGTGGCCACATGACTGTACTGCAGGATGTCCATTGTACATATGAAGTGTCACTGCCACCATGTGGCCACATGACTGTACTGCAGGATATCCATTGTGCATATGAAGTGTCATTGCCACCGTGTGGCCACATGACTGTACTGCAGGATGTCCATTGTGTATATGAAGTGTCATTGCCACCGTGTGGCCACTTGACTGTACTGCAGGATGTGCATTGTGCATATGAAGTGTCATTGCCACCGTGTGGCCACATGACTGTACTGCAGGATGTCCATTGTACATATGAAGTGTCACTGCCACCATGTGGCCACATGACTGTACTGCAGGATATCCATTGTGCATATGAAGTGTCATTGCCACCGTGTGGCCACATGACTGTACTGCAGGATGTCCATTGTGCATATGAAGTGTCATTGCCACCGTGTGGCCACTTGTCTGTACTGCAGGATGTCCATTGTGCATATGAAGTGTCATTGCCACCATGTGGCCACTTATCTGTACTGCAGGATGTCCATTGTGTATATGAAGTGTCATTGCCACCATGTGGCCACTTATCTGTACTGCAGGATGTCCATTGTGCATATGAAGTGTCACTGCCACCATGTGGCCACTTATCTGTACTGCAGGATGTCCATTGTGCATATGAAGTGTCACTGCCACCATGTGGCCACATGACTGTACTGCAGGATGTCCATTGTGCATATGAAGTGTCATTGCCACCATGTGGCCACTTATCTGTACTGCAGGATGTCCATTGTGCATATGAAGTGTCACTGCCACCATGTGGCCACATGACTGTACTGCAGGATGTTCATTCTGCATACCAAGTGTCACTGCCACCGTGTGGCCACTTGTCTGTACTGCAGGATGTCCATTGTGCATATGAAGTGTCATTGCCACCATGTGGCCACTTGACTGTACTGCAGGATGTCCATTGTGTATATGAAGTGTCATTGCCACCATGTGGCCACTTGACTGTACTGCAGGATGTCCATTGTGTATATGAAGTGTCATTGCCACCATGTGGCCACATGATTGTACTGCAGGATATCCATTGTGCATATGAAGTGTCATTGCCACCGTGTGGCCACATGACTGTACTGCAGGATGTTCATTGTGCATATGAAGTGTCATTGCCACCGTGTGGCCACATGACTGTACTGCAGGATGTCCATTGTACATATGAAGTGTCACTGCCACCATGTGGCCACATGACTGTACTGCAGGATATCCATTGTGCATATGAAGTGTCATTGCCACCGTGTGGCCACATGACTGTACTGCAGGATGTCCATTGTGCATATGAAGTGTCATTGCCACCGTGTGGCCACATGACTGTACTGCAGGATGTCCATTGTGCATATGAAGTGTCATTGCCACCGTGTGGCCACTTGTCTGTACTGCAGGATGTCCATTGTGCATATGAAGTGTCATTGCCACCATGTGGCCACTTATCTGTACTGCAGGATGTCCATTGTGCATATGAAGTGTCACTGCCACCATGTGGCCACATGACTGTACTGCAGGATGTCCATTGTGCATATGAAGTGTCATTGCCACCATGTGGCCACATGACTGTACTGCAGGATGTCCATTGTGCATATGAAGTGTCATTGCCACAATGTGGCCACTTATCTGTACTGCAGGATGTCCATTGTGCATATGAAGTGTCACTGCCACCATGTGGCCACATGACTGTACTGCAGGATGTTCATTCTGCATACCAAGTGTCACTGCCACCGTGTGGCCACTTGTCTGTACTGCAGGATATCCATTGTACATATGAAGTGTCACTCCCACCGTGTGGCCACTTGTCTGTACTGCAGGATGTCCATTGTGCATATGAAGTGTCATTGCCACCATGTGGCCACTTGACTGTACTGCAGGATGTCCATTGTGTATATGAAGTGTCATTGCCACCATGTGGCCACTTGACTGTACTGCAGGATGTCCATTGTGTATATGAAGTGTCATTGCCACCATGTGGCCACATGATTGTACTGCAGGATATCCATTGTGCATATGAAGTGTCATTGCCACCATGTGGCCACATGACTGTACTGCAGGATGTCCATTGTGCATATGAAGTGTCATTGCCACCATGTGGCCACTTGTCTGTACTGCAGGATGTCCATTGTGCATAGGAAGTGTCATTGCCACCGTGTGGCCACTTGACTGTACTGCAGGATGTCCATTGTGCATATGAAGTGTCATTGCCACCGTGTGGCCACATGACTGTACTGCAGGATGTCCATTGTGCATATGAAGTGTCATTGCCACCGTGTGGCCACATGACTGTACTGCAGGATGTCCATTGTGCATATGAAGTGTCACTGCCACCGTGTGGCCACATGACTGTACTGCAGGATGTTCATTGTGCATATGAAGTGTTACTGCCACCATGTGGCCACATGACTGTGCTGCAGGATGTCCATTGTGCATATGAAGTGTCATTGCCACCATGTGGCCACATGACTGTACTGCAGGATGTCCATTGTGCATATGAAGTGTCATTGCCACCGTGTGACCACATGACTGTACTGCAGGATGTCCATTGTGCATATGAAGTGTCACTGCCACCGTGTGGCCACATGACTGTACTGCAGGATGTTCATTGTGCATATGAAGTGTTACTGCCACAGTGTGGCCACATGACTGTACTGCAGGATGTCCATTGTGCATATGAAGTGTCATTGCCACCATGTGGCCACTTATCTGTACTGCAGGATGTCCATTGTGCATATGAAGTGTCACTGCCACCATGTGGCCACATGACTGTACTGCAGGATGTTCATTCTGCATACCAAGTGACACTGCCACCGTGTGGCCACTTGTCTGTACTGCAGGATGTCCATTGTACATATGAAGTATCATTGCCATCGTGTGGCCACTTGTCTGTACTGCAGGATGTCCATTGTGCATATGAAGTGTCATTGCCACCATGTGGCCACTTGTCTGTACTGCAGGATGTTCATTGTGCATACCAAGTGTCACTGCCATCGTGTGGCCACTTGTCTGTACTGCAGGATGTCCATTGTACATATGAAGTGTCACTCCCACCGTGTGGCCACTTGTCTGTACTGCAGGATGTCCATTGTGCATATGAAGTGTCATTGCCACCATGTGGCCACTTGTCTGTACTGCAGGATGTTCATTGTGCATATGAAGTGTCACTGCCACCATGTGGCCACTTGTCTGTACTGCAGGATGTCCATTGTGCATATGAAGTGTCACTGCCACCGTGTGGCCACTTGTCTGTACTGCAGGATATCCATTGTACATATGAAGTGTCACTCCCACCGTGTGGCCACTTGTCTGTACTGCAGGATGTCCATTGTGCATATGAAGTGTCAATGCCACAGTGTGGCCACTTGTCTGTACTGCAGGATGTCCATTGTGCATACCAAGTGTCACTGCCACCGTGTGGCCACTTGTCTGTACTGCAGGATGTCCATTGTACATATGAAGTGTCACTCCCACCGTGTGGCCACTTGTCTGTACTGCAGGATGTCCATTGTGCATATGAAGTGTCAATGCCAGTGTGGCCACTTGACTGTACTGCAGGATGTTCATTGTGCATATGAAGTGTTACTGTCCCCGTGTGGCCACAAGACTGTACTGCAGGATGTCCATTGTACATATGAAGTGTCACTGCCTCCGTGTGGCCACATGACTGTGCTGCAGGATGTCCATTGTACATATGAAGTGTCACTGCCACCGTGTGGCCACATGACTGTGCTGCAGGATGTCCATTGTGCATATGAAGTGTCATTGCCACCGTGTGGCCACTTGACTGTACTGCAGAATGCTCATTGTGAATATGAAATGTTACTGTCCCCGTGTGGCCATATGGCTCTACTGCAGGATGTGTATTGCACATATAGGTTGCTCTCAGTGGGAGAAACAAAATAATAATCTTGTACTTATGAGACATTTTAATGGCTAACAAAAATAAAATAAGTGATGTTACATGGCAGGTTTCCAGACTACTTAGGTCTCTTCATCAGGCGTCAGGTCTAACAAAGTATCTGAAGAAACACAAATATAAACCCAAATAGAGCAGAGACTGCAGAATAAATGGACATTTTTAAAAAAAAAACCTGATTAAGTGTGCGCAGACACCGGAGAGGCCTTGCTGCGGGCTGTGTAAGCTGCACCCGCTGACTCCATGGCCCTGAGGCATTTTTGTAAATAGAATATTCACTGTTCGTGGCGCTGGATTTCTTCTCATTTTCCGCATTTAAAAAAAATAACTGAGCTCAGAAAGTGAATGTTTCATTAGCTCAGTGGTGTGAAAGTTTTATTGTCCCAATATCCATGTAAGATCAGGGACCCGGTGCCCTCCTGTCGCTGGAGCAGATTCCTCCGATTTTGCAGTGAGTCATAAACCCTTGTGACAGTTTGAGTCCTGTGCGGAGAGATCTCAGACTGTCAGATATTCACATTCCCCCGACCCTTCGGTGTTTTTGTGATTTGAATTTGCCTTTTAACAGAAATGTTTGGTCGCAGGTAGAGGGGTCACATTGTCTGCGATCGAATGGTGGCGAGACCTCATCCCTCCTCTCAGTCTTATTTCTCCAACATAGAGACCCCCAATAAGACTGTAAAGATCTGTACCCCCGTCTGCGAGGTGGGATCTGTACCCCCGTCTGGGATCTGTACAGAAAGTTGCTTTCTGTATCTGTTCCAATGTCAGGCTTATGATGGGATGAAATGTATTGAATCTTTCATGGAATTTTATTTCTTGTTCAGGCTCAGTCTAGATTATTAAGATGTCATCGATGTAATGGAAATAGACCGAGGGTTTGATGGAGCAGGAAGCTACAAAGCCATTCTCCAGTTTGGCCATGAACGGTTGGCATATTGGGGGCCATTGTGGGGCCCATAGCAGTTCCGCTGCGTTGAAACCGTTCTGTGTGAGGATGAATCTGGTTAATCCTAATACAGACTCCGGAGGGATCCCATTACACATCCAGCAGACGGCTCATCCATGTTATGATTATAGGGATTCCACGTTCATGGTGGCTACGATCAGGGCTGTGGAGTCGGTATAAAATGGATCGACTCAGACTCCAAAAATATATAATAAATTGGGTACAGTAGTTCAATATTTTTTCATAAAAATTTGGGAAAGTTATGAAATGTCTGTCTTATTCCTGATATCAGGGTCTAGACTTTTTATTCTCCAACAACCCTGAAATGTATTTTTTCAGCGAATATTCCCATCCCGGAGATGATCGGCCCCCCTGAGTTGCCGCTTATGAATCTTGGGAAGTAGATAGAAAATGCTGATCCTAGGATTCTCATGTATAAAGTTAAAAAAGTTTGTAGATTCTGTCAGCAGCCTCTGATGATGCTTTTCAACTTCCTCATGTATTTTGGAGTTGGGTCATCATCCAGTTTGGTGTAGTGCTGTCTGTCCGTCCGTCAGCGGTCTGTCTGCTCCTTTAATGTAGTCCGCTATATTCAGGACGATGAAGGCGCCACATTTATCTGCAGGCTTTATATAAAGACTAGATGGTGGCCCGATTCTAACGCATCGGGTATTCTAGAATAGGTATGCGGCCGACCGGGTGCAAGCAGCAGAGCGGTGTTTACATTTGGCGCCAAAATCGCTGATTGGTCGAGGCCGGCAACCGTGACCAATCAGCAGAGCGGTGTTTAAATTTTGACCCAATAATGCTGGTTATTCGTGACCGGTAACCGCGACCAATGAGCAGAGCGGTGTTTCAATTTTCCACCAAAATCGCTGATTGGTCGTGCCTGGCGTCGGCGACCAATCAGCACAGCGGTGTTTAAATGTGGCGGCAAGATCGGTGATTGGTCGCGGCCGCTATTTAAATGTGGCGACCAAATCGGTGATTGGACGCGGGCAGCGTCCGCAACCAATCAGCACAGCGGTGTTTAACTTTTGCAGTAAGATCAGTGATTGGTCGGGTCCGAAGACCGCGACCAATCATCGAATCATCTTGGTGAGGACCGGGGAGCGGCGCTGCCTGTGCGGATACTTCCGCTGCGAGAACCCGGGACATGAGCAACTGCTCGCAGCAGAAGTATTCCGACCCGCAGCGCCGCTCCCCAGTCCTCCCTTCCGCTCATCTCCCGGCTGCATCTCCGTCCCGCAGATGGGTCCAGCGGTCGAGGTCCTTCTGCTGGTACCGGCCAGGAGATGAGCGCCTCGCGCAGGGCATCTCCCGGCTGCATCGCCGCTGAGCTCCGTCCCGCAGATGAGCCGCTAACGGCCGCCATCTTTTTTCAGAAATCCCGCGGCGCTGATTGGCCGCTGCCGGACCAATGAGCAACGTGGGATTTCCAGGACAGACAGACAGACGGGATAAGACGATATATATATATATATAGAGAAGCGTGTATATGAAGTGTCACTACCACCATGTGGCCACATGATTGTACTGCAGGCTGTCCAGTGTATATGAAGTGTCACTGCCACCGTGTGGCCACATGCCTATACTGCAGAACGTCCACTGCTTGTGTTACTGCCACCATGTGGCCACATGGCTGTACTGCAGGATGTCAATTGTGTATGTGAAGTCTTACTACCACCCTGTGGCCACATGTGTGTATGGAGTGTGACTGCCACCGTGTGGTCACTTGACTGTACTGCAGGACATCTTAGGCAGTTTGCATGCACTATGATTTCCGTACTCCCCATTGTTGGGGTCTTACTTTGTATTATTAGTACGTGGTAATCCTTGGTTATGGAGCAGTACAGCCTCATCTACTCTGGGCTGGGGGAGGGCCACAGCTGCAGGGAGGAGACCCCAGGATCGGACTCTGGAGGGGCAGATTGCTGCATTGTAAGGTTTAATGTGAGGCACGGAGCACACTGCCATCATGAGTCGCCGGACGCACGGACCTTGCATTTCACGCTCAGGACAAGCGCCCAAATCTTATTTTTCTAACTAACTGGCAATATTACTGCCGGGTATTTGGGTAACTCTGGACATAAATTCTACAAAGACCGGAGATGCAGGGTGGGGGATGTGTTACCAGATTCCAGCACAAAGCGGGGGAGCAGAGCCGCAGGGTAAAGCACAGGGGGGGGGAACAGAGCCGCAGGGTAAAGCACAGGGGGGGGGGGCAGAGCCGCAGGGTAAAGCACGGGGGGGGGGGGGAGGGAGCAGAGCCGCAGGGTAAAGCACGGGGTGGGAGGAGGGAGCAGAGCCGCAGGGTAAAGCACGGGGGGGGAGGAGGGAGCAGAGCCGCAGGGTAAAGCACGGGGGGGGAGGAGGGAGCAGAGCCGCAGGGTAAAGCACGGGGGGGGAGGAGGGAGCAGAGCCGCAGGGTAAAGCACGGGGGGGGAGGAGGGAGCAGAGCCGCAGGGTAAAGCACGGGGGGGGAGGAGGGAGCAGAGCCGCAGGGTAAAGCACAGGGTGGAGGAGGGAGCAGAGCCGCAGGGTAAAGCACAGGGTGGAGGAGGGAGCAGAGCCGCAGGGTAAAGCACAGGGTGGAGGAGGGAGCAGAGCCGCAGGGTAAAGCACAGGGTGGAGGAGGGAGCAGAGCCGCAGGGTAAAGCACAGGGTGGAGGAGGGAGCAGAGCCGCAGGGTAAAGCACAGGGTGGAGGAGGGAGCAGAGCCGCAGGGTAAAGCACAGGGTGGAGGAGGGAGCAGAGCCGCAGGGTAAAGCACAGGGTGGAGGAGGGAGCAGAGCCGCAGGGTAAAGCACAGGGTGGAGGAGGGAGCAGAGCCGCAGGGTAAAGCACAGGGTGGAGGAGGGAGCAGAGCCGCAGGGTAAAGCACAGGGTGGAGGAGGGAGCAGAGCCGCAGGGTAAAGCACAGGGTGGAGGAGGGAGCAGAGCCGCAGGGTAAAGCACAGGGTGGAGGAGGGAGCAGAGCCGCAGGGTAAAGCACAGGGTGGAGGAGGGAGCAGAGCCGCAGGGTAAAGCACAGGGTGTGGGGGGAGCAGAGCTGCAGGGTAAAGCACAGGGGGGGGGAGCAGAGCTGCAGGGTAAAGCACAGGGGGGGGGAGCAGAGCTGCAGGGTAAAGCACAGGGGGGGGGAGCAGAGCTGCAGGGTAAAGCACAGGGGGGGGGAGCAGAGCTGCAGGGTAAAGCACAGGGGGGGGAGCAGAGCTGCAGGGTAAAGCACAGGGGGGGGAGCAGAGCCGCAGGGTAAAGCACAGGGGGGGAGCAGAGCTGCAGGGTAAAGCACAGGGGGGGGAGCAGAGCTGCAGGGTTAGGCTGTGTGCCCACGTAGCGTTTTACAAGCGTTTTTGATGCGGAATTTCCGCAGCGGAAACGCTTGTAAAATGCTTGGTAACCCGCACCCCATGATCCCCAATGGGTTTCCGCAACTTCTATGCACATGCTGCGGATTTTTCCGCAGCGTTTATGCCGCGTTCAAAAATCCGCAGCATGTCATTTAATTTTGCGTTTCCGCATGCAGAATTGCCTTTGTCCAATGCATAAAAAACGCAAGGCAATTCCGCATGTGGAAAACGCGTGAAAAACGCGCGATAAACGCGTGCGGAATTCCGCATGCGTTTTTCCGGGAGAGGACTTGCATTTATGCAGCAGAAATTTTCTGCTTCATAAATGCAACGTGGGCACATAGCCTAAAGCACAGGGTGGAGGAGGGAGCAGAGCCGCAGGGTAAAGCACAGGGTGGAGGAGGGAGCAGAGCCGCAGGGTAAAGCACAGGGTGGAGGAGGGAGCAGAGCTGCAGGGTAAAGCACAGGGTGGAGGAGGGAGCAGAGCTGCAGGGTAAAGCACAGGGTGTGGGGGGAGCAGAGCTGCAGGGTAAAGCACAGGGGGGGGGGGAGCAGAGCTGCAGGGTAAAGCACAGGGTGTGGGGTGAGCAGAGTTCCAGCGCTGCATTTGCTGCCTCCGGCCACACTGCCGGCTCTGCTGTACCTCGCACTATTCCATCACTGGCTGCAGGATGAGGCACAAAGCAGAGCGCTGCATGTCGGGAGGGGCGTTCATAGGTCAGTATGAGACCCTCCTGGGACTTTTAGTCCGCCTGCAGTTCTTACAGACCCGAGCACAGAGCCCTCCTCCTGGACAGCGACCCCTATTGGTGGAGGACCGCAGCACCTGCTCTATGATCTCCACACCTGGAGAGGCCGAGCTATGACCATAGAGCTGAGCGAGTGTAGAGCGTCTCCCCGGAGGTCCGCAGCGCCTCCTGTCTGTGGCGAAGTGCCGGCCAGTAACCATAGAGCTGAGGGAGAGTAGAGCGTCTCCCCGGAGGTCCGCAGCGCCTCCTGTCTGTGGCGAAGTGCCGGCCAGTAACCATAGAGCTGAGGGAGTGTAGAGCGTCTCCCCGGAGGTCCGCAGCGCCTCCTGTCTGTGGCGAAGTGCCGGCCAGGAACCATAGAGCTGAGCGGGTGTAGAGCGTTTCTCCTGTTGTTCGCAGCGCCCCCTTTCTGTGGCGGAGTGCCGGCTACTAACCATAGAGCTGTGCGGGTGTAGAGCGTCTCCCCGGAGGTCCGCAGCGCCCCCTGTCTCCGGAGGACGCCGCTCCGTGTTGTGAGCGCAGTGTCAGGCCGGAGGGGGCTCCGTGTTCCCGGGGAGAGATGCGCTGAGTCCCCGAGGCCTCTATGGGCTCCCCGGCACAGTAATCCCCGCACAGCCCGGAGCAGCAGGCGCCATGGAGACCGGTGAGTACCGGGCGCGCCGGGAGGGGGCGGGGATCCGGTCTCCGGTGTGACTAACCCCCGGTGTCTCCCCGCAGAGCTCTACTTCCTGATCGCCCGCTTCCTGCAGTCAGGACCGTGCCGGAGATCCGCACAGGTGAGACCGGAGAACGCCCGAAACGGGTCACCTCGCCCGATCCCCCGGTAACAATCCACCCCCCCCTCCCCTCACATGTCGCCCGAAACGGGTCACCAGTGATCACCCGCAGCCCCCGGATCCGGTCACCTCACCCGCCCTAACTCCCCGACTAGTGAACGCCCGATCCGGGTCACCGAGCAGCCTCTCCCGGCCCCTCCCCCGTCCTCCCGCATCACCCGGCTCCGGTCACACCGGTATCGCCCGCTCCGGGTCATCTCCTGTAACGCCCGGATTTATAGGAAAACCGCTCCAGGTCCCGTATGAAGCCCGGAAAAGCGCCAGTGCCGCTCCCCGGAGCCCGCTCTCCCCGGGTCACCTCTCGTCTCTCCCGGTTCCCGCGGGTCACTTCTAGTCACCCGCCCGTTACTGCCCCGTACATGACGCCCGGTTCCGGGTCACTGCACTTCCGGTAACGGGCGTGTTTTGTGTTGCAGGCGCTGGCGGAGGAGCTGGAGGAGCACCAGGTAACGCCCGGTGTCCGCGGTGTTGGGAGCGGGTTCCGGTACCGGGGTCCCCCTGTTCTCACCGTCTCCCTCTTTCTCTCCGCAGCTGATCCCGGAGCGCCTGGACTGGCAGGGGAGCCGGCACCGCAGGACGTACCCGGACCTGGTGAGCCCGGGGGGCGCGGGGGATTGGGGTCACTCCTCATATTGTCCAGTGTGGAAACCGGGGGTCATGTGAGGGCAGCGCCGCGTGACGTCACCGCCGCCTGGGCCAATAGCGGAGCCGCTTACATGTGGGCGGTATAAGTCGAGGCTCCTGATTGGTCCGCGCCTCCACGTGTCCCGGACCGAGTACTCACGGCCACAGCCCGGGAATAACGGGTGGCCCCGTGTATAGCGCGCACTGCGGAGACAACAGCGGCCACTGTGTGCGCGGGAGCAGACGGCAGAGCTGTCAGGGCTGATCTCCTACACAGCAGGCTCCGGGGACCGGAGAGGGCGGCAGAGCCAGCTACCCCGGTATAACGGCGGAGCCCTCCCGTGACCGCTCAGTACTGACCCTGCAATCAGACGGCTGGCGTTAACACAGAGTAATAGCTTGTAGGCACACAAGCAGATGATGGTATTGATCGGGGTGATGGGTATGAAACAGCGGAGCAGCTCCGTGCAGCCATCACTGCATCACAACACAAACACAGACGCTGCGCAGATGGCGGCCATAATGGTAGACCTGAAGAATAACACTGCTGACCACTGAGCCACCACACTGCTGACCACTGAGCCACCGCGCTGTCCTATATACACCACAGTGCTGACCACTGAGCCATCGCACTGTCCTATATACACCACAGTGCTGACCACTGAGCGACCGCTTTGTCCTATGTACACCACAGTGCTGACCACTGAGCCACCACACTGTCCTATGTACACCACAGTGCTGACCACTGAGCCACCGCGCTGTCCTATATACACCACAGTGCTGACCACTGAGCCACCGAGCTGTCCTATATACACCAGTGCTGACCACTGAGCCACCGAGCTGTCCTATATACACCACAGTGCTGACCACTGAGCCACCGCGCTGTCCTATATACACCACAGTGCTGACCACTGAGCCACCGAGCTGTCCTATATACACCAGTGCTGACCACTGAGCCACCGCGCTGTCCTATATACACCACAGTGCTGACCACTGAGCCACCGCGCTGTCCTATATACACCACAGTGCTGACCACTGAGCCACCGCGCTGTCCTATGTACACCACAGTGCTGACCACTGAGCCACCGCGCTGTCCTATGTACACCACAGTGCTGACCACTGAGCCACCACGCTGTCCTATGTACACCACAGTGCTGACCACTGAGCCACCGCGCTGTCCTATGTACACCACAGTGCTGACCACTGAGCCACCGCGCTGTCCTATGTAAACCACAGTGCTGACCACTGAGCCACCGCTCTGTCCTATGTACACCACAGTGCTGACCACTGAGCCACCGCGCTGTCCTATGTACACCACAGTGCTGACCACTGAGCCACCGTGCCGCCCTATGTACACCACTGAGCCACTGCGCCGTCCTATGTACACCACAGTGCTGACCACTGAGCCACCGTGCCGCCCTATGTACACCACTGGGCTGACCACTGAGTTGCCCTGTATATACCAAAGTGCTGCTTTATATACCCCAGTGCTGACCACTGAGCCACCGCGCCGCTCTATGTACACCACAGTGCTGACCACTGAGCCACCGCACTGCTCTAGCTACACCACAGTGCTGACCACTGAGCCACCGCGCCGCTCTAGCTGCACCACAGTGCCGGCCACCGCGCCGCTCTAGCTGCACCACAGTGCCGGCCACCGCGCCGCTCTAGCTGCACCACAGTGCCGGCCACCGCGCCGCTCTAGCTGCACCACAGTGCCGGCCACCGCGCCGCTCTAGCTGCACCACAGTGCCGGCCACCGCGCCGCTCTAGCTGCACCACAGTGCCGGCCACCGCGCCGCTCTAGCTGCACCACAGTGCCGGCCACCGCGCCGCTCTAGCTGCACCACAGTGCCGGCCACCGCGCCGCTCTAGCTGCACCACAGTGCCGGCCACCGCGCCGCTCTAGCTGCACCACAGTGCCGGCCACCGCGCCGCTCTAGCTGCACCACAGTGCCGGCCACCGCGCCGCTCTAGCTGCACCACAGTGCCGGCCACCGCGCCGCTCTAGCTGCACCACAGTGCCGGCCACCGCGCCGCTCTAGCTGCACCACAGTGCCGGCCACCGCGCCGCTCTAGCTGCACCACAGTGCCGGCCACCGCGCCGCTCTAGCTGCACCACAGTGCCGGCCACCGCGCCGCTCTAGCTGCACCACAGTGCCGGCCACCGCGCCGCTCTAGCTGCACCACAGTGCCGGCCACCGCGCCGCTCTAGCTGCACCACAGTGCCGGCCACCGCGCCGCTCTAGCTGCACCACAGTGCCGGCCACCGCGCCGCTCTAGCTGCACCACAGTGCCGGCCACCGCGCCGCTCTAGCTGCACCACAGTGCCGGCCACCGCGCCGCTCTAGCTGCACCACAGTGCCGGCCACCGCGCCGCTCTAGCTGCACCACAGTGCCGGCCACCGCGCCGCTCTAGCTGCACCACAGTGCCGGCCACCGCGCCGCTCTAGCTGCACCACAGTGCCGGCCACCGCGCCGCTCTAGCTGCACCACAGTGCCGGCCACCGCGCCGCTCTAGCTGCACCACAGTGCCGGCCACCGCGCCGCTCTAGCTGCACCACAGTGCCGGCCACCGCGCCGCTCTAGCTGCACCACAGTGCCGGCCACCGCGCCGCTCTAGCTGCACCACAGTGCCGGCCACCGCGCCGCTCTAGCTGCACCACAGTGCCGGCCACCGCGCCGCTCTAGCTGCACCACAGTGCCGGCCACCGCGCCGCTCTAGCTGCACCACAGTGCCGGCCACCGCGCCGCTCTAGCTGCACCACAGTGCCGGCCACCGCGCCGCTCTAGCTGCACCACAGTGCCGGCCACCGCGCCGCTCTAGCTGCACCACAGTGCCGGCCACCGCGCCGCTCTAGCTGCACCACAGTGCCGGCCACCGCGCCGCTCTAGCTGCACCACAGTGCCGGCCACCGCGCCGCTCTAGCTGCACCACAGTGCCGGCCACCGCGCCGCTCTAGCTGCACCACAGTGCCGGCCACCGCGCCGCTCTAGCTGCACCACAGTGCCGGCCACCGCGCCGCTCTAGCTGCACCACAGTGCCTCCCTTTGATGTTCTGCAGTCACATGACCCGGCCTCCGTTTGCTTTATGAGAGTGATAGTGATACTTTTTCTCCATGATCTGTGCTTGTCTCCACCCTGGGGTCTCACGTTACGTCACTGCTGTAATGATCTGCCACTCGGCATAGATTCCCGCCGGTTCCATTATTCTGACTCCGCTCTCGTTACTTCCAGGTGGCCTCCAACTCTCATATTCCTCCGAACTACCTGCTGCAGATCTGTGAGCGCATAGGACCGATCCTCGACCAGGAAATCCCCCAGAGTGTACCCGGGGTGTGCAGCCTCCTGGGGGTGGGGAAGCAATCGCTCCTACGAAGGGCCAAAGGTAAAGCAGGGTCAGTGACGGGGGTCAGTGACGGAGGCCCGGGGTGTCAGGGACAGGGGTCAGTGACGGAGTTCCGGGGTGTCGGTGACGGGGGTCAGTGACGGGGGTCAGTGACGGAGTTCCGGGGGGTCAGTGACGGGGGTCAGTGACGGAGTTCCGGGGTGTCGGGACGGGGGTCAGTGACGGAGGCCCGGGTTGTCGCTGACGGGGGTCAGTGACGGAGGCCCAGGGTGTCAGGGACGGGGGTCAGTGACGGAGGCCCAGGGTGTCAGGGACGGGGGTCAGTGACGGAGGCCCGGGGTGCCGGTGACGGGGGTCAGTGACGGAGTTCCGGGGTGTCGGTGACGGGGGTCAGTGACGGAGGCCCGGGGTGTCAGGGACGGGGGTCAGTGACGGAGGCCCGGGGTGCCAGTGACAGGGGTCAGTGACGGAGGCCTGGGGTGTCAGGGACCGGGGTCAATGACAGAGGCCCGGGGTGTCAGAGACGGGAGTCAATGACAGAGGCCCGGGGTGTCAGGGACGGGGGTCAATGACAGTGGCCCGGGGTGTCAGGGACGGGGGGCAGGGACGGGGGTCAGTGACGGAGGCCCGGGGTGTCGCTGACGGGGGTCAGTGACGGAGGCCCAGGGTGTCAGGGACGGGGGTCAGTGATGGAGGCCCGGGGTGCCGGTGACGGGGGTCAGTGACGGAGTTCCGGGGTGTCGGTGACGGGGGTCAGTGACGGAGGCCCGGGGTGTCAGGGACGGGGGTCAGTGACGGAGGCCCGGGGTGCCAGTGACAGGGGTCAGTGACGGAGGCCTGGGGTGTCAGGGACCGGGGTCAATGACGGAGGCCTGGGGTGTCAGGGACCGGGGTCAATGACAGAGGCCCGGGGTGTCAGAGACGGGAGTCAATGACAGAGGCCCGGGGTGTCAGGGACGGGTGTCAATGACAGTGGCCCGGGGTGTCAGGGACAGGGGTCAATGACAGAGGCCCGGGGTGTCAGGGACGGGGGGCAGGGACGGGGGTCAATGAGGGAGGCCCGGGGTGTCAGGGACAGGGGTCAATGACAGAGGCCCGGGGTGTCAGGGACAGGGGGCAGCGACGGAGGCCCGGGGTGTCAGGGACGGGGGTCAATGACGGAGGCCCGGGGTGTCAGGGACGGGGGTCAATGACGGAGGCCCGGGGTGTCAGGGACGGGGGCTGATGATTACTGAGGTCACTCTGTTACTTTCCCTCAGAATTTAGGAATTCCTCATGGAAACCCTCAGGCTACGCGGCTCTGCACCGGGGGCGGCCTCCAGAACTCCCCGTCAGCTGCAGCCGGCCGCTCAGTGTCGGTAAGTCCCGGGTCCAGTAATGAATGTGAATGCGGCTCAGTGCAATCTTCTTATTTAGGCTGTGTACCCACTATGCATTTTTCAAGCATTTTTGCTTCTTGGTAATCCGTGCCCCATGATCCCCAATGAAAATCGGCATGTTTGTGCCCATGCTGCGGAATTTCCTTGTGGAAAAATCCGCAGCATGTCCATTATTTGTGCGTTTCTGCATGCGTATTTGAGGTCCCAATGCATTTGAAAAACGCAAGTCAAATCCGCATGTAAGAACGCTGCAAAAACGCGTGGAAAATCCGCAAGCGTTTTTGACTGCCAAGAACATGCAGAAACGCTGCGGAAATTTTCTGCTTCATTTCTGCATCGTGGGCACATAGCCTAAGTGAAGAGGAATCTAGGACTTCTTGCTGTCTGTGACTGTGACAAGTATTAGGGCAGGAGGGATATACGCAGCAGTGGACCTGATGTGCCCGTCCTGTTTACTCTGGACACACTGGCTGCACGCTGTTCTGCAGATTCCTGGCTCATTCTTAATAGTAAATCTGCCTGGCGGTTCCTATTCACTGACAGCAAGCGTCACATTACACACAATAAGAGCAGTGATCTGATTGGTTGATGGGTTTCTGAGGTTTTTCACGTTTTTCCTCTTTAATGTGCAGTAAGAGTGGCGTCTTCGCGGGCGCTGATCGGCTGCAGCCGCTTCCAGTCCGTCTTCCCATGCGCCTCCTACCAGCACATGAAGATGCACAAGAGGATCCTAGGTCACCTGTCGTCCGTGTACTGCGTGGCGTTCGATCGCAGTGGGAGGCGGATTTTTACCGTGAGTTTTCCGCTGTGCACTGCGCCGCCTCTCTGCTCCTCCTCCTCTCTGTGCTCCGCCTCCTCCTCCTCTCTGTGCGCCTCCTCCTCCTCCTCCTCTCTGTGCGCCTCCTCCTCCTCCTCCTCTCTGTGCGCCTCCTCCTCCTCCTCTCTGTGCGCCTCTTCCTCCTCCTCTCTGTTTAGCCTCCTCCTCCTCTCTGTGCGCCTCCTCCTCCTCCTCCTCTCTGTTTAGCCTCCTCCTCCTCTCTGTGCGCCTCCTCCTCCTCCTCCTCTCTGTGCGCCTCCTCCTCCTCTCTGTGCGCCTCCTCCTCCTCCTCCTCTCTGTGCTCCTCTCTGTGCGCCGCCTCTTCCTCCTCCTCTCTGTGCGCCGCCTCTTCCTCCTCCTCTCTGTGCGCCGCCTCTTCCTCCTCCTCCTCTCTGTGCGCCGCCTCCTCCTCCTCCTCCTTTCTGTGCGCCGCCTCTTCCTCCTCCTCCTCTCTGTGCGCCGCCTCTTCCTCCTCCTCCTCTCTGTGCGCCGCCTCTTCCTCCTCCTCCTCTCTGTGCGCCGCCTCTTCCTCCTCCTCCTCTCTGTGCGCCTCCTGCTCCTCCTCCTGCTCCTCCTCCTCTCTGTGCGCCTCCTGCTCCTCCTCCTCTCTGTGCGCCTCCTGCTCCTCCTCCTCTCTGTGCGCCTCCTGCTCCTCCTCCTCTCTGTGCGCCTCCTGCTCCTCCTCCACTCTGTGCGCCTCCTGCTCCTCCTCCACTCTGTGCGCCTCCTGCTCCTCCTCCACTCTGTGCGCCTCCTGCTCCTCCTCCACTCTGTGCGCCTCCTGCTCCTCCTCCACTCTGTGCGCCTCCTGCTCCTCCTCCACTCTGTGCGCCTCCTGCTCCTCCTCCACTCTGTGCGCCTCCTGCTCCTCCTCCACTCTGTGCGCCTCCTGCTCCTCCTCCACTCTGTGCGCCTCCTGCTCCTCCACTCTGTGCGCCTCTTCCTCCTCCTCTCTGTTTAGCCTCCTCCTCCTCTCTGTGCGCCTCCTCCTCCTCCTCCTCTCTGTGCGCCTCCTCCTCCTCTCTGTGCGCCTCCTCCTCCTCTCTGTGCTCCTCTCTGTGCGCCGCCTCTTCCTCCTCCTCTCTGTGCGCCGCCTCTTCCTCCTCCTCTCTGTGCGCCGCCTCTTCCTCCTCCTCCTCTCTGTGCGCCGCCTCCTCCTCCTCCTCCTCTCTGTGCGCCGCCTCTTCCTCCTCCTCCTCTCTGTGCGCCGCCTCTTCCTCCTCCTCCTCTCTGTGCGCCGCCTCTTCCTCCTCCTCCTCTCTGTGCGCCTCCTGCTCCTCCTCCTGCTCCTCCTCCTCTCTGTGCGCCTCCTGCTCCTCCTCCTCTCTGTGCGCCTCCTGCTCCTCCTCCTCTCTGTGCGCCTCCTGCTCCTCCTCCTCTCTGTGCGCCTCCTGCTCCTCCTCCACTCTGTGCGCCTCCTGCTCCTCCTCCACTCTGTGCGCCTCCTGCTCCTCCTCCACTCTGTGCGCCTCCTGCTCCTCCTCCACTCTGTGCGCCTCCTGCTCCTCCTCCACTCTGTGCGCCTCCTGCTCCTCCTCCACTCTGTGCGCCTCCTGCTCCTCCTCCACTCTGTGCGCCTCCTGCTCCTCCTCCACTCTGTGCGCCTCCTGCTCCTCCTCCACTCTGTGCGCCTCCTGCTCCTCCTCCACTCTGTGCGCCTCCTGCTCCTCCTCCACTCTGTGCGCCTCCTGCTCCTCCTCCACTCTGTGCGCCTCCTGCTCCTCCTCCACTCTGTGCGCCTCCTGCTCCTCCTCCACTCTGTGCGCCTCCTGCTCCTCCTCCACTCTGTGTGCCTCCTGCTCCTCCTCCTCTCTGTGCGCCTTCTCCTCATCTTTGTTCCTCCTCCTCCTCCTCCTCTCTTTGTTCCTCCTCCTCTCTTTGTTCCTCCTCCTCTCTTTGTTCCTCCTCCTCTCTTTGTTCCTCCTCCTCTCTTTGTTCCTCCTCCTCTCTTTGTTCCTCCTCCTCTCTTTGTTCCTCCTCCTCTCTTTGTTCCTCCTCCTCTCTTTGTTCCTCCTCCTCTCTTTGTTCCTCCTCCTCTCTTTGTTCCTCCTCCTCTCTTTGTTCCTCCTCCTCTCTTTGTTCCTCCTCCTCTCTTTGTTCCTCCTCCTCTCTTTGTTCCTCCTCCTCTCTTTGTTCCTCCTCCTCTCTTTGTTCCTCCTCCTCTCTTTGTTCCTCCTCCTCTTCCTACTCTCTGCGCCTCCTCCTCTTCCTACTCTCTGCGCTTCCTCCTCTCTCTGCGCCTCCTCCTCTTCCTCCTCTCTGTGCGCCTCCTCCTCTTCCTCCTCTCTGTGCCCCTCCTCCTCTTCCCCGTGCGCCTCCTCCTCTTCCTCCTCTCTGTGCGCCTCCTCCTCTTCCTCCTCTCTGTGCGCCTCCTCTTCCTCCTCCTCTCTGTGCGCCTCCTCTTCCTCCTCCTCTTCCTCCTCCTCTCTGTGCGCCTCTTCCTCCTCCTCTCTGTGCGCCTCTTCCTCCTCCTCCTCCTCCTCTCTGTGCGCCTCTTCCTCCTCCTCCTCCTCCTCCTCCTCCTCCTCCTCTCTGTGCGCCTCTTCCTCCTCCTCCTCCTCCTCCTCCTCTCTGTGCGCCTCTTCCTCCTCCTCCTCCTCCTCTCTGTGCGCCGCCTCTTCCTCCTCTTCCTCCTCCTCCTCCTCTCTGTGCGCCGCCTCTTCCTCCTCCTCCTGTCTGTGCGCCGCCTCTTCCTCCTCCTCCTCTCTGTGCGCCGCCTCTTCCTCCTCCTCTTCCTCCTCTCTGTGCGCCTCCTCCTCTTCCTCCTCTCTGTGCGCCTCCTCCTCTTCCTCCTCTCTGTGCGCCTCCTCCTCTTCCTCCTCTCTGTGCGCCTCCTCCTCTTCCTCCTCTCTGTGCGCCTCCTCCTCTTCCTCCTCTCTGTGCGCCTCCTCCTCTTCCTCCTCTCTGTGCGCCGCCTCCTCCTCTGTGTGCCTCCTCCTCCTCCTCTCTGTGCACCTCCTCCTCCTCTTCCTCCTCTCTGTGCGCCTCCTCCTCTTCCTCCTCTCTGTGCGCCTCCTCCTCCTCCTCTTCCTCCTCTGTGCGCCTCCTCCTCTTCCTCCTCTCTGTGCGCCTCCTGCTCCTCTTCCTCCTCTCTGTGCGCCTCCTCCTCCTCTTCCTCCTCTCTGTGCGCCTCCTCCTCCTCTTCCTCCTCTCTGTGCGCCTCCTCCTCCTCTTCCTCCTCTCTGTGCGCCTCCTCCTCCTCTTCCTCCTCTCTGTGCGCCTCCTCCTCCTCTTCCTCCTCTCTGTGCGCCTCCTCCTCCTCTTCCTCCTCTCTGTGCGCCTCCTCCTCCTCTTCCTCCTCTCTGTGCACCTCCTCCTCCTCTCTGTGCGCCGCCTCCTCCTCTCTGTGCGCCGCCTCCTCCTCTCTGTGCGCCGCCTCCTCCTCTCTGTGCGCCGCCTCCTCCTCTCTGTGCGCCGCCTCCTCCTCTCTGTGCGCCGCCTCCTCCTCTCTGTGCGCCGCCTCCTCCTCTTCCTCCTCTCTGTGCGCCTCCTCCTCTTCCTCCTCTCTGTGCGCCGCCTCCTCCTCCTCCTCTCTGTGCGCCGCCGCCTCCTCCTCCTCTCTGTGCGCCGCCGCCTCCTCCTCCTCTCTGTGCGCCGCCGCCTCCTCCTCCTCTCTGTGCGCCGCCGCCTCCTCCTCCTCTCTGTGCGCCGCCGCCTCCTCCTCCTCTCTGTGCGCCGCCGCCTCCTCCTCCTCTCTGTGCGCCGCCTCCTCCTCCTCCTCTCTGTGCGCCTCCTCCTCCTCCTCTCTGTGCGCCTCCTCCTCCTCCTCTGTGCTCCTCCTCCTCTCTGTGCGCCGCCGCCGCCTCCTCCTCCTCTCTGTGCGCCGCCGCCTCCTCCTCCTCCCCTCTGTGCGCCGCCACCGCCTCCTCCTCCTCTCTGTGCGCCGCCTCCTCCTCCTCTCTGTGCGCCGCCTCCTCCTCCTCTCTGTGCGCCGCCTCCTCCTCCTCTCTGTGCGCCGCCTCCTCCTCCTCTCTGTGCGCCGCCGCCTCCTCTCTGTGCGCCTCCTCCTCCTCTCTGTGCGCCTCCTCCTCCTCTCTGTGCGCCTCCTCCTCCTCTCTGTGCGCCTCCTCCTCCTCTCTGTGCGCCTCCTCCTCTCTGTGCGCCTCCTCCTCCTCTGTGCTCCTCCGCCTCCTGCTCCTCCTCCTCTCTGTGCGCCGCCTCCTCCTCCTCTCTGTGCGCCTCCTCCTCCTCCTCCCCTCTGTGCTCCTCCTCCTCCCCTCTGGGCGCCGCCTCCTCCTCCTCCCCTCTGGGCGCCTCCTCCTCCTCTCTGTGCGCCTCCTCCTCCTCCTCTCTGTGCGCCGCCGCCTCCTCCTCCTCTCTGTGCACCTCGTCCCCTCTGTGCGCCTCCTCCTCCTCCTCTCTGTGCGCCTCCTCTCTTGTGCCGCCGCCCTCTCCTCTCTCTGTGCCTCCTCTCTTGTGCCGCCGCCCTCTCCTCTCTGTGCTCCTCCGCCTCCTGCTCCTCCTCCTCCACTCTGTGCTCCGCCTCCTCCTCCTCCACTCTGTGCTCCGCCTCCTCCTCCACTCTGTGCTCCGCCTCCTCCTCCTCCACTCTGTGCTCCGCCTCCTCCTCCTCCACTCTGTGCTCCGCCTCCTCCTCCTCCACTCTGTGCTCCGCCTCCTCCTCCTCCACTCTGTGCTCCGCCTCCTCCTCTCTGTGCTCCGCCTCCTCCTCCTCCACTCTGTGCTCCGCCTCCTCCTCCTCCTCTCTGTGCTCCTCCTCCTCCTCTCTGTGCTCCTCCTCCGCCTCCTCCTCTCTGTGCTCCTCCTCCGCCTCCTCCACTCTGTGCTCCGCCTCCTCCTCCTCCACTCTGTGCTCCGTCTCCTCCTCCTCCACTCTGTGCTCCGCCTCCTCCTCCTCCACTCTGTGCTCCGCCTCCTCCTCCTCCACTCTGTGCTCCGCCTCCTCCTCCTCCACTCTGTGCTCCGCCTCCTCCTCCTCCACTCTGTGCTCCGCCTCCTCCTCCTCCACTCTGTGCTCCTCCTCCTCCTCTCTGTGCTCCTCCTCCGCCTCCTCCTCTCTGTGCTCCGCCTCCTCCTCCACTCTGTGCTCCGCCTCCTCCTCCTCCACTCTGTGCTCCGCCTCCTCCTCCTCTCTGTGCTCCGCCTCCTCCTCCTCTCTGTGCTCCGCCTCCTCCTCCTCTCTGTGCTCCGCCTCCTCCTCCTCCACTCTGTGCTCCGCCTCCTCCTCCTCCTCTCTGTGCTCCGCCTCCTCCTCCTCTCTGTGCTCCGCCTCCTCCTCCTCCGCCTCCTCCTCTCTGTGCTCCTCCTCCGCCTCCTCCTCTCTGTGCTCCTCCTCCGCCTCCTCCTCTCTGTGCTCCTCCTCCTCCTCTCTGTGCTCCGCCGCCTCCTCCTCCTCCTCTCTGTGCTCCGCCGCCTCCTCCTCCTCCTCTCTGTGCTCCGCCTCCTCCTCCTCCTCTCTGTGCTCCGCCGCCTCCTCCTCTCTGTGCTCCGCCTCCTCCTCCTCCTCTCTGTGCTCCGCCTCCTCCTCCTCCTCTCTGTGCTCCGCCTCCTCCTCCTCCTCCTCTCTGTCCTCCTCCTCCTCCTCCTCTCTGTGCTCCTCCTCCTCTCTGTGCGCCGCCCCTTCTCTGCTCCGTGGCTTCTGGACAGTTTCTTTTGGTTTTTCAGGGTTCTGACGACTGTTTAGTGAAGATCTGGGCCACGGATGACGGGCGACTCCTGGCCACGCTGCGCGGACACTCCGCCGAGATATCAGACATGGCCGTCAACTACGAAAACACTCTGATCGCGGCCGGCAGCTGTGACAAGGTGGTGCGAGTCTGGTGTCTGCGCACCTGCGCCCCGGTGGCCGTGCTGCAGGGTCACACGGCGTTCATCACCTCCATACAGGTAAGAGGGCGATGCCATGACTGCCGTCACAGGAGACATCACCCAGACCCCACCACCGTCCCCAGCCTCCGCACGCCCGGGCTGAGCACGTATAGGGGCGCCCTGATTACAGGCGGCTGCAGCGCCCCCCTCTGACACATCTTCATATTTTTTATGCAGTTTTGTCCGTCAACGAAAGGTAAAACCCGATACCTGACATCCACCGGTGCGGACGGGGCCATCTGCTTCTGGCAGTGGAACGTGGACTCCATGACGTTCGGGTAAGATGGCGGCTCATTCTTACCGTCTGTTATACATGTGCGATGCTCTGCAGCAGCGCGGTGCAATGCACAGAATAAAGGGCCGGTGTCCTGCTTCTGTGACTAAAGCTTCATCATTGTGTAAGGTGTTGGGGGCACATTAAAGGGGCTGTCTCGTGATTAGGAGCTCCCCGACCTCCCGCAGGGGCTGAGCCGCTGACCCCGGCTGGGAGAGTATAATGAAGGAAAAATATTCCTGTTGATTGATCACGGGCAAGGAATGGAAACACAGTCTGTCCGCGCTCGCGTCCATCCAGTGACCTGTGCTAGGAATGTAATGTATTGTTCTGTCTCCGCAGCGATCGGCCCCTGAAGTTTGCAGAACGCTCCAGACCGGGCGTCCAGATCTCCTGCTCCTCCTTCAGCTCAGGTACTCGCCATCTCGCATGACTGTGTCACAGTGAGTGTGTAATACGCTCGCTCGCCAGCCCCTGAGTATGTGTGCCGCCCAGCCGCCCTCTCCTCTGTTGTGCCGCCCGCTCGCCGCCCTCTCCTCTCTTGTGCCGCCCGCTCGCCGCCCTCTCCTCTCTTGTGCCGCCCGCTCGCCGCCCTCTCCTCTCTTGTGCCGCCCGCTCGCCGCCCTCTCCTCTCTTGTGCCGCCCGCTCGCCGCCCTCTCCTCTCTTGTGCCGCCCGCTCGCCGCCCTCTCCTCTCTTGTGCCGCCTGCTCGCCGCCCTCTCCTCTCTTGTGCCGCCTGCTCGCCGCCCTCTCCTCTCTTGTGCCGCCCTCTCCTCTCTTGTGCCGCCGCCCTCTCCTCTCTTGTGCCGCCGCCTTCTCCTCTCTTGTGCCGTCTTCCCGCCACCCTCTCCTCTCTTGTGCCACCCTCTCCTCTCTTGTGCCGTCTTCCCGCCGCCCTCTCCTCTCTTGTGCCGCCGCCCTCTCCTCTCTTGTGCCGCCGCCCTCTCCTCTCTTGTGCCGTCGTGCCGCCGCCCTCTCCTCTCTTGTGCCGTTGCCCTCTCCTCTTGTGCCTTCGTGCCGCCGCCCTCTCCTCTCTTGTGCCGTCGTGCCGCCGCCCTCTCCTCTCTTGTGCCGCCCGCCCGCCGCCCTCTCCTCTCTTGTGCCGCCCTCTCTTGTGCCGCCCGCCCGCCGCCCTCTCTTGTGCCGCCCGCCCGCCGCCCTCTCTTGTGCCGCCCGCCCGCCGCCCTCTCTTGTGCCGCCGCCCTCTCTTGTGCCGCCGCCCTCTCTTGTGCCGCCGCCCTCTCTTGTGCCGCCCTCTCTTGTGCCGCCCACCCGCCGCCCTCTCTTGTGCCGCCCACCCGCCGCCCTCTCTTGTGCCGCCCACCCGCCGCCCTCTCTTGTGCCGCCCACCCGCCGCCCTCTCTTGTGCCGCCCACCCGCCGCCCTCTCTTGTGCCGCCCACCCGCCGCCCTCTCTTGTGCCGCCCACCCGCCGCCCTCTCTTGTCTGTCGCTCGCTCAGCGTCTCTTCTCCCTCTCTAGGTGGGATGTTCATTGTCACCGGCAGCTCGGATCACGTTATCAGAGTCTATTACTTGGGCTCCGATGAGCCGGAGAAGATCGCGGAGCTGGAGGCCCATCTGGTAAGATCGGTGTTTCCTCAACTCCTTCCCTCATTCGCTGCTTGGAACGTTCCTGTTGCTCTTTCTTCCTGGAGTTTTCTGTACTTGTAGTTTATTATCTTCAGTCCTTCCTGTAATCATCTCTTCACGTACTCCCTAGTGATGAGGCAGAAGTGCAGTGTAAAGCATGGCGGAGCTGCCTTTTCCATTTTTTTTAAGAGTAATAAACTAAGTGAAATGAGACCATAGTTATTTCTTGTCTTACTTTATAGCATAATTTTCCCTTTTGGTGTTTTCCTGACCCCGGCGTCCTCATCATGACTCTGCTCTTCTTTACATTTCAGGATAAGGTGATCGCTGTTCAGTTCTGTAATAATGGAGACCGGTAAGTGACATCCGAGATCCCAAATGTATAAAGTGCCTGCCTTTCTTCTTAACCAATGCACAATTTCCTCCAGAGCTGCGCTCACTAGTCCTGTCTATACAGCGACTCCACAGTGTACGGAGATTAGAGGGGTTGTCCGGCAGCTTGGTTATTGTATTGTCAGCTCTTCGCCGGCCTGATAGACTTTGTTTTCCTTCCTCGCTGATCCTTGTACCTCTGCTTGCTGTTGGTGTAGTGGATGCTTTCATGGTGTGAGCAGACCAGACCCACCCTCTCCCCGTCGGGCTCGCTCAGCATTATTGCTCTGAAACTGCATGAAGCAATGAAGCTGTGGGAGCAGGATGGGGGTCATGGGGGGGATTCATTCTGTGCACATAAGAAATGGCTCATCCCATTTACTGGCAGCAAGCAGAGTTCTTGAAGATGGTGAGGTTGTAACACATCGTCTATTAGAAGCTTCTCTGCGATGTTTGATACAGTGATCAGGTCTCTCCACACAGGGACCCTCCTGTATTATCGGGTAGGGTGGATCAGGTGCTGCCGTCATACAATGGATGTCTGTGTGGTGACCGTGCAGCCGCGACCCTGGGGTGATGCTCCGCTCTCTCTGGGAGGAGGGTCCCTGACTTTGTGCTAGCTGCGCAGCACCTCCTCTCTGCAGCGCCCGGTGTCCTGCGCACCGCCTCCTCTCTGCAGCGCTCCGCTGTGATGAGGGGGACAGCGTCCCTCCCAGTTGCAGGTTTTGAGCATTTTCCGTTCTCTTGTAGTTTGAGCTTCGTCAGCGGCAGCAGAGATGGCACCGCCCGGATCTGGCAATATCAGCAGCAGGAATGGAGGATGATTGTGCTGGACATGAACACCAGGATGGCCGGGTAAGAGGTGCACAGCTCACGAGCGGCTATCGCGGACGGCGCAGGGGCCGCAGCTCACGAGCGGCTATCGCGGACGGCGCAGGGGCCGCAGCTCACGAGCGGCTATCGCGGACGGCGCAGGGGCCGCAGCTCACGAGCGGCTATCGCGGACGGCGCAGGGGCCGCAGCTCACGAGCGGCTATCGCGGACGGCGCAGGGGCCGCAGCTCACGAGCGGCTATCGCGGACGGCGCAGGGGCCGCAGCTCACGAGCGGCTATCGCGTAGGGCGCAGGGGCCGCAGCTCACGAGCGGCTATCGCAGGGGCCGCAGCTCACGAGCGGCTATCGCGGACGGCGCAGGGGCCGCAGCTCACGAGCGGCTATCGCGGACGGCGCAGGGGCCGCAGCTCACGAGCGGCTATCGCGTAGGGCGCAGGGGCCGCAGCTCACGAGCGGCTATCGCAGGGGCCGCAGCTCACGAGCGGCTATCGCGGATGGCGCAGGGGCCTCAGCTCACGAGCGGCTATCGCGGACGGCGCAGGGGCCGCAGCTCACGAGCGGCTATCGCGGACGGCGCAGGGGCCGCAGCTCACGAGCGGCTATCGCGGACGGCGCAGGGGCCGCAGCTCATCAGTCTGCACATTGCATTTACAGGAGCAGCGTGTCCAACCCGGAGGATAAAGGGACCAAGCTGAAGGTGACCATGGTGGCCTGGGACCGCTCCGATACCACCGTCATCACCGCCGTCAACAACTTCCTATTAAAAGTGTGGCATTCGCACAGCGGCCAGCTGCTCCACATCTTATGTGTGAGTAGCAGCTTCAGTCATACATCAGTCAGGGGTCCCTAGAGCCGCGGATCATGGAGGGCCCCAGAGGGCAGACTCCCATAGATCACAATGTGCTTCCAGATCCCAGCGATGAGTTGGAAATAGATCTTAATCCTATGATGAAAACTTCTGGAATTTTCCAGTTATCCGTTCTTCACTCTGTTCAGGACCTCTGCTTGCGGTCAGTGAATTGCACCTTTTCTGCTTACGCTCAGTGTCTCACAGCTGATTCCCGTAGACTTTCCTCTGTGAGTTGTCTGGGATCCCCAGGTTCTGATTTACGCTGGTACACTGTAACGCCCTCTCAGCTGTGTGAGAAGGATCCGGTCGGGAGCAGTTATCGGTTCTTCTAATGTAAACGATTCATTTTTCTTTTTTTTTTGCTGACAGCAAGCAGGGGTCTTAATGTTGTTGCGCTGTATCCTGATGTCACTGCCTCGTTTCTGCAGGGTCACGACGATGAGGTCTTCGTTCTGGAAGCTCACCCCTTCGACTCCAGGATCCTCATCTCCGCTGGTCACGATGGGAATATTTTTGTCTGGGATCTGGAGAAAGGAACGAAGATCCGGAATTATTTTAACATGGTGAGAAGTGGCTGCGGGGGACGGAGAGTCGTGTGTACAGGGTCACCCCGCTCGCTCACCTGCCCCTGATGATTGATAGTTTGGGCCGGTGGGACGCAGTGCGCTCTCCGATGCGGAGGGCAGAGACGGCTTTGCCTCTGCAGCATCAGAGGAGCACAGAGCGGCTGGAGGTACATGCATCCAGCCGGCTTCAGAGCAGCGCTCTCAAGAGCTTTCCTAGGAGTCCAGCCACCTCTGATACACTGCAGAAGTGGCCGGTAATCTAGGCAAATCTTTCTGAGGTTTTTTTTAATGAAAGTAAATTGCAAAGTTTTTTTTTTTTTTTTTTTTTGTTAAAATTGCAAAATGTTTATAATCTAGGAAAATTAAATGAAATGTTCAACTATCCCATAGACCAGGGGTGGGGAACCTATTTTTTCTTCCATGGGCCATTTGGATATGTATACCATCCTTCAGGGGCCGTACAAAATTATGAACTTGAAAATTACGTTGCTGTATCTGGTCAAACATTTAATTAACTCCCCCCTAATGTGACGGCTGGAGCTGATCCTCTCTGGTGAGGAGTGATGTTGGGTGGGATGGATGATGTTGCTACTTTTAAATGCATCTCCAGATTTGCGTCGGTCTGGAGCGCAGGCGACTGTTTGTAAAAGTCTCTCAGCAGTAAGTTGTACCGGAAACAGATGTATATTACACTGCACGTCTCCTCACGGCTCACCTTACATTTATAGATCTCAAGCAGTGGGAGATCTGCAGTCTACATCACATAGGAGACGCCGAGACTGCTGTGTATACATCACGTAGGAGACGTCGAGACTGCTGTGTATACATCACGTAGGAGACGCCGAGACTGCTGTGTATACATCACGTAGGAGACGCCGAGACTGCTGTGTATACATCACGTAGGAGACGCCGAGACTGCTGTGTATACATCACGTAGGAGACGCCGAGACTGCTGTGTATACATCACGTAGGAGACGCCGAGACTGCTGTGTATACATCACGTAGGAGACGCCGAGACTGCTGTGTATACATCACGTAGGAGACGCCGAGACTGCTGTGTATACATCACGTAGGAGACGCCGAGACTGCTGTGTATACATCACGTAGGAGACGCCGAGACTGCTGTGTATACATCACGTAGGAGACGCCGAGACTGCTGTGTATACATCACGTAGGAGACGCCGAGACTGCTGTGTATACATCACGTAGGAGACGCCGAGACTGCTGTGTATACATCACGTAGGAGACGCCGAGACTGCTGTGTATACATCACAATCACAAGAGACGCTGGGGCTGCTGCTGTCTTTTTTTTGTGGAACGGGAGAGCATAGCGCACTAACTCCGCCCGCAAAGTAGATCCTATCATGACATAATCTTTCATTGCACGCGGCGTAGTGGACTCTACCCAGTGGCCGGAGAAAAGGTCATCATGGGCCATAAACGGCCCCAGGGATTGAGGTTCCCCACCCCTGCCATAGACTGTCTGTATTAGTCACCATGTGTCAGATCACTGCTTGCTGTCAGTGAATACGTGCACCGTGCAGTCCTCGCACTGCTCTTGGATCGCTGCCGGGTGTTGTAATGCTCTCCTGTGTTTCAGATCGAGGGTCAGGGACACGGGGCCGTGTTTGACTGCAAGTTCTCTCCTGACGGGCAGCACTTCGCCTGCACCGACTCCCATGGTCACCTCTTATTGTTCGGGTTTGGGTGCAGTAAAACTTATGAGAAGGTGAGTGACGCTCAGATGCATCTATGGGGGAGAGCGCAAAAACCCACCACTGTCTGTTTAACTCTTTCCCGTGTCCGTATGTCTGCTGACTGCCGTTTTCCCTGCAGATCCCTGAACAGATGTTCTTCCACACCGACTTCCGCCCCCTGATACGAGACGCCAATAACTACGTCCTGGATGAGCAGACCCAGCAGGCGCCGCACCTCATGCCCCCGCCATTTCTGGTGGATGTAGATGGAAATCCGCATCCTACCCGCTACCAGCGCCTTGTACCTGGAAGGGAGAACTGCAAAGATGAGCAGCTGATCCCACAGCTCGGATACATATCGAATGGTAAGGACCCTTGTGCTCGGCCTTGGTGAGGCGTGAATACTGGGGTTCACATACTTATTAATGTCACATATGCAGTGACCTCTGTGCTACAGACGCTGTGAAGATGCCTCATGTTATAGGGTTAATGACCCTCTCGGCCGCCCTCCTGCCGGACACCGCTCCTGTCTCACCCTGCTGTACATGTACGGAGAGCACTCAGGAGCTGTGGCCGCCCCACATGGCAGATGCCGGGTGATTACATAGCCGGCCGCCATCGCTGCTGTGGAACTAGTTAAATTCCATTGTCAATCTCTGACTGCTGCATTTTAATAGCACTGGCGCTCGCTGGTGCCCCCTGACCCCTTGCTGAATATCCCCGTGTTAGTGCTCCGCTATAGGCCGAGACCACGATTTGCACCATACGCTGCAATACTCTGGCATTACATGATACAAGCGATCAAATCCTAAGGGGACTAAGAAGTAAAGTAAAAAAAAAAAAAAGTTTTAAAAGAATATTAAAAAGTTTACATTTCTCCCCTTTCCCCAATTTTAAATGAAAACTAAAAACACAAAAATTTTATCACCAAATCTATAAAAGTTCAGTCTGTAAAATTATTTGAACTGCAGATTTGCTCGGCACAACAAACGCGAACCAACCTCCTGAAGACTTCTCCAACCCGGTCAGTGATTCTCGGCGTTTACTGTGCTATTCCCCAATCTCCCCCATCTCCTGCCCCCCGACGCGCTCCTCTCCCCCCTCCTCTACTCCCCCCCCCCTCGATCTCCTGCCCCCCGCCGCGCTCCTCTCCCCTCCCCCAGCCGGGCTCCTGTCCCCCGATGCGCTCCTCTCCCCTCCCCCAGACGGGCTCCTGTCCCCCGACGGGCTCCTCTCCCCTCCCCCAGACGGGCTCCTGTCCCCCGACGCGCTCCTCTCCCCTCCCCCAGACGGGCTCCTGTCCCCTAGTGTCTGCGCAGATCAGCCGTAGTCAGTGTTTCTCCAGTGTCCCCTCCATCCCGGGGGCCATATCGGGGCTTTCACAGCCCACGCGCACTTGTTGCAGGGGAGATCCTGACCGCCGCACACATGGCCGGTTGTCACAATCATCCGAGCGCTCCGATGCTGCTGGATAAGACCCTCCTCTACCTCTGCAGCGTTGCAGCGCACGCAGTTCTGGCCGGCAATGCCACGATCCTGCTGGCCTGAACTGTCAATCAAAGAGGAACCTCCGCCCCCCCCCCTCCCCCAATAATCAGAACGCGTTGGGGCAGTGCGCTCCTGACATCACGAGAAAATCCTTCCATTTACTAATCTGTCCCCCGATCAGGTAATGGAGACGTGGTGGAGCAGGTGATCGGGCAGCAGACGGCCAGTCACGAGGAAAGCATCCTGGACGGTCTCATCCGAGAGCTGCAGAGGAACCAGGACCGGAGGCTGACGGAGGACGAGCGGCCCGGGGACAATCCCCCGTACGTCAGAGCCGACTCCAGCAGCGGATGTGAGTGACGACTGTATCTGATCACATACAATGTCTGCAGGGGGCTCTGGTGATCGGTGGGGGCCAAGTGTTGGACCCCCTCCCATCTGATACTGATGACCCATGCTACTTCACACCGCTGTTCTCATCCTCCGTATTCAGTGAAGTCCATGCATTCCACGACCAGTACCTTACTGGTCACTCGTATCGCCATTGTTACTGGCAATTGTATTAACTTACTGACTTCACCTTCTTCTTTATTCCAGTTGTGAGGAGTCAAAGTCTGGATCTGTCATCAGCACCTAATGTCGGCCTCCTGCGCAGTGGACAGATCGAAGGAGTCCGCCAAATGCACGACAACGCCCCGAGGAGCCAGATGGCGACCGAGCGAGATCTGATCGCATGGAGGAGGAGGGTGGTGGTGAACGAGCTACATCCGGGCGTCAGCAGGTGATAGAAGGGGGTAGTACTAATGTGGGCTCACCAGCGACAAAAAGTGAAACTCGTATATTATATAGAGTCATTACACACAGAGGGATCTATTATATAGAGTCATTACACACAGAGGGATCTATTATATAGAGTCATTACACACAGAGGGATCTATTATATAGAGTCATTACACACAGGGATCTATTATATAGACTCATTACACACAGAGTGATCTATTATATAGAGTCATTACACACAGAGGGATCTATTATATAGAGTCATTACACACAGAGGGATCTATTATATAGAGTCATTACACACAGAGTGATCTATTATATAGAGTCATTACACACAGAGCGATCTATTATATAGTCATTACACACAGAGGGATCTATTATATAGAGTCATTACACACAGAGGGATCTATTATATAGAGTCATTACACACAGAGGGATCTATTATATAGAGTCATTAGACACAGGGATCTATTATATAGACTCATTACACACAGAGTGATCTATTATATAGAGTCATTACACACAGAGGGATCTATTATATAGAGTCATTACACACAGAGGGATCTATTATATAGAGTCATTACACACAGAGTGATCTATTATATAGAGTCATTACACACAGAGCGATCTATTATATAGTCATTACACACAGAGGGATCTATTATATAGTCATTACACACAGAGGGATCTATTATATAGAGTCATTACACACAGAGGGATCTATTATATAGAGTCATTACACACAGAGGGATCTATTATATAGAGTCATTACACACAGAGGGATCTATTATATAGAGTCATTACACACAGAGGGATCTATTATATAGAGTCATTACACACAGAGGGATCTATTATATAGAGTCATTACACACAGAGGGATCTATTAAATAGAGTCATTACACAGAGGGATCTATTATATAGAGTCATTACACGCAGAGCGATCTATTATAGAGTCATTACCCGCAGAGGGATCTATTATAGAGTCATTACACGCAGAGGGATCTATTATATAGAGTCATTACACGCAGAGGGATCTATTGTATAGAGTCATTACACGCAGAGGGATCTATTATATAGAGTCATTACACGCAGAGGGATCTATTATATAGAGTCATTACACGCAGAGGGATCTATTATATAGAATCATTACACACATAGGGATCTATTATATAGTCATTACATACAAAGTGATCTATTGTATAGAGTCATTACACACAGAGTGATCTATTATATAGAGTCATTACACACAGAGGGATCTATTATATAGAGTCATTACACACAGAGGGATCTATTATATAGAGTCATTACACATAGGGATCTATTATATAGAGTCATTACACACAGGGATCTATTATATAGAGTCATTACACACATAGGGATCTATTATATAGTCATTACCCACAGAGGGATCTATTATATAGAGTCATTACCCACAGAGGGATCTATTATATAGAGTCATTACCCACAGAGGAATCTATTATATAGAGTCATTACCCACAGAGGGATCTATTATATAGAGTCATTACCCACAGAGGGATCTATTATATAGAGTCATTACCCACAGAGGGATCTATTATATAGAGTCATTACCCACAGAGGGATCTATTATATAGAGAGATCTATTATATACAGTTATTACACACTGAGGGATCTATTATATAGAGTCATTACACGCAGAGGGATCTATTATATAGAGTCATTACACGCAGAGGGATCTATTATATAGTCATTACACACTGAGGGATCTATTATATAGAGTCCTTACACGCAGAGGGATCTATTATATAGAGTCATTACACACAGAGGGATCTATTATATAGAGTCATTACACGCAGAGGGATCTATTATATAGAGTCATTACACGCAGAGGGATCTATTATATAGTCATTACACACAGGGATCTATTATATAGAGTCATTACACACAGAGGGATCTATTATATAGAGTCATTACCCACAGAGGGATCTATTATATAGAGTCATTACCCACAGAGGGATCTATTATATAGAGTCATTACCCACAGAGGGATCTATTATATAGAGTCATTACCCACAGAGGGATCTATTATATAGAGTCATTACCCACAGAGGGATCTATTATATAGAGTCATTACCCACAGAGGGATCTATTATATAGTCATTACACACAGAGGGATCTATTATATAGAGTCATTACACACAGAGGGATCTATTATATAGAGTCATTACACACAGAGGGATCTATTATATAGAGTCATTACACACAGAGGGATCTATTATATAGAGTCATTACACACAGGGATCTATTATATAGAGTCATTACCCACAGAGGGATCTATTATATAGAGAGATCTATTATATACAGTCATTACACACTGAGGGATCTATTATATAGAGTCATTACACGCAGAGGGATCTATTATATAGTCATTACACGCAGAGGGATCTATTATATAGTCATTACACACTGAGGGATCTATTATATAGAGTCCTTACACGCAGAGGGATCTATTATATAGAGTCATTACACACAGGGACCTATTATATAGAGTCATTACACAGAGGGATCTATTATATAGTCATTACACACAGAGCGATCTATTATATAGAGTCATTACACGCAGAGGGATCTATTATATAGAGTCATTACACGCAGAGGGATCTATTATATAGAGTCATTACACACAGGGATCTATTATATAGAGTCATTACACACAGAGGGATCTATTATATAGAGTCATTACACACAGAGGGATCTATTATATAGAGTCATTACACACAGAGGGATCTATTATATAGAGTCATTACACACAGAGGGATCTATTATATAGAGTCATTACACACAGAGGGATCTATTATATAGAGTCATTACACACAGAGGGATCTATTATATAGAGTCATTACCCACAGAGGGATCTATTATATAGAGTCATTACCCACAGAGGGATCTATTATATAGAGTCATTACCCACAGAGGGATCTATTATATAGAGTCATTACCCACAGAGGGATCTATTATATAGAGTCATTACACACAGAGGGATCTATTATATAGAGTCATTACACACAGAGGGATCTATTATATAGACTCATTACCCACAGAGGGATCTGTTATATAGAGAGATCTATTATATACAGACATTACACACTGAGGGATCTATTATATTGAGTCATTACACACAGAGGGATCTATTATATAGAGTCATTACACAGAGGGATCTATTATATAGAGTCATTACACACAGAGGGATCTATTATATAGAGTCATTACACACAGAGGGATCTATTATATAGTCATTACACACAGAGGGATCTATTATATAGTCATTACACACAGAGGGATCTATTATATAGTCATTACACACAGAGGGATCTATTATATAGAGTCATTACACACAGAGGGATCTATTATATAGAGTCATTACACACAGAGGGATCTATTATATAGAGTCATTACCCACAGAGGGATCTATTATATAGAGTCATTACCCACAGAGGGATCTATTATATAGAGTCATTACCCACAGAGGGATCTATTATGTAGAGTCATTACCCACAGAGGGATCTATTATGTAGAGTCATTACCCACAGAGGGATCTATTATATAGAGTCATTACCCACAGAGGGATCTATTATATAGAGAGATCTATTATATAGAGTCATTACACACTGAGGGATCTATTATATAGAGTCATTACACACTGAAGGATCTATTATATAGAGTCATTACACGCAGAGGGATCTATTATATAGAGTCATTACACGCAGAGGGATCTATTATATAGTCATTACACGCAGAGGGATCTATTATATAGTCATTACACGCAGAGGGATCTATTATATAGTCATTACACACTGAGGGATCTATTATATAGAGTCATTACACGCAGAGGGATCTATTATATAGAGTCATTACACGCAGAGGGATCTATTATATAGAGTCATTACACGCTGAGGGATCTATTATATAGAGTCATTACACGCTGAGGGATCTATTATATAGAGTCATTACACGCTGAGGGATCTATTATATAGAGTCATTACACGCTGAGGGATCTATTATATAGAGTCATTACACGCAGAGGGATCTATTATATAGAGTCATTACACGCAGAGGGATCTATTATATAGAGTCATTACACGCTGAGGGATCTATTATATAGAGTCATTACACGCAGAGGGATCTATTATATAGAGTCATTACACGCAGAGGGATCTATTATATAGAGTCATTACACGCAGAGGGATCTATTATATAGAGTCATTACACGCAGAGGGATCTATTATATAGAGTCATTACACGCAGAGGGATCTATTATATAGAGTCATTACACGCAGAGGGATCTATTATATAGAGTCATTACACGCAGAGGGATCTATATTATAGAGTCATTACACGCAGAGAGATCTATATTATAGAGTCATTACACGCAGAGGGATCTATATTATAGAGTTATTACACGCAGAGGGATCTATTATATAGAGTCATTACACGCAGAGGGATCTATTATATAGAGTCATTACACGCAGAGGGATCTATTATATAGAGTCATTACACGCAGAGGGATCTATTATATAGAGTCATTACACGCAGAGGGATCTATTATATAGAGTCATTACACGCAGAGGGATCTATTATATAGTCATTACACGCAGAGGGATCTATTATATAGTCATTACACGCAGAGGGATCTATTATATAGAGTCATTACACGCAGAGGGATCTATTATATAGAGTCATTACACACAGGGATCTATTATATAGAGTCATTACACACAGGGATCTATTATATAGAGTCATTACACACATAGGGATCTATTATATAGTCATTACCCACAGAGGGATCTATTATATAGAGTCATTACCCACAGAGGGATCTATTATATAGTCATTACCCACAGAGGGATCTATTATATAGAGTCATTACCCACAGAGGGATCTATTATATAGAGTCATTACCCACAGAGGGATCTATTATATAGAGTCATTACCCACAGAGGGATCTATTATATAGAGAGATCTATTATATACAGTTATTACACACTGAGGGATCTATTATATAGAGTCATTACACGCAGAGGGATCTATTATATAGAGTCATTACACGCAGAGGGATCTATTATATAGAGTCATTACACGCAGAGGGATCTATTATATAGAGTCCTTACACGCAGAGGGATCTATTATATAGAGTCATTACACGCAGAGGGATCTATTATATAGAGTCATTACACGCAGAGGGATCTATTATATAGAGTCATTACACGCAGAGGGATCTATTATATAGAGTCATTACACGCAGAGGGATCTATTATATAGAGTCATTACACGCAGAGGGATCTATTATATAGAGTCATTACACACAGAGGGATCTATTATATAGAGTCATTACACACAGAGGGATCTATTATATAGAGTCATTACACACAGAGGGATCTATTATATAGAGTCATTACCCACAGAGGGATCTATTATATAGAGTCATTACCCACAGAGGGATCTATTATATAGTCATTACCCACAGAGGGATCTATTATATAGTCATTACCCACAGAGGGATCTATTATATAGAGTCATTACACACAGAGGGATCTATTATATAGAGTCATTACACACAGAGGGATCTATTATATAGAGTCATTACACACAGAGGGATCTATTATATAGAGTCATTACACACAGAGGGATCTATTATATAGAGTCATTACACACAGAGGGATCTATTATATAGAGTCATTACACACAGAGGGATCTATTATATAGAGTCATTACCCACAGAGGGATCTATTATATAGAGAGATCTATTATATACAGTCATTACACACTGAGGGATCTATTATATAGAGTCATTACACGCAGAGGGATCTATTATATAGTCATTACACGCAGAGGGATCTATTATATAGTCATTACACACTGAGGGATCTATTATATAGAGTCCTTACACGCAGAGGGATCTATTATATAGAGTCATTACACACAGAGCGATCTATTATATAGAGTCATTACACGCAGAGCGATCTATTATATAGTCATTACACGCAGAGGGATCTATTATATAGAGTCATTACACACAGAGGGATCTATTATATAGAGTCATTACACACAGAGGGATCTATTATATAGAGTCATTACACACAGAGTGATCTATTATATAGAGTCATTACACACAGAGGGATCTATTATATAGTCATTACACACAGAGGGATCTATTATATAGAGTCATTACACGCAGAGGGATCTATTATATAGAGTCATTACACGCAGAGGGATCTATTATATAGAGTCATTACACGCTGAGGGATCTATTATATAGAGTCATTACACGCTGAGGGATCTATTATATAGAGTCATTACACGCTGAGGGATCTATTATATAGAGTCATTACACGCAGAGGGATTTATTATATAGAGTCATTACACGCTGAGGGATCTATTATATAGAGTCATTACACGCAGAGGGATCTATTATATAGAGTCATTACACGCAGAGGGATCTATTATATAGAGTCATTACACGCAGAGGGATCTATTATATAGAGTCATTACACGCAGAGGGATCTATTATATAGAGTCATTACACGCAGAGGGATCTATTATATAGAGTCATTACACGCAGAGGGATCTATTATATAGAGTCATTACACGCAGAGGGATCTATTATATAGAGTCATTACACGCAGAGGGATCTATTATATAGTCATTACACGCAGAGGGATCTATTATATAGAGTCATTACACGCAGAGGGATCTATTATATAGAGTCATTACACGCAGAGGGATCTATATTATAGAGTCATTACACGCAGAGGGATCTATATTATAGAGTTATTACACGCAGAGGGATCTATTATATAGAGTCATTACACGCAGAGGGATCTATTATATAGAGTCATTACACGCAGAGGGATCTATTATATAGAGTCATTACACGCAGAGGGATCTATTATATAGAGTCATTACACTCAGAGGGATCTATGATATAGAGTCATTACACGCAGAGGGATCTATTATATAGAGTCATTACACGCAGAGGGATCTATTATATAGAGTCATTACACGCAGAGGGATCTATTATATAGTCATTACACGCAGAGGGATCTATTATATAGTCATTACACGCAGAGGGATCTATTATATAGTCATTACACGCAGAGGGATCTATTATATAGAGTCATTACACGCAGAGGGATCTATTATATAGAGTCATTACACGCAGAGGGATCTATTATATAGTCATTACACGCAGAGGGATCTATTATATAGTCATTACACGCAGAGGGATCTATTATATAGTCATTACACGCAGAGAGATCTATTTCACGTGTTTATTTCTGTTAATGTTGATGATTATGGCTTACAGCCAATGAAAACACACTTTTTGATGATATTCTAATAGTGAGATGCACCTGTATATACATTACTGATCCTGAGTTACATCCTGTATTATACTCCAGAGCTGCACTCACTATTCTGCTGGTGCAGTCACTGTGTACATACATTACATTACTGATCCTGAGTTACATCCTGTATTATACTCCAGAGCTGCACTCACTATTCTGCTGGTGCAGTCACTGTGTACATACATTACTGATCCTGAGTTACATCCTGTATTATACTCCAGAGCTGCACTCACTATTCTGCTGGTGCAGTCACTGTGTACATACATTACTGATCCTGAGTTACATCCTGTATTATACTCCAGAGCTGCACTCACTATTCTGCTGGTGCAGTCACTGTGTACATACATTACTGATCCTGAGTTACATCCTGTATTATACTCCAGAGCTGCACTCACTATTCTGCTGGTGCAGTCACTGTGTACATACATTACATTACTGATCCTGAGTTACATCCTGTATTATACTCCAGAGCTGCACTTACTATTCTGCTGGTGCAGTCACTGTGTACATACATTACATTACTGATCCTGAGTTACATCCTGTATTATACTCCAGAGCTGCACTCACTATTCTGCTGGTGCAGTCACTGTGTACATACATTACATTACTGATCCTGAGTTACATCCTGTATTATACTCCAGAGCAGCACTCACTATTCTGCTGTTGCAGTCACTGTGTACATACATTACATTACTGATCCTGAGTTACATCCTGTATTATACTCCAGAGCTGCACTCACTATTCTGCTGGTGCAGTCACTGTGTACATACATTACATTACTGATCCTGAGTTACCTCCTGTATTATACTCCAGAGCTGCACTCACTATTCTGCTGGTGCAGTCACTGTGTACATACATTACATTACTGATCC
The DNA here is from genome assembly GCF_046119375.1 of Phyllobates terribilis. Lineage (NCBI taxonomy): Eukaryota > Metazoa > Chordata > Amphibia > Anura > Dendrobatidae > Phyllobates > Phyllobates terribilis. The sequence goes on along the minus strand of NW_027362767.1, from coordinate 435,840,425 downwards.
TGAGTTACATCCTGTATTATACTCCAGAGCTGCACTCACTATTCTGCTGGTGCAGTCACTGTGTACATACATTACATTACTGATCCTGAGTTACATCCTGTATTATACTCCCGAGCTGCACTCACTATTCTGCTGGTGCAGTCACTGTGTACATACATTACATTACTGATCCTGAGTTACCTCCTGTATTATACTCCAGAGTTGCACTCACTATTCTGCTGGTGCAGTCACTGTGTACATACATTACATTACTGATCCTGAGTTACATCCTGTATTATACTCCAGAGCTGCACTCACTATTCTGCTGGTGCAGTCACTGTGTACATACATTACATTACTGATCCTGAGTTACATCCTGTATTATACTCCAGAGTTGCACTCACTATTCTGCTGGTGCAGTCACTGTGTACATACATTACATTACTGATCCTGAGTTACATCCTGTATTATACTCCAGAGCTGCACTCACTATTCTGCTGGTGCAGTCACTGTGTACATACATTACATTACTGATCCTGAGTTACATCCTGTATTATACTCCAGAGCTGCACTCACTATTCTGCTGGTGCAGTCACTGTGTACATTCATTACATTACTGATCCTGAGTTACATCCTGTATTATACTCCAGAGCAGCACTCACTATTCTGCTGGTGCAGTCACTGTGTACATACATTACTGATCCTGAGTTACCTCCTGTATTATACTCCAGAGCTGCACTCACTATTCTGCTGGTGCAGTCACTGTGTACATACATTACATTACTGATCCTGAGTTACATCCTGTATTATACCCCAGAGCTGCGCTCACTATTCTGCTGGTGCAGTCACTGTGTACATACATTACATTACTGATCCTGAGTTACATCCTGTATTATACTCCAGAGCTGCACTCATTATTCTGCTGGTGCAGTCACTGTGTACATACATTACATTACTGATCCTGAGTTACATCCTGTATTATACCCCAGAGCTGCGCTCACTATTCTGCTGGTGCAGTCACTGTGTACATACATTACATTACTGATCCTGAGTTACATCCTGTATTATACTCCAGAGCTGCACTCACTATTCTGCTGGTGCAGTCACTGTGTACATACATTACATTACTGATCCTGAGTTACATCCTGTATTATACTCCAGAGCTGCACTCACTATTCTGCTGGTGCAGTCACTGTGTACATACATTACATTACTGATCCTGAGTTACATCCTGTATTATACTCCAGAGTTGCACTCACTATTCTGCTGGTGCAGTCACTGTGTACATACATTACATTACTGATCCTGAGTTACATCCTGTATTATACTCCAGAGCTGCACTCACTATTCTGCTGGTGCAGTCACTGTGTACATACATTACATTACTGATCCTGAGTTACATCCTGTATTATACTCCAGAGCTGCACTCACTATTCTGCTGGTGCAGTCACTGTGTACATACATTACATTACTGATCCTGAGTTACATCCTGTATTATACTCCAGAGCTGCACTCACTATTCTGCTGGTGCAGTCACTGTGTACATACATTACATTACTGATCCTGAGTTACATCCTGTATTATACTCCAGAGCTGCACTCACTATTCTGCTGGTGCAGTCACTGTGTACATACATTACATTACTGATCCTGAGTTACATCCTGTATTATACTCCAGAGCTGCACTCACTATTCTGCTGGTGCAGTCACTGTGTACATACATTACATTACTGATCCTGAGTTACATCCTGTATTATACTCCAGAGCTGCACTCACTATTCTGCTGGTGCAGTCACTGTGTACATTCATTACATTACTGATCCTGAGTTACATCCTGTATTATACTCCAGAGCAGCACTCACTATTCTGCTGGTGCAGTCACTGTGTACATACATTACTGATCCTGAGTTACCTCCTGTATTATACTCCAGAGCTGCACTCACTATTCTGCTGGTGCAGTCACTGTGTACATACATTACATTACTGATCCTGAGTTACATCCTGTATTATACCCCAGAGCTGCGCTCACTATTCTGCTGGTGCAGTCACTGTGTACATACATTACATTACTGATCCTGAGTTACATCCTGTATTATACTCCAGAGCTGCACTCATTATTCTGCTGGTGCAGTCACTGTGTACATACATTACATTACTGATCCTGAGTTACATCCTGTATTATACCCCAGAGCTGCGCTCACTATTCTGCTGGTGCAGTCACTGTGTACATACATTACATTACTGATCCTGAGTTACCTCCTGTATTATACTCCAGAGCTGCACTCACTATTCTGCTGGTGCAGTCACTGTGTACATACATTACATTACTGATCCTGAGTTACATCCTGGTTTATACTCCAGAGCTGCACTCACTATTCTGCTGGTGCAGTCACTGTGTACATACATTACATTACTGATCCTGAGTTACATCCTGTATTATACTCCAGAGCTGCACTCACTATTCTGCTGGTGCAGTCACTGTGTACATACATTACATTACTGATCCTGAGTTACATCCTGTATTATACTCCAGAGCTGCACTCACTATTCTGCTGGTGCAGTCACTGTGTACATACATTACATTACTGATCCTGAGTTACATCCTGTATTATACTCCAGAGCTGCACTCACTATTCTGCTGGTGCAGTCACTGTGTACATTCATTACATTACTGATCCTGAGTTACATCCTGTATTATACTCCAGAGCAGCACTCACTATTCTGCTGGTGCAGTCACTGTGTACATTATTATTATTATTATTTATTATTATAGCGCCATTTATTCCATGGCGCTTTACATGTGATAGGGATATACATAACAAAAGCATTTACATAATCTTAAAACGAGTCAGCGACTGGTACAGGAGTAGCGAGGACCCTGCCCGCGAGGGCTCACAGTCTACGAGGGATGGGTGAGGATACAGTAGGTGAGGGTAGAGCTGGTCGTGCAGTGGTGTTTACTGCAGGTTGTAGGCTTGTCGGAAGAGGTGGGTCTTCAGGTTCCTTTTGAAGGTTTCCACGGTAGGCGAGAGTCTGATATGTTGGGGTAGAGCGTTCCAGAGTAGGGGGGAAGCACGGGAGAAATCTTGTATACGAGTGTGGGAGGAGGAGATAAGAGGGGAGTAGAGCAGGAGATCTTGTGAGGATCGGAGGTTGCGTGCAGGTAAGTACCGGGAGACTAGGTCACAGATGTATGGGGGAGACAGGTTGTGAATGGCTTTGTATGCCATGGTTAGAGTTTTGAACTGAATTCTCTGGGCAATGGGGAGCCAGTGAAGGGATTGACAGAGAGGAGAGGCCGGGGAATAGCGGGGGGACAGGTGGATTAGTCGAGCAGCAGAGTTTAGGATAGATTGGAGAGGTGCAAGAGTGTTGGAAGGGATGCCACGGAGCAGGAGGTTGCAGTAGTCGAGGCGGGATATGATGAGGGCATGCACTAGTGTTTTTGCAGAGTCTTTGCTGAGGAATGCACGGATCCGGGAGATATTTTTGAGTTGGAGTCGGCAGGAGGTGGAAAGGGCTTGAATATGTGGCTTGAAGGAGAGATCAGAGTCCAGGGTTACCCCAAGGCAGCGAGCTTGTGGGACTGGGGAGAGTGAACAGCCATTGACGTTGATGGATAGGTCGGATGGGGGATGTGAATGAGAGGGTGGAAAGATGATGAACTCTGTTTTATCCATGTTGAGTTTTAGAAACCTGTCGGAGAAGAAGGATGAGATGGCGGACAGACATTGTGGGATTCTGGTTAGTAGGGAGGAGATATCGGGTCCAGAGAGGTAGATCTGTGTGTCGTCAGCATAGAGGTGATACTGAAAGCCGTGAGACTCTATGAGCTGTCCCAGGCCGAAGGTGTAGATGGAGAAGAGCAGGGGTCCTAGAACTGAACCTTGGGGGACACCGACAGATAGGGGGCGAGATGAGGAGGTGGTGCGTGAGTGGGAGACACTGAATGTCCTGTCTGTTAAGTATGAGGAGATCCAAGATAGAGCCAAGTCCGTGATGCCAAGAGATGAGAGAATCTGGAGTAAGAGGGAATGGTCCACTGTGTCAAAGGCAGATGACAGGTCCAGAAGGAGGAGGATGGAGTAGTGTCGCTTGGATTTGGCGTTTAGTAGGTCGTTTGTGACTTTGGTCAGGGCAGTTTCAGTCGAGTGATGCGGTCGGAAGCCAGATTGTAGACGGTCGAAGAGGGAGCAGGAGGAGAGGTGGGAGGACAGTTCAAGGTGGACATGTTGTTCTAGAAGTTTTGAGGCAAAGGGGAGAAGTGATATGGGGCGGTAGCTGGTCAGAGAGGAAGGGTCAAGGGAGGGCTTTTTGAGGATGGGTGTGATTGCGGCATGTTTGAAACATGAGGGGAAGACTCCGGTTGTTAGTGATAGATTGAAGAGGTGGGTTAGGGTTGGGATGAAGACTGAGGTGAGGTTAGTGATGAGGTGGGACGGGATTGGGTCAAGTTCGCAGGTGGTGAGGTGTGATTTGGAGAGTAAAGAGGAGACTTGACCTTCTGTAATGGTGGAGAAGTGGGGTTTGGAGGAGGATGGTTGAGTAGATATGAGGAGGGGTTGTGTGGACTTTAGGCCAAAGTTTTGTCTGATGGTGTCAATCTTCTGTTTGAAGAATGAGGTAAAGTCGTCGGCTGAGATGAGAGAAGAGGGAGGAGGTGCTGGGGGACGAAGGAGAGAGTTGAAAGTGTTAAATAGCTGTTTAGGGTTGTGAGATAGGGAGGATATGAGAGATGAGAAGTAGGTTTGTTTTGCTGTAGTGAGCGCGGACTTGAAATTAGTGAGGGATTGCTTGAATGCGATGAAGTGCTCGATGGAGTGAGACCTTTTCCATCTCCGCTCCGCAATCCTGGAGGCCCGGCGCAGTTCTTTGGTAAGTTTAGTGTGCCAGGGTTGCCTGTTGAATGTGCGAGGTGTGGTGTGTGTGAGAGGGGCGATTGAGTCTAGAGCTGCAGCTATTGTGGTGTTATATGACGCAGCAGCAACGTCTGCATCGTGCAAGGAATTTATGTCTGTGAGAGGAAGGAGGGATTCAGAGAGAGAGTGTAGGTCAAGGTGTTTGAGATTTCTGCGAGGGTGTGTGAGTTTGTGGAGTGGGGATTGTGCACCCGGAGAGGAGAGGGTAGAGAATGTGAGGAGGTTATGGTCAGAGAGAGGGAGTGGTGAGTTAGAGAGGTTAGATAGGGAACAGAGGCGGGTGAAGATGAGGTCCAGTGTGTGGCCATCTTTTGTGGGTGGGTGTGGAAGACCATTGAGTGAGTCCGAAGGAGGAGGTGAGGGATAGGAGCTTAGAGACAGACGAGTGGGGAGTGTCAATGGGGATGTTGAAGTCACCCATTATGATAGTGGGGATGTCAGTGGAAAGGAAGTGAAGCAGCCAGGTAGTGAAATGGTCTAAGAAGGTGGTGGCTTGCCCTGGGGGTCGGTAAACGACGGCCAGTTGGAGGTTGGAGGGGGAATAGATGCGCACACAGTGCACCTCAAAAGAGGGGAGTGTAACGGAGGGTGGCAGTGGGATTTTGGTGAAAGCGCAGAGTTCCGATAGGAGGAAACCTACGCCTCCACCATGTTTGCCATTGGGGCGGGGGGTGTGGGAAAGGTGGAATCCGCCATATGAAAGGGCAGCTGGGGAGGCTGTGTCAGAGGGGGTGAGCCAGGTTTCAGTGATGGCGAGGAAGGAGAGTTTGTTTGTAATGAAAAGATCGTGGATGAAGGAAAGTTTGTTGCAGACAGAGCGAGCGTTCCATAGAGCTCCTGTTAGTATAGCTGAGGAGGTGGGTATTAGTTGGATGGGTATGAGGTTAGAAGGGTTGCAACAGTTTGAGGAAGGTCGTGGATAGGAGGTAGAAGTGACTGTGGGGATATGGCGAGGAGGACCAGGATTTGGAGAGATATCTCCAGCAGTGAGGAGGAGCAGAGAAAGTGTTAGCAGGTGGGAGCAAGAGAGAGCATGAGGTGGCTGTCTGTGTTTGGAGATCCAGGATTGAATGCTGAGGAATAATTTGGAGGAGGAGGTGAGATGAATGGGGAGGATAGAGGGAGAGATGAAGAGTTTCTTACTTGGTGTAGGGATTTGAGGGGTTATTAGAAAGTGGAGGACTCTAGAGGAAAAAGTGAGAGCTAACAGAAACATAGTTAAAAGAGACTAAGTGGTCAAAGTGTGGGTTACCTGACTCCTGCCCTGACTAACTGCCTCTGAAATAACTGCCACTTATCTCTGAAGCCACTTTGCACAAGAAGACGCGTGCACACCCCAGCACGCGTGCACCCCTTAAAGAGAGTCTACATTACATTACTGATCCTGAGTTACATCCTGTATTATACTCCAGAGCTGCACTCACTATTCTGCTGGTGCAGTCACTGTGTACATACATTACATTACTGATCCTGAGTTACATCCTGTATTATACTCCAGAGCTGCACTCATTATTCTGCTGGTGCAGTCACTGTGTACATACATTACATTACTGATCCTGAGTTACATCCTGTATTATACCCCAGAGCTGCACTCACTATTCTGCTGGTGCAGTCACTGTGTACATACATTACATTACTGATCCTGAGTTACATCCTGTATTATACCCCAGAGCTGCACTCACTATTCTGCTGGTGCAGTCACTGTGTACATACATTACATTACTGATCCTGAGTTACATCCTGTATTATACTCCAGAGCTGCACTCACTATTCTGCTGGTGCAGTCACTGTGTACATACATTACATTACTGATCCTGAGTTACATCCTGTATTATACTCCAGAGCTGCACTCACTATTCTGCTGGTGCAGTCACTGTATACATACATTACATTACTGATCCTGTACTGATCCTGAGTTACATCCTGTATTATACTCCAGAGCTGCACTCACTATTCTGCTGGTGCAGTCACTGTGTACATACATTACATTACTGATCCTGAGTTACATCCTGTATTATACTCCCGAGCTGCACTCACTATTCTGCTGGTGCAGTCACTGTGTACATACATTACATTACTGATCCTGAGTTACATCCTGTATTATACTCCAGAGCTGCACTCACTATTCTGCTGGTGCAGTCACTGTGTACATACATTACATTACTGATCCTGAGTTACATCCTGTATTATACCCCAGAGCTGCACTCACTATTCTGCTGGTGCAGTCACTGTGTACATACATTACATTACTGATCCTGAGTTACATCCTGTATTATACTCCAGAGCTGCACTCACTATTCTGCTGGTGCAGTCACTGTGTACATACATTACATTACTGATCCTGTATTCTCCAGAGCTGTGCTCCCTATTCTTCTGGGTCACTGTGCACATATTGTGTCCTGTGTTGCAGAGTGCAGGAGGAGTGTCGCTCTGCTAAGGGTGACATGGAGGTTCATCTTTACACTACAGAGAAGAGAAGGAAGCCGCCTCACCCAGTGCAGCGGGTACGCGGGTGGTGTGGCGGGGGTGGGATCGCCTCGTACCTGCAGAGCTGCTCATCGTCTCCTGTGCTCTTCCTTCCAGAGTGAGTATCAGGTGTGCAGCGGCCGCTCCCTGCGGAGGGTCCAGAAGAAGCGCCCGCACGCCTACCAGACTCGATCCAACATGGAGCAGGATTCCCAGGCCAGCACTGCTACAACCAACGGGGAGGATTCCCAGAGCTCTGCGGAGGTATCTGGAGGGGTGAGCAGGACCGGGGCAGGGCGGTGTCCGCACATAAATGAGCAAAGCTTCACCATTGTGGAATGAAAGCTGCAGATTAGGTTTTATGATGCAATTCCTTGTTGTTTTCTGCTTACGCCGCTGAGGTTTGTTACAGTGTGTCAGCCGGCTGCTTCCCTCCTTATGGTCTCTCTGACATTTTTGCTTTCTTTCCTCTTGTAGGATGAGGAGTCGCGTCCGTCCAGTGATGGCTCCGACGGGGAAGTGGCCGCACCGTGGCAAACGGAGAGCTCCTCCAGGTACTCTCATTAGTCCCTGCTATAGCGGGATGATAGTGGTGGTAGTGGGCAGCAGAAATATAGTTAGGAGGGGGAGAATGTCGCCCCTCGTCATGTATGTTGCCCACTGTGATGTATCTCGGCCGTTGTGGGGAGGGGCGGACGTCACTCGCTGTGATGTATCTCCTTTCGCCCATTGTGGGGAGGGGCGGACGTCGCCCACCATGATGTTTCTCGTCTGTTGTGGGGAGGGGCGGACGTCACCCACCATGATGTATCTTGCCCGTTGTGGGGAGGGGCGGACGTCGCCCACCATGATGTATCTTGCCCGTTGTGGGGAGGGGCGGACGTCGCCCACCATGATGTATCTTGCCCATTGTGGGGAGGGGTGGACGTCGCCCACACTGATGTATCTTGCCCGTTGTGGGGAGGGGTGGACGTCGCCCACCATGATGTTTCTCGCACATTGTGGGGAGGGGCAGACGTCACTCGCTGTCATGTATCTCGCCTGTTGTGGGGAGGAGCGGATGTCACCCACCATGATGCATCTTGCCCGTTGTGGGGCGAGGTGGACGTCGCCCACCATGAAGTATCTCGCCTGTTGTGGGGAGGGGCGGATGTCACTCGCTGTCATGCATCTTGCCTGTTGTGGGGAGGGGTGGACGTCGCCCACCATGATGTTTCTCGTCTGTTGTGGGGAGGGTCGGACGTCGCTCACCATGATGTATCTTGCCCATTGTGGGGAGGGGTGGACATCGCCCACCATGATGTATCTTGCCCGTTGTGGGGTGGGGCGGACGTCACCCACCATGATGTTTCTCACCCATTGTGGGGAGGGGAGGACGTCGCCCGCTGTGATGTTACTCGCCCGCTGTGATACTCGTCTCACCACCGTCCTCTCCTGCAGCGACACCTCCAGCGAGTACTCGGACTGGACGGCGGACGCCGGGATTAATCTTCAGCCTCCGAAGAGACAGACGCGGCAGACGACGCGGAGACTGTGCAGCAGCTCTGAGGACGAGAACAAGGAGGAGGATCGGCAGCGGAAGCGCAAGCAAACCCGGAGAAGAGTGCTCACAGTGGGTGTTCATTAGACCGAGTATATCCTGCCGGGGGACCGCACGGCCATCACTGAGGCGCCTGTAGCGGTCACCCATCTTTCCCAGGCTCCTGAGCGGCAGATCAGTGGGGGTCTTCTTGCTGATGACTAGTAGTATGGGGGTCTCTCCAATGACTTTTCTTCTCTGAATCTCCTCAGAAGCAGAGCGAGTTCCTGGCTATGGAGGGGGAGCCGAGTGAGGAGTGGATCCCGCCCCAGTGGATCCTGGATACCATCCCGCGGCGATCTCCTTTTGTCCCTCAGATGGGAGACGAGGTCTGTGGGATTTCTGTCACTTCTCAGAGGCTGATTATGATTCTGCAGTGTTTTTAGCAGTGGTGGAACTATAAGCCCCAGCATTCCCCAATAGTGTACAGCTCTCCTGGCCTGCTGGGAGTTGTAGTTTAGAGGTATGTGGTCCCGCAGGACAGGAGAGGATATAGTGGCGCATATAGTCTGATCCTCCGATACCTGCTGAGACTCGCACACGGTCCGCAGAGCTTCACACTGCCTTTCCCCCATGCTTTACACTGCAAATCTGTCTTATTCATTAGGAAATAATCCTTTAAACCCCAGCTGAGCGGATGTTGCTGATTATTTGCTGTGATTTCTGGTTGTATTGGCCGCCCTTCTAGCGGCAGCGTCTCTGGACGTTATATGGGGGTTTGGGGTTTTTCAGTTTTGTGATTTCTCCACTTTGTTGCCGGTTTTCTTCTTTCATCTTTGTCTTTTCTCTTGTGCTTCTCCCGTGCAGGTCATCTATTTCAGGCAGGGACATGAAGCGTACGTGCGCGCCGTGAAGAAGGCGAAAATCTACAGCGTCAACATGCAGAAGCAGCCGTGGAACAAGACGGAGCTGCGGGTAACTGTATTAGAGCGCTGTGCCAACACCGGAGCCTTGTGACCAGCAGGGGGCGCTGCTGCCTCAGATGAGGACAAGGTTCTCTGCAGCCCCCTGGTGGACCGCCGCCGCTCCCCTGGTGGATCCCCATCCATCTCACCCCACCAACCCCGCCGCTCCCCTGGTGCATCCTCCCGCCGCCGCTCCCCTGGTGCATCCTCCCGCCGCCGCTCCCCTGGTGCATCCTCCCGCCGCCGCTCCCCTGGTGCATCCTCCCGCCGCCGCTCCCCTGGTGCATCCTCCCGCCGCCGCTCCCCTGGTGCATCCTCCCGCCGCCGCTCCCCTGGTGCATCCTCCCGCCGCCGCTCCCCTGGTGCATCCTCCCGCCGCCGCTCCCCTGGTGCATCCTCCCGCCGCCGCTCCCCTGGTGCATCCTCCCGCCGCCGCTCCCCTGGTGCATCCTCCCGCCGCCGCTCCCCTGGTGCATCCTCCCGCCGCCGCTCCCCTGGTGCATCCTCCCGCCGCCGCCGCTCCCCTGGTGCATCCTCCCGCCGCTCCCCTGGTGCATCCTCCCGCTGCCGCTCCCCCTGATGGATCCCACCCGCATTCTCCTGGTGGATCCCCCTCCATGTTCCCCCAGTGGATCCTGGTTTCCTCTTTTGCCCTTTGTGTGCGGCTCCTGAGACATTACTTCGTGGCCGGAGTGAGGTGCAGGGACCGTTCTGGTAATGTGTTAGGGAATTGCACTGCAAGCGATTCCCAAATATATTGAGGATCCAGCCAAGGTGATCATTGATGATCCAGACGACCCTAATGTCCGATAAACCCAGCACAGTCAGCCGCCATCTCCCTGATTCTTCTCACTTCCTTCCCCAGGAACAGGAAATCTTGAAAGTTGTGGGGATCAAATACGAGGTGGGGCCCCCCACACTGTGCTGCCTGAAGCTAGCCTTCCTGGACCCCACGTCCGGCCAGATGAGCGGAGAGTCGTTTTCACTCAAGTAAGTGACACGATTCCCGATACTCGGTGGCGGACCCCAGAGTAGAGATTGTTGGGGTCATTTGTGGTGGCGATAAACTGGTAAAGCACATGCCTTGCACTGCATCTATGCTCCCTTAGGACACCCATGTTGTCAGTGCCGGCAGGGGCCATCTGTGTATCGCCGCCCTACACTGATGATGGGGTAGGGGGATTATGATGATTGTTCGGGGGGGGATTTATGACTCGGTGGTTTATCTGCGGTGCCTCCTCCTAGATATCACGATATGCCCGATGTCATTGACTTCCTCATCCTCCATCAGTTCTACAAGGAAGCGAAGGAACGAAACTGGCAGATCGGTGGGTGACGCGCTTTGTGTGTTGTGGGTTCTGGTGTCTGTGGTCCCCACTGCTGTTAGGATTCATCCGCTAACCTCCTTTGTTCTGCAGACGATCGCTTCCGCAGCATCATCGACGACGCCTGGTGGTTTGGAACGGTGGAGAGTCAACAGCCCTTCCAGATGGAATACCCCGACAGTCTGTTCCAGTGCTACAGCGTGCAGTAAGTCTGTCCGGGACTGTGCGGCCGGGAGGGTGCCGCCGAGGAGGCAGGCGCTGCCGGGAGGGTGAAGCCTAAGGAGGGAAGCGCTGCCAGGAGTGTGCCGCCCGAGGAGGCAGGCGCCGCCGGGAATGTGCCGCCTGAGGGGGCAGGCGCTGCCGCTTGTCCACATGTATTTCAATGTGGCATTTTTTCTTTTTTTTTTCAGTTGGGACAACAACGAAAAGGAGAACATGAGCCCATGGGACATGGAGCCGATCCCTGAAGACAGTACGTTCGCTGTATACGATAAGTGAATGGCAGTACATGAGTGAGTGTGTGAGTGCACGGTGACCTGGTGAGTGCGTGTACGGTGGAGGCCGGGGGTCTGTAGGACATTTGCTATGTAGCCATCTGGTGATCTCCGCTCCGCAGTATCTCTTCCAGACGAGGTTGGCGCCGGTGTCCCTGTCACCGCGGACGAGCTGAACGCTCTGCAGTATAAACCGCAGGAAGGAGAGTGGGGAGTGAAGTCCCGAGACGAAGTGTGTGAGCGGGTGATCCGGGGTATCGACCAGCTGCTCGCCCTCGGTGCGTGTCCTCTATACCTCCCTGTATGTAGAATGGTGCACCGGAAGGACACTAACCATTATTTACTCCACGGCAGAGTTCAGCAGCCCGTTCAGCGCTCCCGTAGACCTCCGCGCCTATCCGCTCTACTGCACCGTGGTCGCCTGCCCAACCGACCTGAGCACCGTGAGGAAGAGGCTGGAGAGTCGCTTCTACAGGTGAGGGATTACAGCCCACGTGCCTGCGCTCTCCGGGATGGGGGTCCGCATGTTTGCTCTCTCTGGGAGGGGGGTCCGCATGCCTGCGCTCTCTGGGATGGGGGTCCGCATGCCTGCGCTCTCCGGGAGGGGGGTCCGCATGCCTGCGCTCTCCGGGAGGGGGGTCAGCATGCCTGCGCTCTCCAGGAGGGGGGGGGTCAGCATGCCTGCGCTCTCCAGGAGGGGGGGGCTCAGCATGCCTGCGCTCTCCAGGAGGGGGGGGGGTCAGCATGCCTGCGCTCTCCAGGAGGGGGGGGGTCAGCATGCCTGCGCTCTCCAGGAGGGGGGGGGTCAGCATGCCTGCGCTCTCCAGGAGGGGGGGTCAGCATGCCTGCGCTCTCCAGGAGGGGGGGGGGGTCAGCATGCCTGCGCTCTCCAGGAGGGGGGGGTCAGCATGCCTGCGCTCTCCAGGAGGGGGGGGGGTCAGCATGCCTGCGCTCTCCAGGAGGGGGGGGGTCAGCATGCCTGCGCTCTCCAGGAGGGGGGGGGTCAGCATGCCTGCGCTCTCCAGGAGGGGGGGGGTCAGCATGCCTGCGCTCTCCAGGAGGGGGGGGTCAGCATGCCTGCGCTCTCCAGGAGGGGGGGGGGTCAGCATGCCTGCGCTCTCCAGGAGGGGGGGGGGGTCAGCATGCCTGCGCTCTGGGGGGGCTGGTTGTAGCCTGATGGGAATAAAGCCTCATGGTCTGTTTGCATTAAACCTTTCTCAGTACCGCACCATCTGTTTGCTGACGGTGATAAACTTGTTGTCTTGTCCTATTTCTTGCTATGTAATTTCTACATTTAATCTTGTAAAGCTCTGATACTTCTCACTGCTGAGGGTTTGATCCAGTGACGTCCTCTGTTTCCTTGTCTTCAGGCTCATTGCTCTTATCTGCACTGATTCTCTGTGACAAACCTTCAGCTGTGAATAGTTCTTTGCTTATACACAGGAAACTGACTGCTAGCAGAGGCCTCCAAAGTGATGGTGAAGTCTGAGGCCTCCTTTACATGCAGGGAGGGGGATGGCGGCAGGTTCTCTGCTGTGCACAGATATGGAGGTCACTGGCCGTCCCCGGTGCTGCTAATCAGGGAACGTCACAGATTTTCTCACCTTCCGTTTCTTTGCGTCCATCTCACAGGAGAATCTCTGCTCTGATGTGGGAAGTGCGATACATCGAGCACAACGCCCGGACCTTCAACGAGCCGAACTCCCCCATTGTAAAAGCCGCCAAGATAGTGACGGACGTCCTGCTGCGATACATCAGGTGCGTGCGCTACAATACGTCGGGTGCGCGCGATGCCGTGGGTCGGGTGCGCGCGCTGCACCTCCGCTTGGTGCCGTGTCGCCCCTGTGATGACCCTTCATCGCTTCCCTTCCATTCACAGAGATGACGACTGTGCAGACATCTTGGAGATTTACAAGGAGGTGAAGTGTGAGGTTGTCAGTGAGGCGGAGGAGGAGGCGGAGGTGAGCACTGTCTGTTAGTGTCCCTGTGTGTCTGCTGCTCGCACACGTGAGCTCACATTTTATTTCCTGTCCAGCAAAGTGCAGCGGCCGATGTGGAGTCAGACGGCCCCGGGACGTCCACAGGGCGAGCAGTGAGTACAACACAGCTCAGTATATCGCTCACCATAGAAGACCCTTTATACTAACCCCGGTGTACTCCACCAGATCACACGCCGAACTAAGAGGGATCTGCTGAGATCTAATCCGGATTCATGGAAGGATAAGTGCAAGGAGCTGCTGCACCTGATCTACGAGCGGGAGGACTCCGAGCCCTTCAGACAGCCGGTCAATAGTGTTTCCTATCCTGTACGTGTCGACAGCATGATGGTGGGGGATGTGTCAGGGGGTCTGTGTCCTGGACCAACAATAGAGCCATAAATCATATACTGAACCCAATATGGCCAGGCTGTACTGGACCCAGTATACCGCCATAAACCAGGCTGTACCGCACCCAGTATGCAGCCATAGACCAGGCTGTGCCGTACCCAGTATACCGCCATAGACCAGGCTGTGCCGTACCCAGTATACCGCCATAGACCAGGCTGTGCCGTACCCAGTATATGGCCATAGACCAGGCTGTACCGTACCCAGTATACCGCCATAGACCAGGCTGTACTGTACCCAGTATATTGCCATAGACCAGGCTGTACCGCACCCAGTATATGGCTATAGACCAGGCTGTACCGTACCCAGTATACCGCCATAGACCAGGCTGTACCGCACCCAGTATATGGCCATAGACCAGGCTGTACCGTACCCAGTATACCGCCATAGACCAGGCTGTACCGCACCCAGTATATGGCCATAGACCAGGCTGTACCGTACCCAGTATGCGGCCATAGACCAGGCTGTACCGCACCCAGTATATTGCCATAGACCAGGCTGTACCGCACCCAGTATATGGCTATAGACCAGGCTGTACTGCACCCAGTATGCGGCCATAGACCAGGCTGTACCGCACCCAGTATATTGCCATAGACCAGGCTGTACCGCACCCAGTATATTGCCATAGACCAGGCTGTACTGAACCCAGTATATGGCCATAGACCAGGCTGTACCGCACCCAGTATATGGCCATGGACCAGGCTGTACCGCACCCAGTATATGGCCATGGACCAGGCTGTACCGCACCCAGTATATGGCCATGGACCAGGCTGTACAGCACCAAGTATATGGCCATAGACCAGGTTGTACCAGACCCAGTATACGGCCATAGCCCAGGCTGTACCGGACCCAGTATACCGCAATAGCCCAGGCTATGCCGGACCCAGTATATGGCCATAGATGGGGGGGGGGGGGGAGAGTACTGGACCCAGTATACGGCCATAGACCAGGCTGTACCGCACCAAGTATATGGCCATAGCCCAGGCTGTACTGGACCCAGTATACCGCAATAGCCCAGGCTATGCCGGACCCAGTATATGGCCATAGATTGGTGGGGGGGGGGAGGGTACTGGACCCAGTATACGGCCATAGGGGGGGAGGGTACTGGACCCAGTATATGGCCATAGGGGGGGAGGGTACTGGACCCAGTATACGGCCATAGACCGGGTTGTACCAGACTTCATCTGCTGCAATATGTTATGTTTCGCCGAGCTTCCTCCCGTGGTCGCTCGTGTTCTGGTCGTTTGTTTCCTTCATTTTTCTGTATCTTACAATTTCCTCGTCATTTCAGGATTACCAGGACATCATTGATAGTCCTATGGATTTCAGCACCATCAAAGCCAAACTGGAGGCGGCAGATTACAGCGATCCCCTGGAGCTTGGACAGGACGTCCGACTCGTTTTTAGTAACTCCAAAGCTTACACCCCAAACAAGAAATCCCGGGTGAGATACATAATATGGTGATGTTACCCGCGGTCTGAGGTGGGCATCTGGGGTGAGGGTGGGCATGTGCAATATGGGGTAGGGTGTGGAGGATGTTTGGAGCGGCCGTCGAGTGGCTGCAGGTCCTGGTAACACCAGCAAGTTATCCACTATGGACACTGAGTAACTTATGGTCTTGGGATTAACCCTTTCCGTGGAGGGTGTACTTATGACCTGCCATGTCTGTGGCACAGGATGACGTGGATTTCGGACCCTTAGGGGTCATCTTTCCTCACTCTGGGCCATTCTCTCTCGCCTGTAGATTTACAGTATGACTCTCCGGTTATCTGCTCTGTGTGAATCCTACATCAAGGACATAATCTCCGACTACAAGCTCGCCATGCAGCTGCAGCAGCGGAAGAGGCAGCGCTACAGAAAGAGGATCCGCAGCAGCAGCTCGTCCGCCTCCAGCAGCGTCGCCAGGTACCAGCGACTTTCATCACATGGCGTCGGATACGTCAGACGCTGAATTTCTACAATAAGCTTTTCTTTTCTAGTCCAAAAGTGAAACCCCGGAGGATGCCACAGAGGGTCCTGCAGGGCGTGGTGCCTCTCCGACATCTGCGGAGCAGCTCGTCATCGTCTTCTTCCTCCTCCTCATCTTCCTCTTCCTCATCCTCCTCTGAAAGTAAGGCTCAATCATTGAGAATGGTGATTCATGTGTACAAATTCTGTGTTTTGTATATGGACACATGGCTGCGATAACCCGTGAGGTGCTGTCTGGTCCGTCACGTGTCTGTGTGCCGCACATCACTGAGCGGCTGCTGTAACGCCAAGCTGTGAGCACACAGTCATACGCTGCACATAAATACACCCGTAATAATACTGCTATGGTACAGATAGTAAAATACACAGGACTATACACACTCATACTTTACCTTCTTCTGGACCGTCCATAGGCCCCGGGCGGTCCGCGTTATACTAATAGGTTACTACAAGGAAGAGCAGCAGCTCGGATGTCAGACACAGCCAGGCTCCCCATAACGAAGGCAGAGACGGTTTATTACCACCTCTGCTTTCACGATCATTATATACACAGCACTAAACAAGCGCTACGTATACAGGATGGAAAGCAGTAATGGCGCTTCCTTCTCCGGACTCAGCAGTCATGTGATCACAAGGGGGCTGCGGTGTCCTGGGACGCACCATCAGCTCTGCTATGCAGCCAGGAGGCTGAACTATCACCGTACGGCCATGTGCACACCACGTCTTTATGCTAAAGGCGAAGGCACTGCAGGGAAAAGCCGGCGTTTTTTGCCGTTGGTTTTGTGGCGGCGCCTGCGTCTTCTCCTCATGCTTTCACTTTACAAAGCAGACGGCTTCAAAGCGAAGCCGCCTGGAAAATGAACATGCTGCTTCTCGTAACCTCTTTATGGTTTCCAAATCCTGAAGTGGTTAAAAACGGCAACAAAGGACCGAAAACTTGCACAGCAATGCCATTTTTACATCGCGGTGCATTATATTCACTTTTGGAGTTTTTTTTACTGGTGGATTCCAGATGGTATATTCGTTCCTTTAACTGGGGCTTAAAAAAAAAAAAAACCAGACCCAGTTACAGGGGAAATCGGATTTAGAAAAAAAAAAGTATTTAAATACTGAAATGCCCCCAAATGTCTTTTATGACCTTATAAGGGGGCTAATCTGTGAAATAAATGAAAAGTAAATAAATCAGGAAAAAATGTAAAAAAAAGCCAAAGCCAATACAAATCACTGTTACTATCCCCACCCCCATGTCAGAAAAAAAAGCAAGAAAATAATGAATGAAAAATGAATTGATTGTTTAAATGAAAAAATGTTTACATCTTTCAAACTCCGGGAGCCGAGTGCGCAGAACGGCGGGCTCGGGAGCCGAGTGCGCAGAGCGGCGGGCTCGGGAGCCGAGTGCGCAGAGCGGCGGGCTCGGGAGCCGAGTGCGCAGAGCGGCGGGCTCGGGAGCCGAGTGCGCAGAGCGGCGGTCACGGGAGCCGAGTGCTCAGAGCGGCGGGCTCGGGAGCCGAGTGCTCAGAGCGGCGGGCTCGGGAGCCGAGTGCTCAGAGCGGCGGGCTCGGGAGCCGAGTGCTCAGAGCGGCGGGCTCGGGAGCCGAGTGCGCAGAGCGGCGGGCTCGGGAGCCGAGTGCGCAGAGCGGCGGGCTCGGGAGCCGAGTGCGCAGAGCGGCGGGCTCGGGAGCCGAGTGCGCAGAGCGGCGGGCTCGGGAGCCGAGTGCTCAGAGCGGCGGTCACGGGAGCCGAGTGCTCAGAGCGGCGGGCTCGGGAGCCGAGTGCTCAGAGCGGCGGGCTCGGGAGCCGAGTGCTCAGAGCGGCGGGCTCGGGAGCCGAGTGCTCAGAGCGGCGGGCTCGGGAGCCGAGTGCGCAGAGCGGCGGTCACGGGAGCGAGTGCGCAGAGCGGCAGTCACGGGAGCCGAGTGCGCAGAGCGGTGGGCTCGGGAGCGAGTGCGCAGAGCGGCGGTCACGGGAGCGAGTGCACAGAGCGGCGGGCTCGGGAGTGGCGGTCACGGGAGCGAGTGCACAGAGCGGTGGGCTCGGGAGCGAGTGCGCAGAGCGGCAGTCACGGGAGCCGAGTGCGCAGAGCGGTGGGCTCGGGAGCGAGTGCGCAGAGCGGCAGTCACGGGAGCCGAGTGCGCAGAGCGGCGGGCTCGGGAGTGGCGGTCACGGGAGCGAGTGCACAGAGCGGGTGCAGGAGCTGAGCCTTCACAATCTTAGAGAATCCTGATTCCAGGTGACTTTTACTGCACAATTAACACCATGAAATCAAAACCCCAATAAACGGCAGAATTGCAGGTTTTTATTTTTTGCAATTTCACCTCGTTTGGAATTTTCTTTCCAATACATTATAGAGTAAAATCAAAGGCGTCAATCAGAAGTACAATCATCCCACAAAAAAAAGGGATTAAACCGCATGTATAAGAAAAATGAAAATGTTACTTGTTAATGGCGGCACACGATACATCCCGCACATCCACGTACATAATCCACCGACCGTATATGGCCTCATTCAGATTGTTTTGTTCTAGTGTCAGATTCTCCGCTGGATCCGGGACATGTCTCTGCTGCGGAGGAGCAGGAGGAGGAGATGGATGAACTACCGTCGTCCTTGCGACCAGATTCCCCGAACAAGAGTGACACTGAAGAGGAAACTGCCAGCAGCTCCAAGGCCAAATCCTCCCTGCTGACAGGTGAGTCCCGGACAGGCTGCCGCTATGTAGGGGTCACCTGAGGGCCCTTGTCTTTTTGCCGAGTCCCAGCAGTCGGGCCCCTCTGATGTTTTGGAGATTCACAATGTTCATGTTCCTTTCCAGCCGAGCACACCAACGGACCACTGACAAACGGCGATGGGAACGACTTGCCAAAACCGCGGAGAAAACTGCTGAGCTCCTCTGAAGACGAAAGCCAAGGAGAAGACGAGGATAAAGCGGAGAAAGCGGAGGAGGTGGATAAAGCACCGCCATCACCCTCTGCCAGCTGCCACTCCAAACTGAGCCGAAGTACAAAGAGCGGGACTGAGTCGGAGGGCAGCTCAGATGCCGACTCCTCCGACAGATCCGACCAGGACTATGTGGACGGAGACCACGATTACACCAAAGTATGCCGGACAAAGCTGAAGAGGAAGCGAGGCGGCACGGTCAGCGACCACAAGCCCAAAGGGAAGGGACGGGGCCGGGGAAGAGGCAGAGGACGGGGCCGACCCAAAAGCTATCCCCTAAGAGGTGTAGACAATAAAAAGGGGAGAGGTCGGGGTAGAGGAAGGGGAACGCCAAAAAAGGACCCTCCCCATAGCCCGACCTTAAAAAACGCCCACTCGTCAGACGAGGACATCGAAGACAATGACGAGGATGATGACGATGAAGAGAGCGACTACATGGAGCAAGAGAGGAAAAAGCCGCGGATCAACACCCGGAACCAGGGCCGGAGAACGGTCCTATACAACGATGACGACTCCGACAACGAGCCCGACGGCCTGGTGCAGATCGACGACCCGCTGAACCTCGGGACTTCCCGGTCCGGAAGAGTGAGGAAGATGACGGAGAAGGCCCGGGTCAGCCACTTGATGGGCTGGAACGGCTGACGGCGGCTGCCTCGTCGTGGACCCCGTTCCCACATAGCCTTTCTGGGCGAACTCTTCTACTTGGTGCTCTTTTTGATGCTGTTGTCAAAGTATCTACGCCCCGTCCCATTTAAAGGGCCAGCCTTATTCATGAGGTCTTGAGACTATTTACAGACACCTAAAATCCAACACTACAGATTTGGGGGGTGCGGCGCACTGTGCCTCGCGGACTCAACCTTTTATTTTCCTCCGATCGCGGCGGCGACTTTTGTGTGTATTATAGAACTCAGCACCTTTTTATAGAGATTTTATAGGGTTTTGTGACTTTACTCTTAAAGTACAGAAGCTCCTATTTTTTTGCACAAGACTCCAACCCTGACGGCAGCTCCTAAATGTTTACAGGTTCTCATTCTTTGTCTCCCCGGTGGGGGCGGGGGCGTCACCATTCACAAAACTTCCAATGCCAAATGTATTAGCGCCCGTGCTGTGTCCGGCTCTCGTAGTTCTGTGCCTTTGTACATATGATTTTTGCCATCGCAGTGTTGCACCCGGTGGATACAGGAAGCTCCGTCACCGTTTATTTTTTATTTTTTTGCTTTTGTAACTTTTGCGTTGGAAGTTTGAAACTACCTCCGACGTGTCGGGTGCCGGTGTGAAAAGACGGGGACGGAGAATGAAGTCGCGCCAGCAGCGAGGGATCTCACAGGAGGCAACACCCGGCTGTATAGGGAGGTCTCTGCCTTTTTTGCACTCCGGAGCGGCTTGTCCAGGAGATTTGTGATTTGTTGCATTAAGTGGATATTTATTTTTGGGGGGTTTTAGGGCGGCTGAGCCTGGTGCTCCTTCCTGTGGCTCCTAGTCGTCTCTTTCGGTGCTGCCCGGGGTCATGAGGATCTGTTCCTCCCAGTGACTCCATTCGGGTTGGATCAGCACCAGTATCACATTGGGGAAACGGAGCTGCGCCATTATCATTTCGCCACGCAGCCTGATCCGTATGTTACCATAGCCACAATGAACCCCCTCAGGTGGATGTTTAGGGTCCAATAGTTACCGGTTGCACCTGTAATCCGCTCCCAGATTACTCTGTTCCCCTTCTACACTGGGTCCACGTCTTTGAGATCGCCACCGCCATCTTGAACATTTTCTCCTGGTGCTTAATAAGAGTTTTTGTTCTTTGCTGGGCGTGTAAGGGGTCCCAATCCTTCCTCCACCTGGAGAGCGACTCGCTGTGTGTCAGGCACTCTGTGTCACCCACCAGAATCTCCTCCGATTCCAGCAGCTTTGGATGTGACCGGAGTAGAATGAGGTTCCCGCTGTTAGAGCGACGATGGAATCTTCTTGGCAGAGAAGTAGTTAAAACCACTGGTGACCTACAAGTGCCCACCTTGTGCCGGCGCGGTGCACGTACCGGGGTCATGGGCTCTTGGGGTCGACACAACTGCGAGGTGTCAGGTTTTATGTTGATGACACCCAATGATTGTGTGATGATTCTCATTAGCCGGGTATTCGTCCTGGATGTCGGGTGGTCCGTAGTGTTGTGTGATATGGGCCAGACACCGGCAAGGGAGACGGACTGGAGCGACTCTTCTGTTGTGGTCACAGGTCGCACCCGGCGTTCCCTGCGTCGTGTAATGTTACTTTTATTTGTGCCAATGGGTTCAATGCCCGAAGCCCCATATCTCATACATTGGTGGGGACCCCCTGGGACAGTGTCTGATATCAGGGTGCTAGTTTCTCTTACATTGGTGGGGACCCCCTGGGGCAGTGTCTGATATCAGGGTGCTAGTTTCTCTTGCATTAGTGGGGACCCCCTGGGGCAGTGTCTATCAGGGTACTAGTTTCTCTTGCATTAGTGGGGACCCCCTGGGGCAGTGTCTGATATTAGGATGCTAGTTTCTCTTGCATTAGTGGGGACCCCCTGGGGCAGTGTCTGATATTAGGATGCTAGTTTCTCTTACATTGTTGGGGACCCCCTGGGGCAGTGTCTGATATCAGGGTGCTAGTTTCTCTTACACTGGTGGAGACCCCCTGGGGCAGTGTCTGATATCAGGGTGCTAGTTTCTCTTACACTGGTGGAGACCCCCTGGGGCAGTGTCTGATATCAGGGTGCTAGTTTCTCTTACACTGGTGGAGACCCCCTGGGGCAGTGTCTGATATTAGGATGCTAGTTTCTCTTACACTGGTGGAGACCCCCTGGGGCAGTGTCTGATATTAGGATGCTAGTTTCTCTTACACTGGTGGAGACCCCCTGGGGCAGTGTCTGATATTAGGATGCTAGTTTCTCTTACACTGGTGGAGACCCCCTGGGGCAGTGTCTGATATTAGGATGCTAGTTTCTCTTACACTGGTGGAGACCCCCTGGGGCAGTGTCTGATATCAGGGTGCTAGTTTCTCTTACACTGGTGGAGACCCCCTGGGGCAGTGTCTGATATTAGGATGCTAGTTTCTCTTACACTGGTGGAGACCCCCTGGGGCAGTGTCTGATATCAGGGTGCTAGTTTCTCTTACACTGGTGGAGACCCCCTGGGGCAGTGTCTGATATCAGGGTGCTAGTTTCTCTTACACTGGTGGAGACCCCCTGGGGCAGTGTCTGATATCAGGGTGCTAGTTTCTCTTGCATTGGTGGGGACCCCCTGGGGCAGTGTCTGTCGGGGGCTAGTTAACCTTTTTCCACCCCCATCATTTAGCTGTTCCTCATAACAAAGCAATAATGGTCAGTGCCCCCGCGCTGCGGAGCCCCGCGCTGTGACGGTGGACACATGTTTTCCTTGCTCCTCTAACAAAATGATAAAGATCAAAACTATAAACCCCCGAAACACACAATGGGGGCGCCACGTAAGAATGTGACTGTATATACAGAAATAATCACAGGAAGTTCAGTCCTCTGTATAGTAGATTGTTTCGCCATGTTGCACTAATGGCTAGCCTCTGCTGTACAGGCAACTGCCTCTCCATCCTGCACTGATGTGTATTTTCTGTTGTACAGGGGACTGCCTCTCTGTGCTGCACTGATGTGTATTCTCTACTGTACAGGAGAATGTCTTTCCATGCTGCATTGATGTGTATTCTCTGTTGTACAGTAGACTGCCTTTCCGTGCTACGCTGATGTGTATTCTCTGCTGTACAGTATACTGCCTCTCCATGCTGCACTGATGTGTATTCTCTGCTGTACAGTATACTGCCTCTCCATGCTGCACTGATGTGTATTCTCTGCTGTGCAGGAGACTGCCTTTCTGTGCTGCTATAATCTGTATTTTCTGCTGTACAGGAGACTTTTTTTTCTGTGCTGCAAAGATGTGTTTCCTCTGCAGTACAGGAGACTGTCTTGGACCACAGACATGGAAAAGCAAACAAATGGGATAAAGGCACAGGAAGGCTGGAGATGGTGGTATGTACTGAGTGCGGTGGGGGCATTGCTCGCCCCATTCTCTGCTGCACCCCCTCCAGCAGCGTCTGCGCCCCAGAGAGCGGATGATCTGCTGTTAGATGATTTTGTGGCTGCGACGTACAGAGGTTCACGGTTAGATCCGACGAGGCGTCGGTGAAGATCGACGGCTTGTGGCGACTTCACTATAGAGCGAAGTCATGGGATTCGTTTGGGGACGTTATAATGGGGCTGGCGCTGTTAGGTTTGGGGAGGGGGGGTCTCCTTTTTGTGACCACAGTTTTGTGCACTCGCACTGCCCCCCACGCTCCACGCTCACCTCTGACCCCTGTCTAGTACAGGCGTTGCCATCCTTTTGGACCTTTTGCTTCGTCCCTACTTCGGGGGGGTGGGGGGCAGTTTTTGGGGAGGGTGGGGTCTCTTCTGTACGTCTCGCTGTCTCAGGTTCTTACCAATAATTCAGGGATTTTTTTTTTATGGCCGCGTCGGCCGCACCAAATGTTCTATTTATATGCAACGAGCGCTAGTTGTTTTGTATTGTAAAGAACATTGTACATTTGTAAAGTCTCGTTTTTTTTTGTTTTTTTTTTCTGAGAAATGTAGGAATTTACTAGAAAAGGAGGAAAAACTCATCCAAAAAGTACAAAAACTTCACAACTGTGACCTGTAATATTCCGGTTCTGTTCTCATCGGTCGTCCGATCTGTAGATCCGATGCTGGGAGAGAAGAATCCTGAAAATACAGAGGGAAAAATACAACTTTTTCTTATTTTTGTTGGTCATGTTCACACTTCCCCTCCGCACCAGTCAGTTTCTCGTGTAACGTACACTCCTCGTGGTTTTAGTAGATGGGGAGTCGCTCCCGGAAAGAATTTGCCAGTTTTCGGCTGAATTGGTGACCTCTCGTCTTATTTCCTAGATTTCCTCTATTTTTTTAATGTTTCTGTTCGTGATTTATTTATTTGTCTTTTTTAAATTAAAGTTTTCCATAAAAAAAAATAAAAAAAAAACACAGTGTGATAAATAAGGGGGCATTCTGCTGACAGACGGGGGGACCACGGAGAGGACGACAGACGGACCTCAATCATGGGGTTTACAGATGACCTTGGGGGGCGCGGAGTCTTGTATTAGTGGTTCGGGCTGAACGCCAATTCTTAAATCGGGCAACAAAATGAATCTATGGGAGGTTGACATTTTGGGGGGGGGCAGTTTCCTAATCTTACATAGGACCGTTTGTCTGTAACCAGTCCTTACATTCCTGCTGGATGGGGGGGTGCTCTGTGAAACCCGGAAGTCTCCCCTGCTCGTCTCCTCTCGCAGCACACGGATGGAGAGACTCGGCGTCTGTATCTTTTTACCCCTTATATCACACCTGCTCTTATAGGAGGAAAAAAAAAAAAATTGCAGCTGCATCTCCCTCCTGTCCCCCTTTCCTGTCCTCTCTTCCCCCATGATATTTTTGGAATCCATTATTAGGTATGGATAATGACGCCTCATTTCACATTCCTGCCCTATTAGAGAAAATAGATGGTCGTTTTTGGGGCGGCATTTGAAAAAAAAAAACAGTTCTTAGTATTATGACCCTTAGTAATCACCTCACACTGATCAGAGATCTAATAGGTGAATCTGTATATAAAACAGGAAATGTGTCCGGCCTCAGACTGTTCTCGTTGTCCCTAGCAGCCTATCAGAGCTCAGCTTTCACTTTACCTCAGCAGCTTTGATGCTGGGAGCAGCACTCCTGGGTGCTGTAGGGCGATCTGTGTTGGACGTCGAGGTGAACGGATGATGATGAATATGGTGCGTCCATATCGTTATAAAAAAAAAAAACTGATATTTCAAGGCGACCAACACACAGATGAACAGAATTCACCGTTTCCGAGCACGTTGGCAAAAAAAAAACCTAAGAACTTCAAAAAATCCCGAGTTGCCCGTTTTCAAGAGAATTTGGTTACCGCATTCTGAATTTTTTTCAGTGTTTTCGACCATTGCGTCAGTCGTAAAAAGCAAAACCTGCAAAAAAGAATGTAAAATTCTCTCAGACGCCACATCGGGGTGTAGGGTTTAAAATGAACGTAAAGTGCTGCCGTAACTGACGTCGATTCCTCCACAATTATGGACAAAGCGTTTGAAATCAACCGTCGCATGGTGTTTTTCGACTTTTAGGTATTGGAACAAGCAAGCCTAAATTTATTTTACGGCTTGATGGACATTTGCCATGGCATGGCTATAAAGACTTAGAACGCTTACTGTGAGGGAAAAAAAATACATATACATGTATATACAGTATATACGTTTCCAAAAAAATGGAGACAGCACTCTTTTAGGCAAAAATAGAAAATTTAATAGCCCAATTGGGGCAAATGGTGACCTTTCGGCTCAGAGCTTGCATCTCACTATCTCACTAAATTAGAATATCATCAAAAAGTTAATTTATTTCAGTTCTTCATTACGAAAAGTAAAACTCCTATATTATATAGAGTCATTACAAACAGAGGGATCTATTATATAGAGTCATTACACACAGAGGGATCTATTATATAGAGTCATTACACACAGAGGGATCTATTATATAGAGTCATTACACACAGAGGGATCTATTATATAGAGTCATTACACACAGAGGGATCTATTATATAGAGTCATTACACACAGAGGGATCTATTATATAGAGTCATTACACACAGAGCGATCTATTATATAGAGTCATTACACACAGAGGGATCTATTATATAGAGTCATTACACACAGAGCGATCTATTATATAGAGTCATTACACACAGAGGGATCTATTATATAGAGTCATTACACACAGAGGGATCTATTATATAGTCATTACACACAGAGGGATCTATTATATAGAGTCATTACACACAGAGTGATCTATTTCACGTGTTTATTTCTGTTAATGTTGATGATTACGGCTTACAGCCAATGAAAAACACAAAAGTCATTAACTCAGTAAATTAGAAATAACAAAAAAAACACCTGCAAAGGCTTCCTTAGCGTTTAAAAAGGTCCCTTAGTCTGTTTCAGTAGGCTCCACAATCATGGGGAAGACTGCTGACTTGACAGATGTCCATAAGGCAGTCATTGACACACTCCACAAGGTCCCAGAGATCCAATTTCCAGTACGTCCCCATGACAGCACCATAGGAGGAGTAATCCCATATCCTCTGTAGGGACAGGAAGCACACGATGTTAAAAGCCCTCCCACCCCCAACCTCCTCAGTGATTTTCCTGTCCCTACACAGGACAGGGAGTACAGAAGGAGTGCTGGTGCAGGAGAGCACTGGTGTGACATTAGGTTGTACCTCACACGGGGATCGGGGGGGGGGGGGGCGCGGCACTCTCCTCGCCGCCAAGCGGGTCCTGGGCCGACATTCCCTGTCGGGAGTCCCTCAGCCCTCCGGTGTGCTGGCACCTCCGGGTGCCGCTTCCCCATCGCTGGGGCTCTCAGCGTCCTGCTCTGGGCGGTGTCCGGCTTCAGGACCACCTGGCGTCGAAACCGGAAGTTTGGAGATGACGACTTGCGGTCACGCGGGAAATTCAAAACGCGGTTCGACCAGGGAGCAGGAGAAAATGACAGGACGACCAGGTAAGGTATAAGAAGGGGGGCTGGGGAGCATCAAAGGCAGGCTTACAGCTTTGGCACCCCTGGCAGTACAATGGCAGATAGGTCACACCCTGATACCCTCCCTGGATCGCCCCACAGTCATGTAAGTCTATCATTACCTTTCATATGGTTAATGGAACTTGCTCTTACCAGGCCCTCCATATTTTTCATAGGATATCTCTGGGCAGTTACCACCTCCTTCTGAGAAAAAGAAGGATGCAGGGAAAAAGGCCACAGTAAAATCCAAGAGGTGCCTGGATTGTAACATCAGACTTCCCGACTCGTACAAAACGTCTGTGCTGAATGTAGACCCTCCATGCTAAAGGAGGAGCACGGGGCTTTATTAAATGAGATGTGTAGCATAATCAAGAAGTTCAGGCTTCTATTACGTCTCTGCAGCCCCCAGGTTCAGGAGTCCAGGATGTCCAGGGACCCAAAAGACCCAGAGAAGATATAGCACCATCTTCTGAGGGTGAAATCGACCCATCTGGCGACTGACAACAGTGAGACCATTTGTCCACCTCTGGGCGGGGAACGAAAAAAATATATGTTCCGCTCAGATGGTATGGATATTCTTCTACGAGCTGTCCGAAACACGATGCAGGTAGAAGAGACTGAGAAGAGCAGTAACATTCAGGATAAGATGTTTGGTGGTCTTAGAATCCAGAGATCCATGATTTTCCCTGTTAATGCTCATGTGAAGGATAGGATACTGGAGGAATAGGAAGATGCAGAGAAGAGACTCTATACCACGAGACTTCCACGCCCGACTATCTTTTGACCCAGAGGACACCAATGTGTCGGACGCTATTCCTAAGATTGACGTCCCAGTGGCCAAGGTGGTCAAGAAAACCTCTATCCCCTTTGAAGATTCATCAGGACTTAAAGATCCTACGGATCGGAAGGCGGATGGACTTTTGATAAAAGCCTGGGAAGCTTCGGTGGCAATTATTAAGTCTAATGTCGCTGCTACATCTATTTCCAGATCCATGAGAGTCTGGCTAGAAGAGCTAGAGGGTCACCTACGGGATGGCACCCCGAGGGAATCTCTCCTTCAATCATTGCCCCTATTAAAATTGGCAACGAATTTTATCAGTCAGATTTGCGGCCAGAAATAAGACGCTTTCCAACTCAGCCCGTAGAGCTGTTTGGTTAAAGACATGGTCCGGGGATACAGCTTCTAAGAACAAACTGTGCTCCATCCATTTTCATGGCTCAGAGTATTCGGACCAGTGTTAGACGACATTCTAGAAAAAGCGTCCGATAAAAAGAAGGGCTTCCCTGAGGAGAAAAAGGAGCAGCCCTTTCGCAAACCTTTCCCCTCCCGTAAATATAGCACTCAGAAAAAAATGGGGGTCCACGAGCTGGAGTTTTAATAAGGGGAACAAAGATGAGAAATACCAGCCCAGTACTAGCTCCCTTCCAAACTGCAATGATTATGTCAGAGTAGGGGGGCGATTAAAGTTTTTCAAAAACAGTTGGCATTGGGTCACTCAAAATCCCTGGATGGTAGCAACTATAGTGCAGGGTTACAGGATAGAGTTTTCTCAAAATCCCCCTCAAAAATTCCACCTCTCTTTCCCATCTACAGGCAGGCATAGAGAAGCTTCTACAACAGATGGTTATTGTTCCAGTTCCAGAACACGACCAACATCGGGGCCATTACTCCTCTCTGTTTTCAGTAAAGAAACAATCAGGGGCGTTCCGTACAATTATCAATCTGGAACTCCTAAACCGATGGGTCCGCTACAAAAAATTCCGCATGGAATCAGTAAGATCAACCATCCCTCTAATAGACGCAGATGCGGTAATGTGCACCCTGGACCTCAGGGATGCATACTACCACCTGCCGATACATTCCTCAAGGCGGCAATATCTGAGGTTTGCACTACCATCAGGCAGTCAGGTTCTACACTACCAGTTCCGATGTCTTCCCTTCGGCCTGTCATCTGCTCCCGAATCTTTACGAAGATCATGGCAGAGGTGGTAGCCTATATCCGACCAGGAATATTACCATCATTCTGTACTTGGACGACTTCCTGGTGGTGGCAGGATCTCCTCTAGGTATGACGCAACATCTGGAATTTGTCCTACGGACATTAACCAGCCTGGGTTGGATTGTGAACAAAGAAAAATCCAATCTTGTCTCAAGTACTTCACGCATCTTCCTGGGAGTCTATCTCGACTCCCGAATGCGAACGTCTTATCTCCCGGAAGACAAGATGCTCTCAATTCCACAAAGGTTTTGTTCTTTTTCAAGAGAGAAGAAACCTTTGATCCGAAAGGCAATGAGTATTTTGGGAATCATGATGTCACCTGCGTCAGATGGAGCCAGTTCCATTCCAGGCCTCTACAGAAATGCATCCTGGAAGTGACAGACGGACATCAGAATTACCTAGACAGGAAGATGTCTTTGTCCAGAGGCACCCAGGACTCTCTACACTGGTGGATGGACCATAGTAATCTACGGAAGGGAGTGCAGTGAATTCTGGAACTTCGTCTTTTAGTGACCACAGACGCAAGTCTCTCAGGATGGGGAGCTCGAGTGGGAGATTCTTATCTTCAAGGAATATGGTCCACAGAGATTCAGACTCGATCATCGAATTTTCGGGAACTACAGGCGATTTGGGAAGCCCTACAGAGAAGCCAGGCGGTCTTGAGAGACAGACATGTGAATATCTTGTTAGACAACATCACGGCAGTCTCTTTCATCAGACATCAGGGCGGACCAAGACATCCACTTCTCCAGTCCCTGGCCACAAGGATATTCTTAGGTATAGAGAAGATAGTGAGCTCCATTTCAGCAGTTCACCTTCGGGGATCCGACAATCAGGAGGCAGATTACCTCAGCAGGCGTCAGATTAAGGCTTCAGAATGGGAACTGAACGAAGAGGTGTTCCAACAACTGACTCACAGATGGGGTCAGCCGCACCTAGACCTTTTTGCATTCAGAACGAATGCAAAGATTACATCTTTCTTCTCTCTCGACCCAGGAGATCATCCTCTGGCAGTGGATGCTCTCTCACAATATTGGGGAGAGGGCATAACATATGCCTTCCCACCTGCTCCTCTAATTCCGAGAATGCTGCGGAAAATTCAGGAAGATCGGGCTACAGTCATAGCAATTGTCCCATTCTGGCCAAGGAGGAGTTGGTTATCCCTTCTACATCATCTAGGGCTGGAAGACCCAATCATTTTACCATTACAGGAAGATCTTCTGACACAAGGTCCACTGTTGCATCGGAATCTTCAACAACTCCAGCTCTCAGCCTGGCTTCTGAAGGGGAGATCCTGAAAAACAAAGGCTTATCCGCCAGAGTGATCCAGACTATGCAGGCTAGTAGAAAACCTGTAACCCAGGCCATATATAAAAAAGTCTGGAGGACCTTTTGTCAGTTCCACAGGATGGTAGACACCTCTCAACCAGACATCCCTGCAATCCTTGATTTCTTGCAGGCGGGATTTGATGCAGGTCTAAAGACCCCGTCACACTTAGCGACGCTGCAACGATCCCGACAATGATACGACCTGTCAGGGATCGTTGCTGCGTCGCTATGTGGTCGCTGGTGAGCTGTCAAACAGGCAGGCTCACCAACGATCAGGGGAGCAGCGACATCGTGGAAAGAATCTTTCCACGATGTCCTGCTCTTGGTTACCAGCCTGCTGAAGCAGGAGCAGGCTGGTAACCATGATAAACATCGGGTTACTAGGGGCACACGCGCACCTAGTAACCCGTTGTTTATCATGGTTACCACTCTGCTACGGTGAGCGGGAGGTTACCGCTCACTTTAGCAGGCTCGTAACCATGATAAACGGGTTACTAGGTGCGCGTGTGCCCCTAGTAACCCGATGTTTATCATGGTTACCAGCCTGATCGCTGTTCCCGCTGGTCACACACAGCGATGTGTGCTGACCAGCGGGAGGGCAACGACCAAAAAATGTTCCAGGACACTTTGCAGCGATCAGCGACCTCACAGCAGGGGCCTGATCGCTGCAAAGAGTCACACAGCGACATCGCTGGTGAGGTCGCTGTTGCGTCACCAAAACCGTGACACAGCAGCGATCTTGCTATGTGAGACGGGGGCTTTAGACCGAGTACCTTGAAGGTGCAGATTGCGGCACTAGGTGCTTTCTTTGACACATCATTGTCCTCGCATCCCTAGATAATCAGATTTGTCAAGGCAATCCAGAGATTTAGGCCTACCCAGAGAATTTCTTTCCCTCCGTGGGATCTGAATCTTGTTCTGAGAGTCCTTTGCAAACCTGCCTTTGGCCCAGTTAATGAATTAGAAATAAAGAACTTGACTCTGAACACAGTCTTCTTTGTGGCAATCACCACGGCTAAACGGTTGGGTGAAATCCAGGCTCTATCTGTTGTCGAGCCTTGTATGCAGATTCGGGATGATTGCATCATTCTCAAGCTGGATCCAAGTTTCTCCCCGAAGGTGGTGTCGTCGATGACCTTAAACCAAGAAGTAGTTCTGCCATCATTCTGTGAATCCGAGGGAGGAAGAGTTCCACCATCTCGATGTCCGCAGAGCAGTGTTGGCCTATTTGGAAGCCACTCGGAACTGGAGATTAGACTCTAATCTTTTTATATAGTTTGGGGGGAAAAATAGAGGCCGGAAGGCTTCAAAACCATCCTTAGCTAGATGGGTCACATTCATGATTAATCTAGTGTATCTTTCAGAAGGACAGCCTCCCCCTGAAATTATCAAAGGCCATTCTACCAGAGCATTTTCCACCGCAGGGGCTATCATTGAACAGATATGTACCGCCGCCACATGGTCAGGACATACTACTTTCTGCAAACACTACAAGCTAGACGTTCTCTCACAGCAGAGATCTGCGTTTGGTAGGAAGGTACTTCATGCAGTTATCCCACCCTAAGCTATGAGTTCTTGGGTATACTCCTATGGTGCTGTCATGGGGATGTACTGGAAAAAAGGAATTAATCTTACTGGTAATGATGCTTCCAGGAGTCCACATGACAGCACCCTTATTTCCCTCCCTATATTGCTACTGTATGTGACTTTAACATATGTCTAAGCAGTCTAAAATGAAATTTTGTTATACCCAGCCAAGGTGGTTCATGGAAAATCACTGAGGAGGTTGGGGGTGGGAGGGCTTTTAACTTCTTGTGCTTCCTGTCCCTACAGAGGATATGGGATTACTCCTCCTATGGTGCTGTCATGTGGACTTCTGGAAACATCATTACCGGTAAGACTAATTCCGGTTTTTCATTTGGAAATCAAGGTCCCAGAGTCTGGAGGAAGAGTGGAGAGGCCACAATCCAAGCTGCTGGAGGTCTAGTGTGAAGTCTCCACCATCAGTGATGGTTTGGGGGCCATGTCATCTGCTGGTGGAGGTCCACTGTGTTTTATCAAGACCAAAGTCAGCGCAGCCGTCTACCAGGACATTTTACAGCCCTTCATGCTTCCCTCTGCCGACAAGCTTTATGGAGATGGAAATGTCATTCTCCAGCAGGACTTGGCCCCTGTCCACACGGCCAAAAGTACCAATACCTGGTTTACACAACAGTATCACTGTGCTTGATTGGCAGCAAACTCGCCTGACCTTAACCCCATAGAGAATCTATTATAGAGAATCTATGGGGTATTGTCAGGAGGAAGATGAGACCCCAGACCCAACAATGCAGACGAGCTGAAGGCGGCTATCAAAGCCACCTGGGCTTCCATAACCCCTCAGCAGAGCCACAGGCTGATCCCTCCATGCCACATTGCCGCATTGATGCAGTAATTGATGCAAAAGGAGCCGCGACCAAGTATTGAGGCATTTACTGAACAGACATTTTGGATTTTAAAAACATTTTTCAAGCTGTTGTTATAAAGTATTCTAATTTACTGAGATAATGACTCTTGTGTTTTCATTGTCTGTAATCCATAATCATCAACATTAACAGAAATAAACCCGTGAAATAGATCCCTCTGTGTGTAATGACTCCATATAATAGATCCCTCTGTGTGTAATGACTCTATATAATAGATCCCCCTGTGTGTAATGACTCTGTATAATAGATCCCTCTGTGTGTAATGACTCTATATAATGACTCTATATAATAGATCCCTCTGTGTGTAATGACTCTATATAATAGATCCCTCTGTGTGTAATGACTCTATATAATAGATCCTTCTGTGTGTAATGACTCTATATAATGACTCTATATAATAGATCCCTCTGTGTGTAATGACTCTATATAATAGATCCCTGTGTGTAATGACTCTAAATAATAGATCCCTCTGTGTGTAATGACTCTATATAATAGATCCCTGTGTGTAATGACTCTAAATAATAGATCACTCTGTGTGTAATGACTCTATATAATGACTCTATATAATAGATCCCTCTGTGTGTAATGACTCTATATAATAGATCCCTCTGTGTGTAATGACTCTATATAATGACTCTATATAATAGATCCCTCTGTGTGTAATGACTCTATATAATAGATCCCTCTGTGTGTAATGACTCTATATAATAGATCCTTCTGTGTGTAATGACTCTATATAATGACTCTATATAATAGATCCCTCTGTGTGTAATGACTCTATATAATAGATCCCTGTGTGTAATGACTCTATATAATAGATCCCTCTGTGTGTAATGACTCTATATAATAGATCCCTGTGTGTAATGACTCTAAATAATAGATCACTCTGTGTGTAATGACTCTATATAATAGATCCCTCTCTGTGTAATGACTCTATATAATAGATCCCTCTGTGTGTAATGACTCTATATAATAGATCCCTCTGCGTGTAATGACTCTATATAATAGATCCCTCTGTGTGTAACGACTCTATATAATAGATCCCTCTGTGTGTAATAACTATATAATAGATCCCTCTGTGTGTAATGACTCTATATAATAGATCCCTCTGTGTGTAATGACTCTATATAATAGATCCCTCTGTGTGTAATGACTCTATATAATAGATCCCTGTGTGTGTAATGACTCTATATAATAGATCCCTCTGTGTGTAATGACTCTATATAATAGATCCCTCTGTGTGTAATGACTCTATATAATCCCTCTGTGTGTAATGACTCTATATAATAGATCCCTCTGTGTGTAATGACTCTATATAATAGATCCCTCTGTGTGTAATGACTCTATATAATAGATCCCTCTGTGTGTAATGACTCTATATAATAGATCCCTCTGTGTGTAATGACTCTATATAATAGATCCCTCTGCGTGTAATGACTCTATATAATAGATCCCTCTGCGTGTAATGACTCTATATAATAGATCCCTCTGCGTGTAATGACTCTATATAATAGATCCCTCTGTGTAATCACTCTATATAATGGATCACTCTGTGTGTAATGACTCTATATAATAGATCCCTCTGCGTGTAATGACTCTATATAATAGATCCCTCTGTGTGTAATGACTCTATATAATAGATCCTTCTGTGTGTAATGACTCTATATAATGACTCTATATAATAGATCCCTCTGTGTGTAATGACTCTATATAATAGATCCCTCTGTGTGTAATGACTCTATATAATAGATCCCTGTGTGTAATGACTCTAAATAATAGATCACTCTGTGTGTAATGACTCTATATAATAGATCCCTCTCTGTGTAATGACTCTATATAATAGATCCCTCTGTGTGTAATGACTCTATATAATAGATCCCTCTGCGTGTAATGACTCTATATAATAGATCCCTCTGTGTGTAACGACTCTATATAATAGATCCCTCTGTGTGTAATAACTATATAATAGATCCCTCTGTGTGTAATGACTCTATATAATAGATCCCTCTGTGTGTAATGACTCTATATAATAGATCCCTCTGTGTGTAATGACTCTATATAATAGATCCCTGTGTGTGTAATGACTCTATATAATAGATCCCTCTGTGTGTAATGACTCTATATAATAGATCCCTCTGTGTGTAATGACTCTATATAATCCCTCTGTGTGTAATGACTCTATATAATAGATCCCTCTGTGTGTAATGACTCTATATAATAGATCCCTCTGTGTGTAATTACT
This sequence comes from Phyllobates terribilis, assembly GCF_046119375.1. Lineage (NCBI taxonomy): Eukaryota > Metazoa > Chordata > Amphibia > Anura > Dendrobatidae > Phyllobates > Phyllobates terribilis. The sequence goes on along the minus strand of NW_027362767.1, from coordinate 435,805,817 downwards.
CTATATAATAGATCCCTCTGTGTGTAATGACTCTATATAATAGATCCCTCTGTGTAATGACTCTATATAATAGATCCCTCTGCGTGTAATGACTCTATATAATAGATCCCTCTGCGTGTAATGACTCTATATAATAGATCCCTCTGCGTGTAATGACTCTATATAATAGATCCCTCTGTGTAATCACTCTATATAATGGATCACTCTGTGTGTAATGACTCTATATAATAGATCCCTCTGCGTGTAATGACTCTATATAATAGATCCCTCTGTGTAATCACTCTATATAATGGATCACTCTGTGTGTAATGACTCTATATAATAGATCCCTCTGCGTGTAATGACTCTATATAATAGATCCCTCTGTGTGTAATGACTCTATATAATGGATCACTCTGTGTGTAATGACTCTATATAATAGATCCCTCTGTGTGTAATGACTCTATATAATAGATCCCTCTGTGTGTAATGACTCTATATAATAGATCCCTCTGTGTGTAATGACTCTATATAATGGATCACTCTGTGTGTAATGACTCTATATAATAGATCCCTCTGTGTGTAATGACTCTATATAATAGATCCCTCTGTGTGTAATGACTCTATATAATGGATCACTCTGTGTGTAATGACTCTATATAATAGATCCCTCTGTGTGTAATGACTCTATATAATGGATCACTCTGTGTGTAATGACTCTATATAATGGATCACTCTGTGTGTAATGACTCTATATAATATGAGTTTCACTTTTTGTATTGAAGAACTGAAATTAATTATCCTTTTGATGATATTCTAATTTAGTGAGATGCACCTGTATATATAGCACCATCTGCAGTGTACAATTGCATTTTAACGCAAGCAGTTAACAGTTTCCGCCAACGGAACATGGGGGAAAAAAAAGAGGATTCTCTTTTTTTATATATATATATTTGGGTGTGTTTATTCTACTTGGAAAGCATTCTATAAAAGTTGTCGATGCTGTGTTAAAACTAGGTTGTGTCAAGCGTGTAGTGCGAGGAATAAAAAAAAAAAGGATGACCATGTTGAGGAATACAATGAATGGTATGAAACCCAGGAAGAACTGCGCTCCATAAATCACAAAGGCAGCTCAGATAAAATGGAGATCAACGCCATCACTGAAATGCTTTTTGAGATCGCAGAAGCCCAGCGTTCTTTACGAAAAGTGTATTGGAGATAGGGACAAGCAAAACGTTTCGTGGAATTTTAAAGCGAATCCGTATGAAGAAGATGAAGCTGCTGTCATGAAAAAAGAATGGGAATGAGACTTCATAATGCGAAAAAAAAAAATAACAAAGGTATGGGCAAAGGTGCTGGAAGTAAACCGTTTTTGGTGAACTCACTGAGAGTTATGGCTATTAGCAGACATACAGACTATGTTGAGGAAATGAGAAAAGAAATATGGGCCACGTACTATCATAAAAGTTCCACCGATGATAAACCACAACATGACAACTGCCCACCGGGTGAAGCGGCGTAAAGCCGAAGGTACACTAGCAACCTTCCATCACAATATAATAGCATCACAATGCAAAAATAGCCTATAAATCAGGCGTCAAGACTAGTAGACCCCCCTTAAAGGGTTAATCCCGTCCTGAATGTAGCAGGGCTGCAGCATCCGCTCCATTCATTGTCTATTCATTCTACTCTGTTGTCACCTGTCATTTTCAGACAGCGCGGAGCTCCGCACTCGGCAGCCCCATGTCCAATGAAACACACCGGGGACGAGCATGTGCACCCGGGGACGAGCATGTGCACCCGGGGACGAGCATGTGCACCTCATCTTCAGTGACGACGGGAATAATTTTGGGATTTCTGTGATTGGACTCAAAGCTTTCCCCCTATGGAAAATTGTTTAAATTGTTTCTTTTTTTGATAACCCTTTAAGGGATTGCTTTCTTAGCGATTTCCTCTGACTATGCAGCCTCCCATTCACCCACTGCTGTGCCAGATAAGACATCGAGGTTCTGATTTATCTCGCAGTTTTTGCCATAAAACTGCTTGAAATTATGCTAAACTTTTGAAACTTTGGACATTTTTACACCAATCCGCGCCATCTTCGCCAAGCCCAAAGAGTGGGCAGAGCATAGCCTAGAGGGGCGCAGTGGCTGAATGCAGATGTCAGATTTATAATTTACTTTACAAAAGTAGCATCAATCGTGAGAGTAATGTCAGATCGCCAACCAGCGCACGTGTCTCGCGATGGCGTGCGGCAGCTGAAAGATGCAACAAATTCTTTAAGCGGTGCGCACCTATAGCAACTCAGGAAATAGGTAACACACACTAAAAAATGCAACTGACCCTGTAGGTTCCTGTACAGACTAATGATCCTGACCCTGCAGTCCCTAATGGTCCCTGCGAGAGCAGAGATGGCGCTAACCACACACTAGAGGATGGCAACTCGGACTTAAGCTGCCTAAAAGGCCGTTGAGCGCTTCACGTACTGTCCCTCCTGAAGGACTGGAGAGCAGAGTGTAAATTACCTACAGAAGGGAAAGTGTGCTGAATTAGAAAGAGATCCCAGAGTGAGTAAAACAAACCACAAACTAAAGGATTAAGTATGTACTGTTGGAAAATATGCCTAGTCCCTAATAGGAGAAGATAGGTGCAGGGTAAAGAACATAAACAGCAGAGAGATAAACCCTAGCTGGTCTTTCACTGCCTGGCTTGAACTACAGCAGTATGGCTGGATATCCATATGAGACTATCACCAACAGGAAATACCAGCAGGGGTAAAGTATATAAAGCTGCACCCGAAAGGTGATTGAACAGGCAAATGAAAACACCAGTTAGCCTAAAAAGACAGAAGCAAGCATAACAGAAACTAAACACCTGGAGAAAAGATGTATCTGCTGTGGCTCAGCGAACAGAGAATCCGACCACAAAGCGCAGGCTCAAAGGTTGAAACGAAGACGCATGACAGGCGCATCTCACATCATCGCTCCCTCCAGCAGGACTGACCTAAGGATGGCGAATTGGGGTCTGAATTCTTTCTAAGGGGCCGCAGTTTTTTTACCAGCTCATCTCTGAGCAGCTGCGTCGCGGCCGCCGCGCAGAGCGGCTGATTTCCTTGCAACAATTTCCTCACCAGAAGCTGCGAACAGAAGGTGAACAGTAATGACCATGGGTGTAAACGTTGTAATTGGAGCCGTTATTTAAGAGGCGATGATAAGCGGCTGTTAACGACGCCTCCAGCCCTGCAATTAGCTGGATCCTTCTAATTACACCTTCCCTGAATCGTAAATGAGCAGGAAACTGCAGCGAGGAAGCAAAGTCGTCTGCGCGCGTCCATCATCATGTGATAGAGCCGGAGGAGCTGAGCAGACTGATATATAGCTTTGTGGAAAAAGATCTTCTAGAATTAGTCATTTATGGATGTAAAAATCATTTCGTGGCTGGAGTCCAGTGGGCGGAGTGTTGTCAATAAATCATTGATTAGGACCGCCCACTGGACTCCTAAGGCAAACATCGCCAACGTTTAAGATCACTGAATGGCAAGTTATAAAGAATCTATTCCTACAAGTCTATATATCGATCTCCTCCGGCTCGATCACATAATGTCCACAGATCGGAAGGCACTAGCGTTGAGCGAGTATGTTCTATTAACCCTTTCGCCAAGTATGCTCGGGCCGAGCTCCGAGTATTTACAGCTGCTCGGTGATATGGTTGAATCGCTCCCGTGTGCATGATTTGCAACTGTTTGACAGCTTTATTACATGGGAGGATTGTCTATTCCTCACATGTAATAAAGCTGTCAAACAGTTGCCAATCATGCACAGGGAGCGATTCAACCATATCACCGAGCAGCTGTAAATACTCGGAGCTCGGCCCGAGCATACTCGGACAGAACATGCTCGCTCAGCCCTAGAAGGCACTGTTAACGTGATGCGGTCCCTTTAAACATCAGGATCTTTCCTGCAGCGCCTGATGTGGACGTTATTCCTCCTCCCAGCCTTCTCCGGGCTGAGGTTCTTGCGTCTCGGTGTTTGCTCAGCAGTGACGCACGGCCGGTGATGACTCACGCTTCGTCCTGCCAGGGACCTTGTAGATGATCCGCTCCTTACAGGCGCACAGATATCAGAAAGATGAGATTCATCTGTGCCAGCGTCCGCCCTCTACCTCCAGTCTTATTTCAGGAGTATGTCACCTAAAATCCGCAGTCACCCCCCGAGTCTCACAATTTGTACAGTTTGGCTATGTGCCCACGATGCAGAAATGCTCAGGATTTTTTCCTGTTATTCTTGTAGAATCTGTTCGTGGTAAATCTGGGTGACAATCGATGTGGCGCCATTACAGTCTGGCTAGGCTTTTCTTAGCCCAGACCTCCATGCAGCCACTGTCTGCAGAATCTCTCTCCCCTTTTCATCCAGCGTTCTGTTCTCCACATGTGTCAGTCTCTACTGCAACTCCAGCATTCTATTCATGCAGCGGGTGACTCAGGATGAACAGACATTCATGCGCTTTCCAAATAGCGCAGAGCAAGAAATTGTAGAACGGCGCAATAAATCCTATAAGATTCCATAATCTAGAATCACCCAGTGATTATCCACATGTGAGATCTGATCGGTGTCGCGCCTTCACTTCTGCCCCTTCCGGTCGTCCGCCGCAGTTCGCTTCCATATGTGACGGCAAGTGGAGAACCGCAGGCGAAGGATCATCCAGAACCAACCCCGGCTCTGACGCCGCACGAGATAAGAATAAATGATTAGTGATCGCCGAGCGTAAAAATCCAAAATAATGGAGACATTAGAAATATAATCATCAGAGACACCGCTGCATCTAATCCTGTCTGCTGAGCCTCTGTATCTAATCATCAATATGTGATACTGTCTGCTGAGCCTCAGTATCTAAGCTTATGTGTGATACTGTCTGCTGAGCCTCTGTATCTAATCTTATGTTATACTGTCTGCTGAGCCTCAGTATCTAATCTTGTGTGATACTGTCTGCTGAGCCTCAGTATCTAAGCTTATGTGTGATACCGTCTGCTGAGCCCCTGTATCTAATCTTGTGTGATACTGTCTGCTGAGCCTCAGTATCTAAGCTTATGTGTGATACCGTCTGCTGAGCCTCTGTATCTAATCATCAATATGTGATACTGTCTGCTGTGCCTCAGTATCTAAGCTTGTGTGATACTGTCTGCTGAGCCTCAGTATCTAAGCTTATGTGTGATACCGTCTGCTGAGCCTCAGTATCTAATCTTGTGTTATACTGTCTGCTGAGCCTCAGTATCTAATCATCAATATGTGATACTGTCTGCTGAGCCTCTGTATCTAAGCTTATGTATGATACTGTCTGCTGAGCCCCTGTATCTAATCTTGTGTGATACTGTCTGCTGAGCCTCAGTATCTAAGCTCATGTGTGATACTGTCTACTGAGCCTCAGTATCTAAGCTTATGTGTGATACCGTCTGCTGAGCCTCAGTATCTAATCTTGTGTTATACTGTCTGCTGTGCCTCAGTATCTAAGCTTATGTGTGATACCGTCTGCTGAGCCTCAGTATCTAATCTTGTGTTATACTGTCTGCTGAGCCTCAGTATCTAAGCTCATGTGTGATACCGTCTGCTGAGCCTCTGTATCTAATCTTGTGTGATACTGTCTGCTGAGCCCCTGTATCTAATCATCAATATGTGATACTGTCTGCTGAGCTGTGTATCTAATCATCAATATGTAATATTGTCTGCTGAGCCTCTGTATCTAATTTTGTGTTATACTGTCTGCTGAGCCTCAGTATCTAATCTTGTGTTATACTGTCTGCTGAGCCCCTGTATCTAATCATCAATATGTAATATTGTCTGCTGAGCCTCTGTATCTAATCCTTTTATGTGTGATACTGTCTGCTGAGCCTCTGTATCTAAGCTTATGTGTGATACTGTCTGCTGAGCCCCTGTATCTAATCTTGTGTGATACTGTCTACTGAGCCTCAGTATCTAAGCTTATGTGTGATACCGTCTGCTGAGCCTCAGTATCTAATTTTGTGTTATACTGTCTGCTGAGCCTCAGTATCTAATCTTGTGTTATACTGTCTGCTGAGCCTCAGTATCTAAGCTTATGTGTGATACTGTCTGCTGAGCCCCTGTATCTAATCTTGTGTGATACTGTCTGCTGAGCCTCAGTATCTAAGCTTATGTGTGATACCGTCTGCTGAGCCTCAGTATCTAATCTTGTGTTATACTGTCTGCTGAGCCTCAGTATCTAATCATCAATATGTGATACTGTCTGCTGAGCCTCTGTATCTAAGCTTATGTGTGATACCGTCTGCTGAGCCTCAGTATCTAATTTTGTGTGATACTGTCTGCTGAGCCTCAGTATCTAATCTTGTGTGATACTGTCTGCTGAGCCCCTGTATCTAATCATCAATATGTGATACTGTCTGCTGAGCCTCTGTATCTAATCATCAATATGTAATATTGTCTGCTGAGCCCCTGTATCTAATCTTGTGTGATACTGTCTGCTGAGCCTCAGTATCTAAGCTCATGTGTGATACTGTCTACTGAGCCTCAGTATCTAAGCTTATGTGTGATACCGTCTGCTGAGCCCCTGTATCTAATCTTGTGTGATACTGTCTGCTGAGCCTCAGTATCTAAGCTTATGTGTGATACTGTCTGCTGAGCCTCAGTATCTAATCTTGTGTGGTACTGTCTGCTGAGCCTCTGTATCTAATCTTGTGTGATACTGTCCGCTGAGCCTCTGTATCTAATCTTGTGTGATACTGTCTGCTGAGCCTCTGTATCTAATCTTGTGTAATACTGTCTGCAAAGCTTCTGTATCTAATCTTGTGTGATACTGTCTGCTGAGCCTCTGGATCTAATCTTGTGTGGTACTGTCTGCTGAGCCTCAGTATCTAAGCTTATGTGTGATACTGTCTGCTGAGTCTCTATCTAATCTTGTGTGATACTGTCTGCAAAGCTTCTGTATCTAATCTTGTGTTATACTGTCTGCTGAGCCCCTGGATCTAATCTTGTGTGATACTGTCTGCTGAGCCTCAGTATCTAAGCTTATGTGTGATACTGTCTGCTGAGTCTCTATCTAATCTTGTGTGATACTGTCTGCTGAGCCTCAGTATCTAATCTTGTGTTATACTGTCTGCTGAGCCTCAGTATCTAATCTTGTGTTATACTGTCTGCTGAGCCTCAGTATCTAAGCTTGTGTTATACTGTCTGCTGAGCCTCAGTATCTAAGCTTGTGTGATACTGTCTGCTGAGCCTCAGTATCTAAGCTTATGTGTGATACCGTCTGCTAAGCCCCTGTATCTAATCTTGTGTGATACTGTCTGCTGAGCCTCAGTATCTAAGCTTATGTGTGGAACTGTCTGCTGAGCCTCAGTATCTAAGCTTATGTGTGATACCGTCTGCTGAGCCTCAGTATCTAATCTTGTGTGGTACTGTCTGCTTAGCCTCTGTATCTAATCTTGTGTGATACTGTCTGCTGAGCCTCTGTATCTAATCTTGTGTGATACTGTCTGCTGAGCCTCAGTATCTAATCTTGTGTTATACTGTCTGCTGAGCCTCAGTATCTAAGCTTGTGTGATACTGTCTGCTGAGCCTCAGTATCTAAGCTTATGTGTGATACCGTCTGCTGAGCCCCTGTATCTAATCTTGTGTGATACTGTCTGCTGAGCCTCAGTATCTAAGCTTATGTGTGATACCGTCTGCTGAGCCTCAGTATCTAATCTTGTGTGGTACTGTCTGCTGAGCCTCTGTATCTAATCTTGTGTGGTACTGTCCGCTGAGCCTCTGTATCTAATCTTGTGTAATACTGTCTGCTGAGCCTCTGTATCTAATCTTGTGTGATACTGTCTGCTGAGCCTCTGTATCTAATCTTGTGTAATACTGTCTGCAAAGCTTCTGTATCTAATCTTGTGTGATACTGTCTGCTGAGCCTCTGGATCTAATCTTGTGTGGTACTGTCTGCTGAGCCCCTGTATCTAATCTTGTGTGATACTGTCTGCTGAGCCTCAGTATCTAAGCTTATGTGTGATACTGTCTGCTGAGCCTCAGTATCTAAGCTTATGTGTGATACTGTCTGCTGAGCCTCAGTATCTAAGCTTATGTGCGGTACTGTCTGCTGAGCCTCAGTATCTAAGCTTATGTGCGGTACTGTCTGCTGAGCCTCAGTATCTAAGCTTATGTGTGATACTGTCTGCTGAGCCTCAGTATCTAAGCTTATGTGTGATACTGTCTGCTGAGCCTCAGTATCTAAGCTTATGTGCGATACTGTCTGCTGAGCCTCAGTATCTAAGCTTATGTGCGGTACTGTCTGCTGAGCCTCAGTATCTAAGCTTATGTGCGGTACTGTCTGCTGAGCCTCTGTATCTAAGCTTGTGTTATACTGTCTGCTGAGCCTCTGTATCTAAGCTTGTGTGGTACTGTCTGAGTCCCTTCAGGGCGGGCGATTATTAAATTTTTGCTTCTCACCTCTCCTTTCCTCCTCTCCTTTCCTCTTCTCCTTTCCTCCTCTCCTTTCCTCCTCTCCTTTCCTCCTCTCCTTTCCTCCTCTCCTTTCCTCCTCTTCTTCCTCTTTTTCACTTTCCGTCCCCGCAGCCGTTCTGTTTCTTGCAGACGAGCTGTACTTTTGATTGACACGTCTCCTTTTTTCACGTGACCCGATGCCGTGATTTTCTGGATCAGCGCAATGACAGCGACACTAAGCCAACAACTTTATTTTATATTTTAGAAGGTAAAAAAAATTGTTTTCTGTCATTTATTTTCCGGAGCCCACCATATAATTTGTTCCCTGTGAGTGGAGCCGCATCAGTCATTTTTTTGCGTTGCAGGCCCATATTTTTATTTACACTATTTTGGCTACATACAGTAATGTTCAAAATAATAGCAGTGTGTGCAAAAACATGAGTTCAGCACAAAATCTTTCCACTAGTTTTTATTTCCAGCATTGGGAACATTGCTCACTGTTTTCTAATTCAAAACATGAAGAGAGATGTCTGTAATTTTTAACTACTTTACAGAAAATAACAAAAAATGAACATTGGGCCATTCTAAAAAATAGTGTCTACATTTGTCTTTACAAACTCATAATATGTATCTTTTTTGAGGATTTATCATTCCTATGAATCACTAACCTAATATTTAGTTGTTACCCACAGTTTTTTAGAACTGCGTCACATCTATGTTGCATAGAGTCAACCAACTTCTGGCACCTGTCACCTGTTATTCCAGCCCAGGAGGCTTTGACTACATCCCACAATTTTTTGGCATTTGTTGGCTTTACCTCAGAAAGGGCATTTTTGATGTCACCCCCACAAGTGTTCTATCGGATTAAGGTCCGCGGATTGAGCCTCAGTATCTAAGCTTATGTGTGATACTGTCTGCTGAGCCCCTGTATCTAATCTTGTGTGATACTGTCTGCTGAGCCTCAGTATCTAAGCTCATGTGTGATACCGTCTGCTGAGCCTCTGTATCTAATCTTGTGTGATACTGTCTGCTGAGCCTCAGTATCTAAGCTCATGTGTGATACCGTCTGCTGAGCCTCTGTATCTAATCTTGTGTGATACTGTCTGCTGAGCCTCAGTATCTAATCTTATGTTATACTGTCTGCTGAGCCTCAGTATCTAAGCTTGTGTGATACTGTCTGCTGAGCCTCAGTATCTAAGCTTATGTGTGATACCGTCTGCTGAGCCTCAGTATCTAATCTTGTGTTATACTGTCTGCTGAGCCTCAGTATCTAATCATCAATATGTGATACTGTCTGCTGAGCCTCTGTATCTAATCATCAATATGTAATATTGTCTGCTGAGCCTCTGTATCTAAGCTTATGTGTGATACTGTCTGCTGAGCCCCTGTATCTAATCTTGTGTGATACTGTCTGCTGAGCCTCAGTATCTAAGCTCATGTGTGATACTGTCTACTGAGCCTCAGTATCTAAGCTTATGTGTGATACCGTCTGCTGAGCCTCAGTATCTAATCTTGTGTTATACTGTCTGCTGAGCCTCAGTATCTAAGCTTATGTGTGATACCGTCTGCTGAGCCCCTGTATCTAATCTTGTGTGATACTGTCTGCTGAGCCTCAGTATCTAAGCTTATGTGTGATACCGTCTGCTGAGCCTCAGTATCTAATCTTGTGTGGTACTGTCTGCTGAGCCTCTGTATCTAATCTTGTGTGATACTGTCCGCTGAGCCTCTGTATCTAATCTTGTGTGATACTGTCTGCTGAGCCTCTGGATCTAATCTTGTGTAATACTGTCTGCAAAGCTTCTGTATCTAATCTTGTGTGATACTGTCTGCTGAGCCTCTGGATCTAATCTTGTGTGGTACTGTCTGCTGAGCCTCTGTATCTAATCTTGTGTTATACTGTCTGCTGAGCCTCAGTATCTAAGCTTGTGTGATACTGTCTGCTGAGCCTCAGTATCTAATCTTGTGTTATACTGTCTGCTGAGCCTCAGTATCTAAGCTTGTGTGATACTGTCTGCTGAGCCTCAGTATCTAAGCTTATGTGTGATACCGTCTGCTGAGCCCCTGTATCTAATCTTGTGTGATACTGTCTGCTGAGCCTCAGAATCTAAGCTTATGTGTGGAACTGTCTGCTGAGCCTCAGTATCTAAGCTTATGTGTGATACCGTCTGCTGAGCCTCAGTATCTAATCTTGTGTGGTACTGTCTGCTTAGCCTCTGTATCTAATCTTGTGTGATACTGTCTGCTGAGCCTCTGTATCTAATCTTGTGTGATACTGTCTGCTGAGCCTCAGTATCTAATCTTGTGTTATACTGTCTGCTGAGCCTCAGTATCTAAGCTTGTGTGATACTGTCTGCTGAGCCTCAGTATCTAAGCTTATGTGTGATACCGTCTGCTGAGCCCCTGTATCTAATCTTGTGTGATACTGTCTGCTGAGCCTCAGTATCTAAGCTTATGTGTGATACCGTCTGCTGAGCCTCAGTATCTAATCTTGTGTGGTACTGTCTGCTGAGCCTCTGTATCTAATCTTGTGTGATACTGTCCGCTGAGCCTCTGTATCTAATCTTGTGTGATACTGTCTGCTGAGCCTCTGGATCTAATCTTGTGTGGTACTGTCTGCTGAGCCTCAGTATCTAAGCTTATGTGTGATACTGTCTGCTGAGTCTCTATCTAATCTTGTGTGATACTGTCTGCTGAGCTTCTGTATCTAATCTTGTGTGATACCGTCTGCTGAGCCTCTGTATCTAATCTTGTGTGATACTGTCTGCTGAGCCTCTGTATCTAATCTTGTGTGATACTGTCTGCTGAGCCTCAGTATCTAAGCTTATGTGTGATACTGTCTGCTGAGCCTCAGTATCTAAGCTTATGTGTGATACTGTCTGCTGAGCCTCGGTATCTAAGCTTATGTGCGGTACTGTCTGCTGAGCCTCAGTATCTAAGCTTATGTGTGATACTGTCTGCTGAGCCTCTGTATCTAAGCTTATGTGTGATACTGTCTGCTGAGCCTCTGTATCTAAGCTTATGTGTGATACTGTCTGCTGAGCCTCAGTATCTAAGCTCATGTGTGATACTGTCTACTGAGCCTCAGTATCTAAGCTTATGTGTGATACCGTCTGCTGAGCCTCAGTATCTAATCTTGTGTTATACTGTCTGCTGAGCCTCAGTATCTAAGCTTATGTGTGATACCGTCTGCTGAGCCCCTGTATCTAATCTTGTGTGATACTGTCTGCTGAGCCTCAGTATCTAAGCTTATGTGTGATACCGTCTGCTGAGCCTCAGTATCTAATCTTGTGTGGTACTGTCTGCTGAGCCTCTGTATCTAATCTTGTGTGATACTGTCCGCTGAGCCTCTGTATCTAATCTTGTGTGATACTGTCTGCTGAGCCTCTGGATCTAATCTTGTGTAATACTGTCTGCAAAGCTTCTGTATCTAATCTTGTGTGATACTGTCTGCTGAGCCTCTGGATCTAATCTTGTGTGATACCGTCTGCTGAGCCTCTGTATCTAATCTTGTGTGATACTGTCTGCTGAGCCCCTGTATCTAATCTTGTGTTATACTGTCTGCTGAGCCTCAGTATCTAAGCTTGTGTGATACTGTCTGCTGAGCCTCAGTATCTAATCTTGTGTTATACTGTCTGCTGAGCCTCAGTATCTAAGCTTATGTGTGATACCGTCTGCTGAGCCCCTGTATCTAATCTTGTGTGATACTGTCTGCTGAGCCTCAGTATCTAAGCTTATGTGTGGAACTGTCTGCTGAGCCTCAGTATCTAAGCTTATGTGTGATACCGTCTGCTGAGCCTCAGTATCTAATCTTGTGTGGTACTGTCTGCTTAGCCTCTGTATCTAATCTTGTGTGATACTGTCTGCTGAGCCTCTGTATCTAATCTTGTGTGATACTGTCTGCTGAGCCTCAGTATCTAATCTTGTGTTATACTGTCTGCTGAGCCTCAGTATCTAAGCTTGTGTGATACTGTCTGCTGAGCCTCAGTATCTAAGCTTATGTGTGATACCGTCTGCTGAGCCCCTGTATCTAATCTTGTGTGACACTGTCTGCTGAGCCTCAGTATCTAAGCTTATGTGTGATACCGTCTGCTGAGCCTCAGTATCTAATCTTGTGTGGTACCGTCTGCTGAGCCTCAGTATCTAATCTTGTGTGGTACTGTCTGCTGAGCCTCTGTATCTAATCTTGTGTGATACTGTCCGCTGAGCCTCTGTATCTAATCTTGTGTGATACTGTCTGCTAAGCCTCTGTATCTAATCTTGTGTAATACTGTCTGCAAAGCTTCTGTATCTAATCTTGTGTGATACTGTCTGCTGAGCCTCTGGATCTAATCTTGTGTGGTACTGTCTGCTGAGCCCCTGTATCTAATCTTGTGTGATACTGTCTGCTGAGCCTCAGTATCTAAGCTTATGTGTGATACTGTCTGCTGAGTCTCTATCTAATCTTGTGTGATACTGTCTGCTGAGCTTCTGTATCTAATCTTGTGTGATACCGTCTGCTGAGCCTCTGTATCTAATCTTGTGTGATACTGTCTGCTGAGCCTCTGTATCTAATCTTGTGTGATACTGTCTGCTGAGCCTCAGTATCTAAGCTTATGTGTGATACTGTCTGCTGAGCCTCAGTATCTAAGCTTATGTGTGATACTGTCTGCTGAGCCTCGGTATCTAAGCTTATGTGCGGTACTGTCTGCTGAGCCTCAGTATCTAAGCTTATGTGTGATACTGTCTGCTGAGCCTCTGTATCTAAGCTTATGTGTGATACTGTCTGCTGAGCCTCTGTATCTAAGCTTATGTGTGATACTGTCTGCTGAGCCTCAGTATCTAAGCTTATGTGCGGTACTGTCTGCTGAGCCTCAGTATCTAAGCTTATGTGTGATACTGTCTGCTGAGCCTCTGTATCTAAGCTTGTGTTATACTGTCTGCTGAGCCTCTGTATCTAAGCTTGTGTGGTACTGTCTGAGTCCCTTCAGGGCGGGCGATTATTAAATTTTTGCTTCTCACCTCTCCTTTCCTCCTCTCCTTTCCTCTTCTCCTTTCCTCCTCTCCTCTCCTTTCCTCCTCTCCTTTCCTCCTCTCCTTTCCTCCTCTCCTTTCCTCCTCTTCTTCCTCTTTTTCACTTTCCGTCCCCGCAGCCGTTCTGTTTCTTGCAGACGAGCTGTACTTTTGATTGACACGTCTCCTTTTTTCACGTGACCCGATGCCGTGATTTTCTGGATCAGCGCAATGACAGCGACACTAAGCCAACAACTTTATTTTATATTTTAGAAGGTAAAAAAAATTGTTTTCTGTCATTTATTTTCCGGAGCCCACCATATAATTTGTTCCCTGTGAGTGGAGCCGCATCAGTCATTTTTTTGCGTTGCAGGCCCATATTTTTATTTACACTATTTTGGCTACATACAGTAATGTTCAAAATAATAGCAGTGTGTGCAAAAACATGAGTTCAGCACAAAATCTTTCCACTAGTTTTTATTTCCAGCATTGGGAACATTGCTCACTGTTTTCTAATTCAAAACATGAAGAGAGATGTCTGTAATTTTTAACTACTTTACAGAAAATAACAAAAAATTAACATTGGGCCATTCTAAAAAATAGTGTCTACATTTGTCTTTACAAACTCATAATATGTATCTTTTTTGAGGATTTATCATTCCTATGAATCACTAACCTAATATTTAGTTGTTACCCACAGTTTTTTAGAACTGCGTCACATCTATGTTGCATAGAGTCAACCAACTTCTGGCACCTGTCACCTGTTATTCCAGCCCAGGAGGCTTTGACTACATCCCACAATTTTTTGGCATTTGTTGGCTTTACCTCAGAAAGGGCATTTTTGATGTCACCCCCACAAGTGTTCTATCGGATTAAGGTCCGCGGATTGGGCGGCCACTCCATAATCTCAATTTTGTTGGACTGGAACCAAGATTTTGCTCGTTTACTGGTGTGTTTAGGATCGTTGTCTTTGTGAAACACCCATTTCAAGGGCATCTCCTCTTCAGCGTAAGGCAACATGACCTCTTCAAGTATTTTAATATCTGCAAACTGGTCCATGATCCCTGGTATGCGGTAAATAGGTCCAGCACCACAGTAAGAGAAACATGCCCATATCATGATGCTTCCACCATGCTTCACTGTCTCCAGAGTGTACTGAGGCTGAATGCTGAGTTTGGGGGTCATCTGACGAACGGTCTGTGGTCCTTGGACCCAAAAAGAACAATTTTACTTTCATCCATCCACAAAATGTTTCTCCATTTCTCTTAAGGCCAGTTGATGTGTTCTTTGGCAAATTGTATCCGCTTCAGTACATGTCTTTTTTTTAACAGTTGGACTTTGCAGGAACTTCTTAAGAGATTAGCTTCACACAGGCGTCTTCTAACTGTCACAGTTCTCACAGGTAACTGAAGACTGTCTGTGATCATCCTGGAGCCAATCATTGGCTGAGCCTTTGCCATTCTGGCTATTCTTCCATCCATTTGAATGGTAGTCTTCCGTTTTCTTCCACATCTCTCTGGTTTTGTTTTCCATTTTAAAGCATTGGAGATCATTTTAGCTGAACAGCCGATCATTGTCTGCACTGCTTTATAAGTTTTACCCTCTCCAATCAACTTTTTAATCAAAGTACGAGGTTCTTCTGAACAATGTCTCGAACAACCCATATTTCTCAGGCTTTCAAGGAGAAATGCACGTACAACATGTGCTGGCTTCACCCTTAAATAAGGGCCACCTGATTCCCACCTGTTTCCTCACATAATGATTGACCTCACTAATTGAACTCCACACTGCTATTATTTTGAACTCACCCCGTACAATTAATTATTCAGATACACAAAAACCTGAAGATCATGAATGCGGAGTCTGGGGGTTTTCTTACAATCTACTGCACCAACTGGTAACTTGTTTGACATGTGGTGATATAATCTATATCAATAACAGTGATTAATCTGGTTAGTCATATTGGACTGCTACTACTGTGTTTTGAACACTGCTATACGATGTTTTTATCACTTTATATTTTAGTTTTTGGTGGAAGTGCAGAGAGAAAAAACAGCAAAGCTCGGGAGGCGGGTGGACGCCACCACACACGCGCTTCACTAACTGGTCCTTTTAAATGCTGCTGGCATCTAAGTGGTTAAACAGCAGCATTCAGATCTAGCTCCCGTCCTTGATGTCAGTGGCATCTGCCAGGTGTGGGGCGGGCACCGCTCCATGCTAATGCACAGGGCATGGGAGATACTGTTATAAAGTCCTCCATCAGGAAAGGATTAAACCTCCCGACTCACAATGCAAAATCTGCAGCCCTTTGCCTTATAGGGTGGCTGAGACACTCTCGGGCCCCCAATCACCAGGACCCGGATGTGCCTGATTCCTCTGCACCCTCTCTAGTTTCCCCTCTGAATATCCGGATCTTCTACTCATTGCTCGGGTCGGTGCACCATGTTGGTGCTGAACCTGCAGATCCAGTTCTGTAGCAGCCTTGTCTGATGCATCTGGAAGAATGGAGCGACCTCTGTGCCACAGGGACCACCGGGCAGAACTGGCTGTAGCCTCAAGGCTCGGCTCCCCCAGTATATTCCTTATGTATATTGGACCCGTGGTCTGTACACGTGGTACCGAGACATCATGTACCAGAGGAACATTCAAGGAGCCACTTCTGCAGAGCAGCTC
The DNA here is from genome assembly GCF_046119375.1 of Phyllobates terribilis. Lineage (NCBI taxonomy): Eukaryota > Metazoa > Chordata > Amphibia > Anura > Dendrobatidae > Phyllobates > Phyllobates terribilis. The sequence continues at coordinate 435,789,726 of NW_027362767.1, read as the reverse complement.
TCCATTATAGGCCACTTTACACGACAACACCGCGAGGACCTGCTGCCAGTTCTGCGCCCCAGGCTCCTGGTGACATTTGATCCCGGACAGGGAGGATGACTGTAAATTACGTGCAGGATTACGTCGTCTCGGCTCCACGTTCACAGGTTAATTTCTTCTGCTTTATCCCTAATCACCTGTTCCAAAAACAAAACATCTCGCCCACAGCGATGAGAGTACCACCCACTTCTGGCATCCACCGCCACCCAGCAAGACACGTGACCAGCAGAGCAAATCATCCCAGAGCCAAGACACCTCAGTCAATATTTGTCAGAAACTTCTCCGCAGCTTCGTTTGACGCAACAGAGGTGGAAGCCCGGAGAAGAATGAGCTCATGGAAAAGCTGAGCGAGCGGCTCCCGCTGTGACACATGTCCGCACCATGAAGGACCGGCTTGAGGAGCTCAAGAACAGAACCAACCCGGATGACCTGCTGGACATCGATGACCACCTGGCCTTTGATAACCCCGTCTTCCAAGATGCTGACACTAATGGGATGGACGTTTTCTTCCAGGAGATCTCCAGCTTGTGTGACGCCCTGAAGAAGCTCAAAGCCTTGGCGGAGACCATTGAGAGCAAGCAAGAAGAGGTTCTGTGCAGCACGACCGAAGCCAAGATCTGTGAGGGCAAGAAGGAGTTAAGCGTCATGAAGAATCTGTTCACCTCTGATGCCAAGACCCTGCAGTCCCAGCTCAGCCTCATGAAGACCAGCCTGGCCCAACATGATAAGACCTGGATGGCGGAGCACCGGATCCGGCAAAGTCAATTCACCGTTATATCCAACCGATTCCGGGAGGTCATGTCCCAACATTACATCAATGAGACCCGCTACGTGGGGAAACTGAAGGAGCAGATCATGCGGCAGGCGGACCTGGCCGGTCTGGACCTCCAGGAGGAGGAGGTCAATGAGCTGATTGGGAGTGCGATGGCTCCGCAGATCGTCGGCAATGACTTGGAGATTCTTAAGGTGAAGCAGCACTTGGCGGTGGCCCAGGAGAGGCACAAGCAGCTGCTGGACCTGGAGGCCCAGATAACGGAGCTGCACTCCCTCTTCATCCAGCTGGACCTGCTGGTGTCAGAGCAGGAGGGCGTCATTAATAACATTGAGTATAACGTCCTGAACACCATGGACTACATCTCACAGTCCAACGAGCAAGTGAAGAAGGCGCTAAAGTACCAGAGACAGTCCCGGATCGCGGCGGCCATATCTGCGGTGCTCGGACTCTGCGCATGCTGTACCTGCCTCTCCTGTATGTTTGGAGCCGTGCGGTAATGTCCTGGGGACGGCGCCATTCTCGTTTCGGAGGATTATAAATTTTACTTAAAGGGATTGTATGGAGCTTATAATAGTGCCGGAGCGTTATAAGAGGAGCGGCTGAAACCAGTCACACGGAGAAGCATCTCTGCATTGGAGACTTGTGATCGTGGGGGGGCAGAGAGGTCTCCACACTTCATGTCACTCATCCTATTGATGAAGATTACAGTCACCCCTCCCCAGTAATGGCTGATAACAGGGAGTAATAGAGTGTAGTCTCCTGTCCTACAGTCACCTCCCCCAGTGATGGCTGATAACAGGGAGTAATAGATTGTAGTCTCCTGTCCTACAGTCACCTCCCCCAGTAATGGCTGATAACAGGGAGTAATAGATTGTAGTCTCCTGTCCTACAGTCGTCTCCCCCAGTAATGGCTGATAACAGGGAGTAATAGACTGCATTGACTTGTACTGCCCAGACTGCCAGGTGTCAGGAGTGGATGGATAATTAGGAAGTAGTCCTGTGTTATTGCTGCTAAAATGATGTTTATGTTCTGTGATATTCTGTGATATTAATCTGTGATATTAAATTCTTGTGATATATTGTGATAATCCATGGTGTTATTTCTCCATCACGTGTGGAGCGGGTGAGGGGCGCACATTGTGGGGGATGCATACCGAGCATAGTGTACACAGGTCACGTGCTGGGCAGCAGGACCATCCTCAAATCTCTTACTGCTGATCTGCTGGGAAGGAAAGCGGAGGCCACATCAACCCTGGGTCTATGATGTGGCCCCTGGGTCTATGATGTGGCCCCTGGGTCTATGATGTAGCCCTTGGAGCTTTGATGTGGCCCCTGGGTCTATGATGTGGCCCTTGGAGCTTTGATGTGGCCCCTGGGTCTATGATGTGGCCCTTGGAGCTTTGATGTGGCCCTTGAAGCTGTGATGTGGCCCCTGGCTCCTCCTTTCCATCAGTGTTCTGTGTAATCGTTCCCTGCTGTCCCCCCTGCACAGATTCTGTGACCCCCAATTCACACACAGATCGGGGGTCTCGGTGTCTCATGTCCCCCATTTGCAGTGATGAATGTACGCGCCATAGTGCTGAGAGTGTCTGTGTCTCCCATAGATAATCATGGAGAATGATGGTGGTGGATTGTTGCAGTGACAGCACTGTGGGGTTGGTAGAGGCTATGGTGGTGACGAGGTGGTAGTAGCGGTGGGGTTGGTAATATCTGTGGCGATGGGTGTAGTAGTGACTGATGGTTAAAATGGCTTGGTAGTGTTAGTGGCTTTGGCGGTGGGGACAGTAGTGGCAGTGAGGGTGGTAGTAGCAATGCTGGGGGTGGTAGTGGTGGTGTCGGTGATGGTGGTGGGGGTGGTAGTGATGGTGGAAGTGACGATTTAGACGGCAGCTGCTGTCATTCTGGATGTATTTTCATTATAATTTATTACATTGTTTCCATCTTTTCTCTATTTTCCGATCTTCGGATATTGATTGTCTCCGATTGTGGGTTGTGATAAAATCGGCACGTTATTACGTGGACAGTGAAGCCGGGAGCGGAGCGTGATGTATACAGGAGGCTGCGTATACTGTGCTGTATATACTGTGTGCTGCCATGTGCAGGTCTAGGTGCTGGATAAACGTCACTACTGTACACACTGTACTATATTGTATATATTATACACCCTATGGAATGCATGTGCTGTATACACTGTATGCGTTATATACAATGTATGATGGATGTTATTACACTCTGGAGGTGTCTGGTTGCGCTGATCTCTCACCGTGGACTTTGCTGCAAATATTTAGAGAGTTAATAAATCAACATAGCAGGTGGGTCCTGGCAGGTGCCGGATTATCAGGATTGTGGGTCCTGGCAAATGCCGGATTATCAGTATCAGATTTATAGGTCCTGGCAGGTGCCAGATTATCAGGATTGTGGGTCCTGACAGGTGCCGGATTATCAGTATCAGATTTATAGGTCCTGGCAGGTGCCAGATTATCAGGATTGTGGGTCCTGACAGGTGCCAGATTATCAGGATTGTGGTCCTGGCAGGTGGCGAGTTATCAGATTTATGGGTCCTGGCAGTTTCCAGATTATCAGATTTATGGGTCCTGGCAGGTGGCGAGTTATCAGATTTATGGGTCCTGGCAGTTTCCAGATTATCAGATTTATGGGTCCTGGCAGGTGGCGAGTTATCAGATTTATGGGTCCTGGCAGGTGCCAGATTATCAGGATTGTGGGTCCTGGCAGGTGGCGAGTTATCAGATTTATGGGTCCTGGCAGGTGCCAGATTATCAGGATTGTGGGTCCTGGCAGGTGGCGAGTTATCAGATTTATGGGTCCTGGCAGGTGCCAGATTATCAGGATTGTGGGTCCTGGCAGGTGGTGGGTTATCAGATTTATGGGTCCTGGCAGGTGCCAGATTATCAGGATTATGGGTCCTGGCAGGTGGTGGGTTATCAGATTTATGGGTCCTGGCAGGTGCCAGATTATCAGGATTATGGGTCCTGGCAGGTGGCGAGTTATCAGATTTATGGGTCCTGGCAGGTGCCAGATTATCAGGATTATGGGTCCTGGCAGGTGGCGAGTTATCAGATTTATGGGTCCTGGCAGGTGCCAGATTATCAGGATTGTGGGTCCTGGCAGGTGGCGAGTTATCAGATTTATGGGTCCTGGCAGGTGCCAGATTATCAGGATTGTGGGTCCTGGCAGGTGGTGGGTTATCAGATTTATGGGTCCTGGCAGGTGCCAGATTATCAGGATTATGGGTCCTGGCAGGTGGTGGGTTATCAGATTTATGGGTCCTGGCAGGTGCCAGATTATCAGGATTATGGGTCCTGGCAGGTGGTGGGTTATCAGATTTATGGGTCCTGGTAGGTGACAGGTTATCAGATTTATGGGTCCTGGCAGGTGCCAGATTATCAGGATTGTGGCTCCTGTTATGTGCTGGATTATCAGGTCTTCTGGATTATTGGATGGCCATTGTTACTCTGTAGAAATCTATTGTTTCATCGCTAGCAAATAAAATGATTTCAGGTGATCAAATAACGACTGGGAGAACCGTCCGTCTCCAGGCAACAGGGTAAATATTTACCTTAGGAGTCGCTTTATGGGATAACGGCGATGACGGAGAATTACATGAAATATAGGTGATAAACCTCCACTGCAGAGCATCACATAGGGGCCCTCAGATCGGCCCCGGGGCCCGGCTCCATACATCATATAGGATATTATGTGATTTGTTCTGGTCTCCGGCAGAAATACCCGGTGTAAGGAGCTGACACATATGTTGCGATATTGTAACCATCTAACCACAATCCTGGACCTGGCCACCAAGATGGTAGAAGAGTGAGATCCCGGCAGATCTCACCAGCGGCCGTGGGAATCTCCCCAGCGTCATGAGAAATCCCCATCTGCACATCCACCAGTTTTCAACCCTTATTACTTTTCCCACGGGGGTCCGTTAGATGTATGACCACATGTTGGTCACTCTCGACTGCATTTGACCAGTACAGAACTGTGCAAAAGTTTTAGGCAGGTGTGGAAACAATGCTGCAAAGTAAAAAAAAAAACGCTTTAAAAAATTGACATTGTTATAGATACATTTTATCAATTTACAGAATGCAAAGTGAATGAACTTCCTAGCGGTCCCGAATCCTGCAAGAGCAGCCCAAATTGTGGGGGATAACCCCTCTGTCCCCGGCGGTCAGGGTTATGTCCCGCATTCAACTCTGTGTACTCAGGACATAGGACTGCAGAAAAACTTTAGAAGTGTGTAAAAAAAAAAAATAAATAATAATAATAATTTTTTTTGCTTCGTGTCACTATTTTCCAAGACCCGTAATGTTTTTATTTTTCCATCAACGGAGCTGTGTGAGGGCTTGTTCTTTGGTGACTGCTTTTATTGATATTGATATGTGGGCTACAAAAAAAGTTTTGATTACTTTTTAGGTCGATGTGGCAGCTGAAAAACCATAATTATGCAGTTTTTATTCTTTTTATCTTTACAATGTTTACCATATGGGTTAATTAAGTTTATATTTTGTTAGATCGGGCTTTTACAGACGCAGCGATATAAAAAATAAAATATATATTTGGTATTTCTTTATTTTTAATGAAGTAAGTGGGGGAGAGAATAACATTTTTTATGTTAATCTGTGCTTCATGTGCCTGGTTACAAATGTGGCCCTGGTGACATTATTTTTGTGCCACATGTGACCACTGCAGCAAATCATTGAGCTCAGCACAGCTGTTGAGCTCCGGGATTGGCGTCAGCGGTCACATGTACTAAAGACATGATGTCACCGCTGCAGCCTGTAGACAAAGACTGGAGCATCAGCAGAGAGCCAGCACTGGAGCAGAGGAAGGGAAGTGATGCTGATTATATTGTTTGAAACACGAGTACGTTGGTGATATGCAGAACGTTGAAAGGAGAAATTGCTTAAAAGAGTTAACTATGAAGACAACTCCTTTTAAGATGCTTCTCTGAACTTTTCCACAACACATTGTGATATTCAAAGTTGTGACATGCGATGGCAGAGAGGAGCGCCGAGGAGACGGCCCGAGGGCAGAGAGGAGCGCCGAGGAGACGGCTCTAGGGCAGAGAGGAGCGCCGAGGAGACGGCCCGAGGGCAGAGAGGAGCGCCGAGGAGACGGCCCGAGGGCAGAGATGAGCGCCGAGGAGACGGCCCGAGGGCAGAGAGGAGCGCCGAGGAGACGGCTCTAGGGCAGAGAGGAGCGCCGAGGAGACGGCCCGAGGGCAGAGAGGAGCGCCGAGGAGACGGCTCTAGGGCAGAGAGGAGCGCCGAGGAGACGGCCCGAGGGCAGAGAGGAGCGCCGAGGAGACGGCTCTAGGGCAGAGAGGAGCGCCGAGGAGACGGCCCGAGGGCAGAGATGAGCGCCGAGGAGACGGCCCGAGGGCAGAGAGGAGCGCCGAGGAGACGGCCCGAGGGCAGAGAGGAGCGCCGAGGAGACGGCCCGAGGGCAGAGAGGAGCGCCGAGGAGACGGCCCGAGGGCAGAGAGGAGCGCCGAGGAGACGGCCCGAGGGCAGAGAGGAGCGCCGAGGAGACGGCCCGAGGGCAGAGAGGAGCGCCGAGGAGACGGCCCGAGGGCAGAGAGGAGCGCCGAGGAGACGGCCCGAGGGCAGAGAGGAGCGCCGAGGAGACGGCCCGAGGGCAGAGAGGAGCGCCGAGGAGACGGCCCGAGGGCAGAGAGGAGCGCCGAGGAGACGGCCCGAGGGCAGAGAGGAGCGCCGAGGAGACGGCCCGAGGGCAGAGAGGAGCGCCGAGGAGACGGCCCGAGGGCAGAGAGGAGCGCCGAGGAGACGGCCCGAGGGCAGAGAGGAGCGCCGAGGAGACGGCCCGAGGGCAGAGAGGAGCGCCGAGGAGACGGCCCGAGGGCAGAGGGGAGCGCCGAGGAGACGACCCGAGGGCAAAGAGGAGCGCCGAGGAGACTGCTCGAGGGCAGAGAGGAGCGCCGAGGAGACGGCCCGAGGGCAGAGAGGAGCGCCGAGGAGACGGCCCGAGGGCAGAGAGGAGCGCCGAGGAGACGGCCCGAGGGCAGAGAGGAGCGCCGAGGAGACGGCCCGAGGGCAGAGAGGAGCGCCGAGGAGACGGCCCGAGGGCAGAGAGGAGCGCCGAGGAGACGGCCCGAGGGCAGAGAGGAGCGCCGAGGAGACGGCCCGAGGGCAGAGAGGAGCGCCGAGGAGACGGCCCGAGGGCAGAGAGGAGCGCCGAGGAGACGGCCCGAGGGCAGAGAGGAGCGCCGAGGAGACGGCCCGAGGGCAGAGATGAGCGCCGAGGAGACGGCCCGAGGGCAGAGATGAGCGCCGAGGAGACGGCCCGAGGGCAAAGATGAGCGCCGAGGAGACGGCCCGGGGGCAGAGAGGAGCGCCGAGGAGACGGCCCGGGGGCAGAGAGGAGCGCCGAGGAGACGGCCCGAGGGCAGAGAGGAGCGCCGAGGAGACGGCCCGAGAGCAGAGAAGAGCGCTGAGAAGACAGCTCTTCCTGGCATTCCCGCCACTTTTTTTGATTAGCCGGAATGGCACGATGTCATCGTTGTTGTATGACACAAACATGACATTGCGCCAGGTTGACTAAGCAGAAGAGCCAGGAGGTAAGGAGATCCGCAGAGCTCCCGGCCAGCAGTAATTGCTGACCTGCTGATGGACCCGGAGTCCTGTGAATTCATTTTCACATCTCTAGACCTCAGCTTATTTCTGTTACTCTCTTCCTGCAATAGAACAGAAAAATAGAAGGGTTTAGCAGTAGTGTGAACATAGCCTTAACCCCTTTAAAGCCCAAGACGTACTAATACGTACAGTACAGACCAAAAGTTTGGACACCCCTTCTCATTTAAAGATTTTTCTGTATTTTCTTGACTATGAAAATTGTACATTCACACTGAAGGCATCAAAACTATGAATTAACACATGTGGAATTATATACTTAGCAAAAAAGTGTGAAACAACTGAAAATATGTCTTATATTCTAGGTTCTTCAAAGTAGCCACCTTTTGCTTTGATGACTGCTTTGCACACTCTTGGCATTCTCTTGATGAGCTTCAAGAGGTAGTCACCGGAAATGGTCTTCCAACAATCTTGAAGGAGTTCCCAGAGATGCTTAGCACTTGTTGGCCCCTTTGCCTTCACTCTGCGGTCCAGCTCACCCCAAACCATCTCGATTGGGTTCAGGTCTGGTGACTGTGGAGGCCAGGTCATCTGGCGTAGCACCCCATCACTCTCCCTCTTGGTCAAATAGCCCTTACACAGCCTGGAGGTGTGTTTGGGGTCATTGTCCTGTTGAAGAATAAATGATAGTCCAACTAAACGCAAACCGGATGGAATAGCATGCCGCTGCAAGATGCTGTGGTAGCCATGCTGGTTCAGCATGCCTTCAATTTTGAATAAATCCCCAACAGTGTCACCAGCAAAGCCCCCCCACACCATCACACCTCCTCCTCCATGCTTCACGGTGGGAACCAGGCATGTAGAGTCCATCCGTTCACCTTTTCTGCGTCGCACAAAGACACGGTGGTTGGAACCAAAGATCTCAAATTTGGACTCATCAGACCAAAGCACAGATTTCCACTGGTCTAATGTCCATTCCTTGTGTTCTTTAGCCCAAGCAAGTCTCTTCTGCTTGCTGCCTGTCCTTAGCAGTGGTTTCCTAGCAGCTATTTTACCATGAAGGCCGGCTGCACAAAGTCTCCTCTTAACAGTTGTTGAAGAGATGTGTCTGCTGCTAGAACTCCGTGTGGCATTGACCTGGTCTCTAATCTGAGCTGCTGTTAACCTGCGATTTCTGAGGCTGGTGACTCGGATAAACTTATACTCAGAAGCAGAGGTGACTCTTGGTCTTCCTTTCCTGGGGCGGTCCTCATGTGAGCTAGTTTGTTTGTAGCGCTTGATGGTTTTTGCAACTGCACTTGGGGACACTTTCAAAGGTTGCCCAATTTTTCGGACTGACTGACCTTCATTTCTTAAAGTAATGATGGCCACTCATTTTTCTTTACTTAGCTGCTTTTTTCTTGCCATAATACAAATTCTAACAGTCTATTCAGTTGGACTATCAGCTGTGTATCCACCAGACTTCTGCACAACACAACTGATGGTCCCAACCCCATTTATAAGGCAAGAAATCCCACTTATTAAACCTGACAGGGCACACCTGTGAAGTGAAAACCATTTCCGGTGACTACCTCTTGAAGCTCATCAAGAGAATGCCAAGAGTGTGCAAAGCAATCATCAAAGCAATAGGTGGCTACTTTGAAGAACCTAGAATATAAGACATATTTTCAGTTGTTTCACACTTTTTTGTTAAGTATATAATTCCACATGTGGTAATTCATAGTTTTGATGCCTTCAGTGTGAATGTACAATTTTCATAGTTATGAAAATACAGAAAATCTTTAAATGAGAAGGTGTGTCCAAACTTTTGGTCTGAACTGTACCTGCACCCTGGGCTTTAAGAGCCTGATATGCATTAGTACGTCTTTGTGATCACGCCCGCACACAGGCTGTGCGGGCGCGATCGTCGCCGGGTGTCAGCTGATTGTCACAGCTGACACCCGGTGCTATGTGCTGGGAGCGGTCCCACACAGCTCCTGGCACATTAACCCCCACAATGCTGCGATCGAAGTCGATCGCAGCATTGAGGGGGGCAAGGGAAGGTGATCGCGGAACTCACCTCTCCTGCTGGCCTCCAGCGCTGTCTGCCGCGGCTTCCCGGATGTTGCCATGACGACCCGATGTCATGACAACATCCGGGTCACCAGACAGCAGGAAGATATTTTGGTCATGCGCTGTGCATGACCAAAGTATCTTCTGCATCTACAGCGCTGACTGCCTGCATAGCACAGGGATGGTGCTCCATCCCTATGCTATGCAGGCGATCAGAATAAAAAAAGTGAAAGTCCCAGAGTGGGACAAAGTATAAAAGTAAAAAAAAGTGTCAACAAGTGAAAAAAAAAAAAAAAATTGTAAAAATATAAATAAATTAAAATAAAAAAAAATCCACCAAAAATAAAAATATAATGTACCCAGCAATAAATATTATTATGAGAAAAAAAAAACAATAAAAGTACACATATTTGGTATCGCCACGTCCGGAACGACCTGACCTATAAAATTGTCCCCCTTCAGTGAACACGGTAAAAAAAAAAAAAAAAAAAGCAAAAAACAATGCTTTATCACCATACCGCCAAGCAAAAAATGGAATAACACGCGATCAAAAAGACGAATATAAATAAAAATGGTACCGCTGAAAACATCATCTTGTCTCGCAAAAAAACAAGCCGCCATACAGCTCCATCAGCCAAAAATAAAAAAGTTATAGCTCTCAGAATAAAGCGATGCAAAAAAATATTTTTTTCTATAAAATATCTTTTATTGTGTAAAAGTGCAAAACATAGAAAAACTATATAAATGTGGTACCGCTGTAAACGTACTGACCCGAAGAATAAAGCTGCCTTATCAATTTTACCACACGCGGAACGGCATAAAAAAAAAAAAAACAGAATTTTTGTTTATTCTGCCTCCCAAAAATCGGAATAGAAAGCGATCAAAAAATGTCACGTGCCTGAAAATGGCACCAATAAAAATGTCAACTCATCCCGCAAAAAACGAGCCATCACATGACTGTCTGCCAAAATCTGGAAAAATTATAGCTCTCAAAATATGGCGATGCAAAAACTAGATTTTACAAAAAAATGCGTCTTTTAGTGTGTGACAGCTGTCAATCATAAAAACCCGATATCATTCTGGTATCTCTGTAATCGCACTGACCCGAAGAATAAAGACGTCTAATCACTTAAACCACACGAGGAATGGCGTAAAAAATAAACTCTCGGTTTAGGGTTGGGGTTAGGGTTGGGTTAAGGTTAGGGTTAGAGTTGGGCTAGCGTTAGGGTTGGGGTTAGGGTTGTGCTAGGGTTAGGATAGGGTTGGGGTTAGGGTTGGGCTAGGGTTGGGGTTGTGGTTAGGGTTGGGCTAGGGTTAGGGTAGGGTTGGGGTTAGGGTTGGGCTAGGGTTGGGGTTAGGGTTGGGTTAAGGTTAGGGTTAGAGTTGGGCTAGCGTTAGGGTTGGGGTTAGGGTTGTGCTAGGGTTAGGATAGGGTTGGGGTTAGGGTTGGGCTAGGGTTGGGGTTGTGGTTAGGGTTGGGCTAGGGTTAGGTTAGGGTTGGGCTAGGGTTGGGGTTAGGGTAGGGTTAGAGTTGGGATTTTTTTTCAAAAGTAAAAAAAAAAAGATGACAATATGGCAGCTAGTGTTGAGCGCAAGTGCTCGCTACTTGAGTTTGGATCGGGTGCTCGGATATGCATTGAGTATCGCTGGTGCTCGAGTCTCCGCCCCATTTGCTTCGCGGCCAAAAAGCCTCGCGGGGATTTCCTGCGATTCATGAGCAATCCCCACATGTTTTTTTGGGGTGTCTAATAACCGTGAAACATGTGGGCGGGGGCTCAAGCTCCCGTGATACATGGTGCATAGCCGAGTACCCGATATCGAGCACTTGCGCTCAAGACTAAAGACAACTTATTCAATATGATGACCTAATGTTATCAAATTCTGTGTCGCACCTCTGGGTTCAAAATGTTCACTATACCCCTTGATAAAATCCTTGAGGGGTGTCGCTTCCAAAATGAGGTCACTTGTGGGGGGTTTCCACTATTTAAGCACATCAGGGGCTCTCCAAAAGCGACATGGCGTCCGCTCTCGATTCCAGCCAATTTTGCGTTCAAAAAGTCACACAGTGCTCCTTCCCTTCTGAACTCTGCCGTGCGCCCAAACACTGTATTTTCCCCACATATGGGGTATTGGCTTACTCAGGAGAAATTGCACAAAAGTTTTTGGGGACCATTTTCTGCTCTTACCCTTGTGAAAATAAAAAATTGGTGCTAAAACATAATTTTTGTTGAAAAAGTTAGATTTTTTTTTATTTTCACGTCTCCATGTTATAAACTTCTGTAAAGGACTTGGGGGTTCAGGGTGTTCACCACACATCTAGATAAGTTCCCTGAAGGGTCTAGTTTCCAAAATGGGGTCACTTGTGGGGAGTTTCCACTGTTTAGGCACATCAGGGGCTCCCCAAACGCAACATGGCATCTGCTAATTATTCAAGCAAATTTTACATTCAAAAAATCAAATGGCGCTCCTTCCCTTCCGAGCCCTGCCGTGCGCCCAAACAGTGTTTTTTCCCCACATATGGGGTATCGGCATGCTCAGGGGAAATTGCACAACAAATTTTGGGGTCCATTTTTCCCTGTTACCCCTGTGAAAATAAAAAAATGGGTCTAAAATAACATTTTTGTGAAAAAAGATAAATGTTAATTTTTTTTCTTCCACATTCCAAAAATTCCTGTGAAGTGCCTGAAGGATTAATAAAGTTCTTGAATGCGGTTTTGAGCACCTTGAGGGGTGCAGTTTTTAGAATGGTGTCACTTTTGGGTATTTTCTGTCATAAAGACCCCTCAAAGTGACTTCAAATGTGATGTGGTCCCTAAAAAAAAATGGTTTTGTTAATTTTGTTGGAAAAATGAGAAATCGCTGGTCAACTTTTAACCCTTATAGCTCCCCAATAAAAAAAAAAATTGGTTCCAAATTTGTGGTGATGTAAAGTAGACATGTGAGAAATGTTATTTATTAACTCTTTTGTGTGACATATCTCTCTGATTTAAGGGCACAAAAATTCAAAGTTTGAAAATTGCAAAATTTTCAAAATTTTCGGCAAATTTCCGTTTTTTTCACAAATAAGCGCAAGTGATATCGAAGAAATGTTACCACTATCATGAAGTACAATATGTCACGAAAAAAAACAATCTCAGAATCAGGGGGATCCGTTGAAGCGTTCCAGAGTAATTACCTCATAAAGTGACAGTGGTCAGAATTGTAAAAATTGGCCCGGTCATTAACGTGCAAATCACCTTGGGTTGTAAAGGGGTTAAAGGGGTTAAAGGGGTTGTCCACCACTTTCTAACATTTTCTTCAGTGGCCAGAGGAGAATGAAATGGTAAATGGGTGTGGTTAAAGGGGTGGCCTACCATTTTGCCGCCACAATCTATCCCTTTTTCTTTGATGGGTGATGGGTTATGCCGGTTGACTCCGCAGGACTGGGGTACAGCCTGTGTGGGGCCAATATCTTTAAAGAGTTAAATCATCTGCACAGAAATGAGGGAGCAGAACAACACTGTGAGAGCCTACGATTGTGCCCGGCGCGGTCACTGCCCCGAGGTCTTACAGCTCATGGGTAAATTAGCCAAAACTAATGGAAAATGATCTGCTGAACAGCCAGCGTCATACAGGACTGCTATAGAGGGGCACGCTCTTGCATATTTTCACCTAAACAATGTTGTACCCTCCAAATAATATGGATCCAGGGTGGCAGTCCAAGATTTTGGCATCCCCATCTCTCCAAATCCTAAACATCCCAAAACTACAAACTAACCTCATAAAAAAATAGTTCTACTTCCTTCTGCCAGCAGGGGGCGAGATCACCCGAATATACAGTACAGGAGAGGTGATACTGCCCCTGCTGGACGTGGAGGGAAGTGCTTTGATGCATCTATGTGGACACAGTATGGCACTATAGGTGTGGTAGTATGGTGCTATTGGGTACTGTGTGGCTTTACATTGGCACATTGTGCAGTACAGTATGGCACCTTTAAGGCAATGTGGCCACTATTTATCCTGTCAATACATGAAATAATTTCTGCTCCAGTGGTTTCCACCCTGGGAGTTGTAGTCCAGCAGATGCCGCACACCATAATCGGGTCATATAGGATTGCGGGCATGTGAACTCGTTTGCTTTTATTGTCTACAAATCTTTAATGGACAGATACAATACAGTAATGTATGTCATAGCCGCGGCCGGAATCATCCGCTATTGTACAGGGAGACGCGTGTCCTCATCCCGCGTCACCAATTATCTTCAATTATCATTAGCGGCACTAGAGGTAAAGAGACGGCGATAAAAGGATCTTTTGTATCATTTTATAAAGAAAAAACTAAATTGTTAAAAAAAAGACATAGGAATGACTGGAGACAATGGATAATACAGATGAGATACACAAGAGGGCGCGATACATTGTTACATGACCGGAATATCAGCCACAAATGTGTCGAGCAGGACTGACAGCGAATGTGAGGACAATCCTAAATACTATGAACCATTAGTATCTGCTGCATGTACAGTACAGACCAAAAGTTTGGACACACCTGCTCATTTAAAGATTTTCTGTATTTTCATTAAAATTGTACATTCACACTGAAGGCATCAAAACTATGAATTAACACATGTGGAATTATATACTTAACAAAAAAGTGTGAAACAACTGAAAATCTATCTACTATATAATTGTCTTATCCCGTCTGTCTGTCTGTCCTGGAAATCCCGCGTCGCTCATTGGTCCGGCAGCGGCCAATCAGCGCCGCAGGATTTCTGAAAAAAGAAGGCGGCCGTTAGCGGCTCATCTGGTGGACGGAGGTCAGCGGCGATGCAGCCGGGAGATGAGCGGCGCTAGCAGCACAACTACCCCGACCGGCGCCGCTGACCTCCATGCGGCTAACGTCGGAAGATCAGCGGCTTGGCCCGCTGATCTCCCGACAGCAAGTGTGAACGGAGGACCGGGGAGCGGCGCCGCCGGTCGGGATGCTTCTGCTGCGAGCAGCCGCTCATTTCTCGGCTTCTCGCAGCAGAAGGAGCCGCACAGGCAGCGCCGCTCCCCGGTCCTCTCTAATACGGAGCCGCACAAGCAGCGCCGCTCCCGGGCCCACACTAATACGACGCTGATTGGTCGCGGTGGCCGTCCGTGACCAATCAGCGAGATGGCCGGCAAATTTAAACGCCGCTCTGCTGATTGGTCGCGGTGGCCGTCCGTGACCAATCAGCGAGATGGGCGGCAAATTTAAACGCCGCTGTGCTGATTGGTCGCGGTGGCCAGCCGAGACCAATCAGCGAGATGGGCGGCCAATCTAAACGCCGCTCTGCTGATTGGTCGCGGTGGCCGGCTACCGCGACCAATCAGCGAGATGGGCGGCAAATTTAAACGCCACTCTGCTGATTGGTTGCGGCCGGCCACCGTGACCAATCAGCGAGATGGGCAGCAAATTTAAACGCCGCTGTGCTGATTGGTCGCGGTGGCCGGCCGCGACCAAACAACGAGATGGGCGGCAAATCTAAACACTGCTCTGCTGATTGGTCGCGGCCGCCGGCGACCACTACCAATCAGCGATTTTGGCGCCAAATTTAAACACCGCTCTGCTGATTGGTCGATTTTATTGCCAAATTTAAACAAGCTCTCCGGTCCTCACTAACACAGTTCGCTGATTGGTCGCGGCCGCCACCTGTGACCAATCACCGATATTGCCGCCAAATTTAAACACCGTTTTGCTGATTAGTCGCGGTTGCCGGCCGCGACCAATCAGCGATTTTGGCGCCAAATTTAAACAACGTTCTGCTGATTGCGCCCGGTCGGCCGCATACATATTCTAGAATACCCGATGCGTTAGAATCGGGCCACCATCTAGTATATATATAATCGTCTTATCCCGTCTGTCTGTCTGTCTGTCCTGGAAATCCCGCGTCACTCATTGGTCCGGCAGCGGCCAATCAGCGCCGCGGGATATCTGAAAAAAGATGGCGGCCGTTAGCGGCTCATCTGCGGGACGGAGCTCAGCGGCGATGCAGCCGGGAGATGACCGGCGCGAGGCGCTCATCTCCCAGCCGGTACCAGCAGAAGGACCTCGACCGCCGGACCCATCTGCGGGACGGAGATGCAGCCGGGAGATGAGCGGCGCGACCAATCAGCACAGCGGTGTTTAAATGTGGAGCCAAGATCGGTGATTGGTCGCGGCCGATATTTAAATTTGGCGCCCAAATCGGTGATTGGTCGCGGGCAGCGTCCGCGACCAATCAGCACAGTAGTGTTTAACTTTTGAGGCAAGATCAGTGATTGGTCGCGGGCCAAGACCGCGACCAATCACCGATTTGTGCGGCACATTTAAATAGCGGCCGCGACCAATTGGATGTCAGCGCCGCTCCCCGGTCCTCCCTTCACACCCTAGGTGCATGGATGTCAGCGGCGCTTCCTGTGCGGATACTTGCGCTACGAGAACCCGGGACATGAGCGGGCGCTCGCAGCAGAAGTATCCCGACCCGCAGCGCCGCTCTCCGGTCCTCCCTTGACACGCTAGCCGCTGATGTCCCCACAGTATCCGCATGGTGTTACAAAGGTCCGGACATTTGTGTTAAAAATCGCTGATTGGTCGCTGGCGCTGCCCGCGACCAATCACCGATCTTGGCGCTACATTTAAATATCGGCCGCAACCAATCACCGATCTTGGCGCCACATTTAAACACCGCTGTGCTGATTGTTTAAATGTGGCGCCAAGATCGGTGATTGGTCGCGGCCGATATTTAAATTTGGCGCCAAAATCGGTGATTGGTCGCGGGCAGCGCCAGCGACCAATCAGCGATTTTTAACACAAATGTCCGGACCTTTGTAACACCATGCGGATACTGTGGGGACATCAGCGGCTACCGGGGAGCGGCGCTGCGGGTTGGGATACTTCTGCTGCGAGCAGTCGCTCATGTCCCGGCTTCTCGCAGCGGAAGTATCCGCACAGGCAGCGGCGCTCCCTGGTCCTCACTAATACGATTCTGCTCCCCGGTCCTCACCAATATGATTCGCTGATTGGTCGCGTCGCGCTCTCCGCCCGCGACCAATCAGTGATCTTGGCGCTAAAGTTAAACACCGCTCTGCTGATTGGTCGCGGCCGCTGCCCGCGACCAATCACCGATTTGGGCGCCAGATTTAAATAGCGGCCGTGACCAATCACCGATCTTGCCGCCACATTTAAACACTGCTGTGCTGATTGGTCGCAGACACCAGCCGCGACCAATCAGCGAGCTTGGCGCCAAATTTAAACAACGCTCTGCTGATTGGTCGCGGACGCCAGATGCGACCAATCAGCGAGATTGGCGCCAAATTTAAACAATGCTCTGCTGATTGGTCGCGGCTGGAGTCTGCGACCAATCAGCGAGCATGGCGCCAAATTTAAACAACGCTCTGCTGATTGGTCGCCGACGCCAGACGCGACCAATCAGCGAGATTGGCGCCAAATTTAAACAGCGCTCTACTGATTGGTCGCGGCAATCGTCCACGACCAATCAGCGAGATTGGCGCCAAATTTAAACAACGCTCTGCTGATTGGTCGCAGATGACAGCCGACCGCGACCAATCAGCGAGATTGGCGCCTAATTTAAACAGAGCTGTGATCTCCCAACGGCAAGTGTGAACGGAGGACCGAGGAGCGGCGCCGCCGGCTGGGATGCTTCTGCTGCGAGCAGCTGCTCATCTCCCAGCTGCTCGCAGCGGAAGTACCCGCACAGGCAGCGCCGCTCCCCGGTCCTCACTAATACGACGCTGATTGGTTGCGGCCGCCGGTCCCGACCAATCATAGATATGGGCGGCAAATTTAAATCCCTCTCTGCTGATTGGTCGTCGCTGCCGTCCGCGACCAATCAGCGAGATTGGCGCCAAATTTAAACAACGCTCTGCTAATTGGTCGCGGTCGCCGCCCGCGAACAATCAGCAGTATTGGCGCCAAATTTAAACCTCGCTCTGCTGATTAGTCGCAACCACCGGCCGTGACCAATCAGCGATATTGGCGCCAAATTTAAACACCGCTTCGCTGATTGGTCGCGGTGGCCGGCCGCGACCAATCAGCGATATTGGCACCATATTTAAACACCGCTCTGCTCATTGGTCGCGGTTACCGGTCACGAATAACCAGCATTATTGGCGACAAATTTAAACACCGCTCTGCTGATTGGTCGCGGCCGTGACCAATCACCATTATTGGTGCCAAATTTAAATACCGCTCTGCTGATGGGTCGCGTTAGCTGGCTTCAACCAATCAGCATTATTGCCGCCAAATTTAAACCCCGCTCTGCTGATTAGTCGCGACCACCGGCCGTGACCAATCTGCGATATAGGCGCCAAATTTTAACACCGCTTTGCTGATTGGTCGCGGTTGCCGGCCTCGACCAATCAGCGATTTTGGCGCCAAATGTAAACACCGCTCTGCTGCTTGCGCCCGGTCGGCCGCATACCTATTCTAGAATACCCGATGCGTTAGAATCCGGCCACCATCTAGTATGTCTTATATTCTAGGTTCTTCAAAGTAGTCACCTTTTGCTTGATGACTGCTTTGCACACTCTTGGCATTCTCTTGATGAGCTTCAAGAGGTAGTCACTGGAAATGGTTTTCACTTCACAGGTGTGCCCTGTCAGGTGTAATAAGTGGAATTTCTTGCCTTATAAATGGGGTTGGGACCATCAGTTGTGTTGTGCAGAAGTCTGGTGGATACACAGCTGATAGTCCTACTGAATAGACTGTTAGAATTTGTATTATGGCAAGAAAAAAGCAGCTAAGTAAAGAAAAACGAGTGGCCATCATTACTTTAAGAAATGAAGGTCAGTCAGTGCGAAAAATTGGGAAAACTTTGAAAGTGTCCCCAAGTGCAGTTGCAAAAACCATCAAGCTCTACAAAGAAACTGGCTCACATGACGACCGCCCCAGGAAAGGAAGACCAAGAGTCACCTCTGCTTCTGAGGATAAGTTTATCCGAGTCA
The DNA here is from genome assembly GCF_046119375.1 of Phyllobates terribilis. Classification (NCBI taxonomy): domain Eukaryota; kingdom Metazoa; phylum Chordata; class Amphibia; order Anura; family Dendrobatidae; genus Phyllobates; species Phyllobates terribilis. The sequence goes on along the minus strand of NW_027362767.1, from coordinate 435,771,301 downwards.
CTAGCCTCAGAAATCGCAGGTTAACAGCAGCTCAGATTAGAGACCAGGTCAATGCCACACAGAGTTCTAGCAGCAGACACATCTCTACAACAACTGTTAAGAGGAGACTTTGTGCAGCAGGCCTTCATGGTAAAATAGCTGCTAGGAAACCACTGCTAAGGACAGGCAACAAGCAGAAGAGACTTGTTTGGGCTAAAGAACACAAGGAATGGACATTAGACCAGTGGAAATCTGTGCTTTGGTCTGATGAATCCAAATTTGAGATCTTTGGTTCCAACCACCGTGTCTTTGTGTGACGCAGAAAAGGTGAACGGATGGACTCTACATGCCTGGTTCCCACCGTGAAGCATGGAGGAGGAGGTGTGATGGTGTGGGGGTGCTTTGCTGGTGACACTGTTGGGGATTTATTCAAAATTGAAGGCATACTGAACCAGCATGGCTACCACAGCATCTTGCAGCGGCATGCTATTCCATCCGGTTTGCGTTTAGTTGGACCATCATTTATTTTTCAACCGGACAATGACCCCAAACACACCTCCAGGCTGTGTAAGGGCTATTTGACCAAGAAGGAGAGTGATGGGGGGCTACGCCAGATGACCTGGCCTCCACAGTCACCAGACCTGAACCCAATCGAGATGGTTTGGGGTGAGCTGGACCGCAGAGTGAAGGCAAAAGGGCCAAAAAGTGCTAAGCATCTCTGGGAACTCCTTCAAGATTGTTGGAAGACCATTTCCGGTGACTACCTCTTGAAGCTCATCAAGAGAATGCCAAGAGTGTGCAAAGCAGTCATCAAAGCAAAAGGTGGCTACTTTGAAGAACCTAGAATATAAGACATATTTTCAGTTGTTTCACACTTTTTTGTTAAGTATATAATTCCACATGTGTTAATTCATAGTTTCGATGCCTTCAGTGTGAATGTACAATTTTGATAGTCATGAAAATACAGAAAAATCTTTAAATGAGAAGATGTGTCCAAACTTTTGGTCTGTACTGTACTTAAAGAAGTCCTAACATCACAATTTGTATCCTCTTAATATATTGCAGTCATATTATATAGCACTGTGCACTCCTCTTAATATATTGCAGTCATATTATATAGCACTGTGCACTTACAATTGCTCATTTTGCCTTTCTGCTCAGTTAATTCGTCTCTTTTCCATTAGGTCTATGACATCAGGTGATTAAAAACTAATGAGCTGAATCCATCTAAGCTCTATGTACAAACGAGAAGTCTCTTCTCTCTGCATCAGTAACCAAAAACCTGAGCCGGACTATAAGCTGGTGTACATGAAAAGTGTAAGAGCACATGCACACTGTGGCCATTTCACAGACAAAATCCAAGGAAAAAAAATACTAAGTTGCTCATTTGTTTAATTATTTTATCTTGGGCTGTGTCTGTGAAATGGCCACAGTGTGAACGTGCTCTTACACTTTTCATGTACACCAGCTTATAGTCCGGCTCAGGTTTTTGGTTTTGCTGTAATTTTTTGTACTCTGTACATTGTGGTCTGCAGCTGTTAAGCTTTGTGCCCACGAATCAGGAATAATGTTTTGGATGCAGCGTATTCTCGCTGCTTCCTAATCACACAGGTAAATCCATATGTGTTCGGTGAACCATGTGGATTTACTGCGTCTAAAAACATTCTTCAGGGGAGATTTCTGTAGCAGAGACTGCAACGGCTCGTAACCCCGTGCCGCGGGTGAGTCTACACAGCGTTAAATAGAAGCAAGTGGGCATGGGATTTCTATAAATCCATCCACTGTACTTGTAATGTAGTACGCAGCATTTTGGACGCAGAGCAGATGTGCTGAGTCCAAAACGTTGCTCTTCCTGATGTGCGCACGTAGCCTTACTCTCTAGAGTTGTTACATTCTATAGTTGTTACGCTTTATACTTGCAACTTACTTTATATTTATTAAAAGTAACAACAGAAAAAGTCAAATCAAGAACTGGAGAAGCTGAAAGTTGTTTTTCAATGTAACAGCAGAAAGCTGCAGAGCGCAGGACGTAGTGCTGACACGCAGAACGGCTGGGCAAGGTCAGAGGAGAATGTGTATCCAGAGCGAGCGCCACTTCACGCCCAGGAGTTCAGCCTTGAGCCGATGAGGAAACAGATGGACTTTATATCTACTTGTCCGAGTGATTCCTTATAAATAGTGTTAAAATAAGAGTCATAATGATCAGTGGCTGCTTCTAAATCTATCTATCTATCCATCCATCCATCCATCCATCCATCCATCCCATATCTTTCTATGTACAGTAATATGAAAAAGTTTGGGCACCCCTATTAATCTTAAGTTTAATGTTTTATAAAAATTGGTGTTTTTGCAACAGCTATTTCAGTTTGATATATGTAATAACTGTTGGACACAGTAATGTTTCTGCCTTGAAATGAGGTTTATTGTACTAACAGAAAATGTGCAATCTGCATTCAAACAAAATTTGACAGGTGCATAAGTATGGGCACCCTTATCATTTTCTTGTTTTAAATACTCCTACCTACTTTTTACTGACTTACTAAAGCACTTTTTTTGGTTTTGTAACCTCATTGAGCTTTGAACTTCATAGCCAGGTGTATGCAATCATGAGAAAAGCTACTTAAAGTGGCCACTTGCAAGTTGTTCTCCTGTTTGAATCTCCTCTGAAGAGTGGCATCATGGGCTCCTCAAAACAACTGTCAAATGATCTGAAAACAAAGATTATTCAACATAGTTGTTCAGGGGAAGGATACAAAAAGCTGTCTCAGAGATTTAACCTGGCAGTTTGCACTGTGAGGAACATAGTAAGGAAATGGAAGAACACAGGGACAGTTCTTGTTAAGGCCAGAAGTGGCAGGCCAAGAAAAACATCAGAAAGGCAGAGAAGAAGAATGGTGAGATCAGTCAAGGACAATCCTCAGACCACCTCCAGAGAGCTGCAGCATCAACTTGCTGCAGATGGTGTGACTGTGCATCGGTCAACTATACAACGCACTTTGCACAAGGAGAAGCTGTATGGGAGAGTCATGCGAAAGAAGCCGTTTCTGCAAGCACGCCACAAACAGTCGGCTGAGGTATGCAAAAGCACATTTGGAGAAGCCAATTTCTTTTTGGAAGAAGGTCCTGTGGACTGATGAAACCAAGATTGAGTTGTTTGGTCATACAAAAAGGCGTTATGCATGGCGGCAAAAAAACACAGCATTCCAAGAAAAACACTTGCTACCCACAGTAAAATTTGGTGGAGGTTCCATCATGCTTTGGGGCTGTGTGGCCAATGCCGGCACTGGGAATCTTGTTAAAGTTGAGGGACGCATGGATTCCACTCAGTATCAGCAGATTCTTGACAATAATGTTCAAGAATCAGTGATAAAGTTGAAGTTACGCAGGGGATGGATCTTTCAGCAAGACAATGATCCAAAACACCGCTCCAAATCTACTCAGGCATTCATGCAGAGGAACAATTACAATGTTCTGAAATGGCCATCCCAGTCCCCAGACCTGAATATCATTGAACATCTGTGGGATCATTTGAAGAGGGCTGTCCTTGCTCGGCGACCAGCAAACTTAACTGAACTGGAATTGTTTTGTAAAGAGGAATGGTCAAAAATACCTTCATCCAGGATCTAGGAACTCATTAAAAGCTACAGGAAGCGACTAGAGGCTGTTATTTTTGCAAAAGGAGGATCTACTAAATATTAATGTCACTTTTCTGGTGGGGTGCCCATACTTATGCACCTGTCAAATTTTGTTTGAATGCAGATTGCACATTTTCTGTTAGTACAATGAACCTCATTTCAAGGCAGAAACATTACTGTGTCCAACAGTTATTACATAGATCAAACTGAAATAGCTGTTGCCAAAACACCAATTTTTATAAAACAATAAGCTTAAGATTAATAGGGGTGGCCAAACCTTTTCATATAACTGTATCTATTCTCTATCTCTCTATATCTATCTATCTCTCTACTCTCTATTGTAAGGCAGCGGCCTTAGTGAGCCGGTGACCCAGGCAAGTTAAATCAAACGTCCTTTATTGTCCAAAGACTGCACACATGAAATTGCTCACCTCTGGATCGCAGCCCGGAACAGGTAAATAAAGTCCAGTGCCGCTGGCACTTGCACCCCCGTAAGGTTCTCGGGTGCTATTGTGGTTGCCCACGTGGCTGGCTCTGGATTTTGTTAGCTTCACACAGCGAGGCATAATGTCCACAGCGCCTTCAGCTCTGCTGCATATGACATCCAAACACAAACTGCAGGTCTAAATGAAAACTTGGCCATTGGGCTATTTGTAAGACCCAGACTGGTGGGAAAGATCCGTCCCACTACCATCCTACAGACCTCTCCAAAAATAAGCCCAATACAGGCTTTCTTAAACTGACTTGGTCAAATAACTTGACCCAGTCCACACTTACTTTTATTTAGCATGGTAACCACAGCCATGACTGTAATTACAGTGAACTCCAGCGGTTCAGTATACTTCTAAGCACATTCTGGGGGACACATAACGACCCTCGCATATGACTCCCGTCACTGTCTCAACAACTATGAATCTATGTCTCCATCTTTCTGCCTTGCCTTACTTCTTACTATCACATCATCTTTTTATCTGTCTGTTATGATTTCATCCTCGGGATTGATCTGTACAATTCTCTCTCTCTCTGGGTGCGTACAATATATAATTCATTTCTATTTCTGCGCTGCCCCTCCTGGCAGATGTGACAGATTTGTTCTGGGAGCCGGACGCACAGATTCATATAAGGATCAGATTACTTTTATTGTTGATAATGGCTTTTTCAAGAGACATTTTAAATCCATTTCTTAAACTTCCAGGCAGTTCTAGAGGCGGGCGAGCATTCCTCAGCCGCCTTTATTAAACTGCGCAGCAGGTTGGCAGGCGAGGCGTGAGTCACTGCATGGCGCGGCCTGGGCTGGAGAGATAGCACGATGTGGAGACGGCGCATAATCTGTACGGAGATCGCTGAATATTAAGTTTTAGGCTTAAAAGTGTCACAATTTACATAACCCAATGGAGATGGGTCATTCTTAGTCCTCGATTTATCATCTTCTGCCACATATCACACTTCGTTCCCAATATTTAATTGGAACGTCTCCGGCCCCCGGATGATGCAGTGCGTCAGCTTCTGTAAATTGATACCTCCAGAGTTTATCGTCCCGCAGATCTCCTCACTGATAATAATTAGGATTCTGTAATATTCAGATTATATATTTCCATCGCAAAGAAGACAAATGTAAAATCTATCACTGTGTGTGTGTACAGTCATGGCCAAAAGTTTTGAGAATGACACCAAAATTATATTTTCACATGATCTGCTGGCCTCTGGTTTTTATTAGTGTTTGTCTGATGTTTATATCACATACAGAAATATAATTGCAATCATATTATGAGGACCAATAGGTTATATTGACAGTTAGAATGAGTTAATGCAGCAAGTCAATATTTGCAGTGTTGCCCCTTCTTCTTCAAGACCTCTGTAATTCTCCCTGGCATGCTCTCAATCAACTTCTGGACCAAATCCTGACTGATAGAAGTCCATACTTGCATAATCAATGCTTGCATTTTGCCAGAATTTGTTGGTTTTTGTTTGTCCACCCGTCTCTTGATGATTGACCACAAGTTCTCAATGGGATTAAGATCTGGGGAGTTTCCAGGCCATGGACTCAAAATCTCTATGTTTTGTTCAATGAGCCATTTTGTTATCACCTTTGCTTTATGGCAAGGTGCTCCATCATGCTGGAAAAGGCATTGTTGGGCGCCAAACTGCTCTTGGACGGTTGGGAGAAGTTGCTCTTGGAGGACATTCTGGTACCATTCTTTATTCATGGCTGTGTTTTTAGGCAAGACTGTGAGTGAGCCGATTCCCTTGGCTGAGAAGCAACCCCACACATGAATGGTTTCAGGATGCTTTGCAGTTGGCATGAGACAAGACTGGTGGTAGCGCTCACCTCTTCTTCTCCGAATAAGCTGTTTTCCAGATGTCCCAAACAATCGAAAAGGGGATTCATCAGAGAAAATGACTTTGCCCCTGTCCTCAGCAGTCCACTCCCTGTACCTTTTGCAGAATATCAGTCGGTCACTGATGTTTTTTCTGTAGAGAAGTGGCTTCTTTGCTGCCCTCCTTGAAACCAGCCCTTGCTCAAAGAGTCTCCGCCTCACAGTGCGTGCAGAAGCACTCACACCAGCCTGCTGCCATTCCTGAGCAAGCTCGGCACTGCTGGTAGTCCGATCCCGCAGCTGAAACAGTTTTAAGATACGGTCCTGGCGCTTGCTGGTCTTTCTTGGGCGCCCTGGAGCCTTTTTGACAACAATGGAAGCTCTCTCCTTGAAGTTATTGATGATGCGATAGATTGTTGACTGAGGTGCAATCTTTGTAGCTGCGATACTCTTCCCTGTTAGGCCATTTTTGTGCAGTGCAATGATGGCTGCATGTGTTTCTTTAGAGATAACCATGGTTAACTGAAGAGAAACAATGATACCAAGAACCAGCCTCCTTTTAAAGTGTCCAGTGATGTCATTCTTACTTAATCATGACTGATTGATCGCCAGCCCTGTCCTCATCAACACCCACACCTGTGTTAATGGATCAATCACTAAAACGATGCTAGCTGCTCCTTTTAAGGCAGGACTGCAATGATGTTGAAATGTGTTTTGGGGGTTAAAGTTCATTTTCTGGGCAAATATTGACCTTGCAAGTACAGTAATTGCTGTTAAGCTGATCTCTCGTTGACATTCAGGAGTATATGCAAATTGCCATTACAAAAAATGAAGCAGTAAACTTTGGAAAAATTACTATTTGTCTCATTCTCAATACTTTTGGCCATGACTGTACAGTGGTGTGAAAAAGTGTTTACCCCCTTCCTAATTTCTTATTCTTTTGCATATTTCTCACACTTAAATGTTTCAGATCACAAAACAAATGTAAATATTACACAAAGATAACACAAAATGCAGTTTTTAAATGAAGGTCTTTATTGTTAAGGAAAAAAGAAATCCAAACCTACAGGGCCCTGCGTGAAAAATTGATTGTCCCCTCACCCTTAAAACATAAATTAACTGTGAAGGACCTGCCTGAAAAGTGAAGTAGACCAAAAGATCCTCAAAAGCTAGACATCATGCTGCGATCCAAAGAAATTCAGGAACAAATGAGAAACAAAGTAATTGAGATCTATCAGTCTGGAAAAGGTTATAAAACCATTTCTAAAGCTTTGGGCCTCCACCGAACCACAGGGAGAGCCATTATCCACAAATGGCGAAAACATGGAACAATGGTGAACCTTCCCAGGAGTGGCCGGCCGACCAAAATTACCCCAAGAGCGCAGCGACAACTCATCCAAGAGGTCACAAAAGACCCCACAACAACATCCAAAGAACTGCAGGTCTCACTTGCCTCATTTAAGATCAGTGTTCATGACTCCGCCATAAGAAAGAGACTGGGCAAAAATGGCAGCATGGCAGAGGTCCAAGACTAAAACCACTGCTGAGCAAAAAGAACATAAAGGCTCGTCTCAGTTTTGCCAGAAAACATCTTGATGATCGTCAAGACTTTTGAGAGAATACTCTGTGGACTGACGTGCCAAAAGTTGAACTATTTGGAAGGTGTATGTCCCATTAGACGTAGAAGTAACACAGCATTTCAGAAAAGGAACATCATACCAACAGTAAAATATGGTGGTGGTAGTGTGATGGTCTGGGGCTGTTTTTCTGCTTCAGGACCTGGAAGACTTGCTGTGGTAAATGGAACCATGATTTCTGCTGTCTACCATAAAATCCTGAAGCGAATGTCTGGCCATCTGTTTGTGACCTCAAGCTGAAGCGCACTTGGGTTATACAGCAGGACAGTGATCCAAAACACACCAGCAATTCCACCTCTGAATGGCTTAAGAAAAACAAAACTGGCCTAGTCAAAGTCCTGACTTTAATCCGATTGAGATGCTGTGGCCGGACCTTAAAAAGGCCGTTCATGCTCGGAAATTTTCCAATGTGGCTGAATTACAACAATTTTGCAAAGATGAGCGGCAAAAATTCCTCCAGAGCGTTGTAAAGACTCATTGCCAGTTATTGCAAATGCTTGATTGCAGATGTTGCTACTAAGGGCCCAACCTGTTTGGATTTTTTTTCTTTACTAATAAAGACCTTCATTTAAAGCAGGGGTCTCAAACACGCGGCCCCATCGGCTGCTTCTTGCGGCCCGCAGGCACAGACCCCGTAACGATCGTGTCTCTCTCCAGCCGCCGCCGACATCAGCGCTGTAGTCCAGTGTATTGCCGCGCAGAGACCGGCTCTCTGCACAGCAATACCAGTGTCAGCCGCCGGCCTATCAGAGGCCAGCAGCTGACGTCTGCGTCCCAGCGCAGCGGCATATGACGTCACTGCCATGCGCAGATGTCAGCTGCTGGCCTCTGATAGGCCGGCGGCTGACACTGGTATTGCTGTGCAGAGAGCCGGTCTCTGCGCGGCAATACATTGGACTACAGCGCTGATGTTGGCGGCTGCTGGAGAGAGCCGCGATCGTTACGGGGTCTGTGCCTGCGGGCCACAGGTGCAGAAAGGACGCCGAGGGAACGGAGGACAGGTGAGAATCTTTTTTTTTTCCTCTGTCATGTGAAATACAGCACAGGGGACCCTGACCGCAGTATGGGGGGACGAGGACCCTGACCGCAGTATGGGGGGACGGGGACCCTGACCGCAGTATGGGGGGACGGGGACCCTGACCGCAGTATGGGGGGATGGGAATCCTGACCCCAGTATGGGGGAACCTGGATGGGGGACCATGTCTGTAATATGGGGGACCTGGATGGGGGCACCATGTCTTTAATATGGGGGACCTGGATGGGGGACCATGTCTATAATATGGGGGACCTGGATGGGGGACTATGTCTGCAATATGGGGGACCATGTCTGCAATATGGGGGACTATGTCTGCGGGACCATGTCTGTAATATGGGGGACCATGTCTGTAATATGGGGGACCTGGATGGGGGACCATGTCTGTAATATGGGGGACCTGGATGGGGGCACCATGTCTTTAATATGGGGGACCTGGATGGGGGACCATGTCTATAATATGGGGGACCTGGATGGGGGACTATGTCTGCAATATGGGGGACCATGTCTGCAATATGGGGGACTATGTCTGCGGGACCATGTCTGTAATATGGGGGACCATGTCTGTAATATGGGGGACCTGGATGGGGGACCATGTCTGTAATATGGGGGGCCATGTCTGTAATATATGGGACCTGGATGGGGGACCATGTCTGCAATATGGGGGACCATGTCTGCAATATGGGGGACCATGTCTGCGGGACCATGTCTGTAATATGGGGGACCATGTCTGTAATATGGGGGAACCTGGATGGGGGACCATGTCTGTAATATGGGGGACCATGTCTGTACTATGGGGGAACCTGGATGGGGGGCCATGTCTGTAATATGGGAGACCATGTCTGTAATATGGGGGACCTGGATGGGGGACCATGTCTGCAATATGGGGCACCATGTCTGCAATATGGGGGACCTGGATGGGGGACCATGTCTGCAATATGGGGGACCATGTCTGCAATATGGGGGACCTGGATGGGGGACCATGTCTGCAATATGGGGGACCTGGATGGGGGACCATGTCTGCAATATGGGGGACCATGTCTGCAATATGGGGGACCATGTCTGCAATATGGGGGACCTGGATGGGGGACCATGTCTGCAATATGGGGGACCTGGATGGGAGACCATGTCTGCAATAAGGGGGACCAGGATGGGAGACCATGTCTGCAGTATGGGGAACCTGGAAGGGAGACCATGTCTGCAATATGGGGGACCTGGATGGGAGACCATGTCTGCAGTATGGGGGACCTGGATGGGAGACCATGTCTGCAGTATGGGGGACCTGGATGGGAGACCATGTCTGCAGTATGGGGAACCTGGAAGGGAGACCATGTCTGCAGTATGGGGGACCTGGATGGGAGACCATGTCTGCAGTATGGGGGACTTGGATGGGGGACCTGGATGGGAGACCATGTCTGCAGTATGGGGAACCTGGATGGGAGACCTGGATGGGAGACCATGTCTGCAGTATGGGGGACCTGGAGGGGAGACCATGTCTGCAGTATGGGGGACCTGGAGGGGAGACCATGTCTACAGTATGGGGGACCTCGAGGGGAGACCATGTCTGCAGTATGGGGGACCTGGAGGGGAGACCATGTTTGCAAGATGAAGACCAGTTCAAAAGGTGTATAGAAAATAAAATGGTATCACTAAAAATGTCACTTTGTCATACAAATAATGCGGCCCCCCATATTAAATGTTTTTCCGTGTGCAGCCCATATGCCCAGCTGAGTTTGTGACCCCTGATTTAAAGACTGCATTTTGTGGTTATTTGTGTTATCTTTGTCTAATATTTACATTTGTTTTGTGATCTGAAACATTTAAGTGTGACAAACATGCAAAAGAATAACAAATCACGAAGGGGCAAGCATTTTATATGTATATATACAGTACAGACCAAAAGTTTGGACACACCTTCTCATTTAAAGATTTTTCTGTATTTTCATGACTATGAAAATTGTACATTCACACTGAAGGCATCAAAACTATGAATTAACACATGTGGAATTATATACTTAACAAAAAAGTGTGAAACAACTGAAAATATGTCTTATATTCTAGGTTCTTCAAAGTAGCCACCTTTTGCTTTGATGACTGCTTTGCACACTCTTGTCATTCTCTTGATGAACTTCAAGAGGTAGTCACCCGAAATGGTCTTCTAACAATCTTGAAGGAGTTCCCAGAGATGCTTAGCACTTGTTGGCCCTTTTGCCTTCACTCTGCGGTCCAGCTCACCCCAAACCATCTCGATTGGGTTCAGGTCTGGTGACTGTGGAGGCCAGGTCATCTGGCGTAGCACCCCATCACTCTCCTTCTTGGTCAAATAGCCCTTGCACAGCCTGGAGGTGTGTTTGGGGTCATTGTCCTGTTGGAAAATAAATGATGGTCCAACTAAACGCAAACCGGATGGAATAGCATGCCGCTGCAAGATGCTGTGGTAGCCATGCTGGTTCAGTATGCCTTCAATTTTGAATAAATCCCCAACAGTGTCACCAGCAAAGCACCCCCACACCATCACACCTCCTCCTCCATGCTTCACGGTAGGAACCAGGCATGTAGAGTTCATCCGTTCACCTTTTCTTCGTCACACAAAGACACGGTGGTTGGAACCAAAGATCTCAAATTTGGACTCATCAGACCAAAGCACAGATTTCCACTGGTCTAATGTCCATTCCTTGTGTTCTTTAGCCCAAACAAGTCTCTTCTGCTTGTTGCCTGTCCTTAGCAGTGGTTTCCTAGCAGCTATTTTACCATGAAGGCCTGCTGCACAAAGTCTCCTCTTAACAGTTGTTGAAGAGATGTGTCTGCTGCTAGAACTCTGTGTGGCATTGACCTGGTCTCTAATCTGAGCTGCTGTTAACCTGCGATTTCTGAGGCTGGTAACTCTGATAAACTTATCCTCAGAAGCAGAGGTGACTCTTGGTCTTCCTTTCCTGGGGCGGTCCTCATGTGAGCCAGTTTCTTTGTAGCGCTTGATGGTTTTTGTAACTGCACTTGGGGACACTTTCAAAGTTTGCCCAATTTTTCGGACTCACTGACCTTCATTTCTTAAAGTAATGATGGCCACTCGTTTTTCTTTACTTAGCTGCTTTTTTCTTACCGTAATACAAATTCTAACAGTCTATTCAGTAGGACTATCAGCTGTGTATCCACCAGACTTCTGCACAACACAACTGATGGTCCCAACCCCATTTATAAGGCAAGAAATCCCACTTATTAAACCTGACAGGGCACACCTGTGAAGTGAAGACCATTTCCGGTGACTACCTCTTGAAGCTCATCAAGAGAATGCCAAGAGTGTGCAAAGCAGCCATCAAAGCGAAAGGTGGATACTTTGAAGAACCAAGAATATAAGACATATTTTCAGTTGTTTCACACTTTTTTGTTAAGTATATAATTCCACATGTGTTAATTCATAGTTTTGATGCCTTCAGTGTGAATGTACAATTTTCACAGTCATGAAAATTCCGAAAAAGCTTTAAATGAGAAGGTGTGTCCAAACTTTTGGTCTGTACTGTATATATACACACACATATATATACTGTAGATCAGCCATAACAATTAAACCGCTGACAGGTGACGGGATCGCCTGAGCAGTCTGTAATAATGTTTTCTGAACTTACGCAGCGCAGAACGAAGAGACAGCCGGGGGGCGCCGCAGCTGCACTCCATTCCGCTAAGTGGCATCAACAAAAGACACATGGAGGAGAGAGGAGAATGGTAAATGGACTTTCTACCATTTCCCACCTCCTGACAGATCCGGTACAGGAGACACCTGAGCCGCAGCACAAGTAGTGGCATATGCAATCATCCACCATCGTAAATAAATAAAGTGGAGGAGAAATCCTCATCCTGAGCAAAGAGGAAATCCCTGATAAACCAAACCGGACGCTGTAATGTGCAGATACAGTTGCCACTTGGCCATTGCCCAACAAGATTTCCTTTCCCAGTGACTGACACCAGCCTGCCCTAAAACTGATGCCACCCTGCCCAGTGACTGAAAGGAGGCACGTGCTGGTTGTTCATTTCCTGGCAATGCTGCAATATTATTATTATTTATTATTATAGCGCCATTTATTCCATAGCGCTTTACATGTGAAATAGAGGGTATACATAGCAAAAAACAAGTACAATAATCATGAACAATATAAGTGACTGACTGATACAGGAGGAGAAAGGAACCTGCAAGCAAGGGCTCACAGCCTACAAGGGATGGGTGGGATTGGAGGGGTGCGACAGTGTTAGAGGGGAGGTCACAGAGCAGGAGGTTGCAGTAGTTAAGGCGGGAGATGATGAGGGCATGCACTAGAGTTTTTGCACATTCTTGGTTGAGGAATGCACGGATCCGGGAGATATTTTTGAGTTGGAGTCGACAGGAAGTGGAAAGGGCTTGGATATGAGGTTTGAAGGAGAGATCAGAGTCCAGGGTTACCCCGAGGCAGCGAGCTTGCGGGGCTGGGGAGAATGAACAGCTATTGACGTTGATAGCGAGGTCAGATGGGGAGTTTGAGTGAGATGGGGGAAAGATGATAAATTATGTTTTATCCATGTTAAGTTTTAGAAATCTAGTAGGGAAGAAGGATGAAATAGCAGACAGACATTGTGGGATTCTGGTTAGTAAGGAGTTAATATCGGGTCCAGAGAGGTAGATCTGTGTGTCATCAGCATAGAGGTGATACTGAAAGCCGTGAGACTATGATCTGTCCCAGGCCGAAGGTGTAGGCCGGGAAAAGCAGAGGTGCTAGGACTGAACCTTGCAGGACACTGACAGATAGGGGGCGAGATGAGGAGGTGGTGTATGAGTGGGAGACACTGAATGTCCGGTCTGTTAGGTATGAGGAGGTCCAAGATAGGGCCAAGTCTGTGATGCTGAGAGATGAGCTTGTAGTAAGAGGAAATAGTCCACTGTGTCGAAGGCAGAAGACAGGTCCAGGAGGAGGAGGACAGAGTAGTGCTGCTTTGATTTGGCAGTAGGTCGTTGGTGACTTCAGTAAGGGCAGTTTCAGTAGAATGGTGCGGTCAGAAGCCAGATTGGAGGCGGTCAAAGAGAGAACAGGAGGAGAGGTGGGAGGACAGTTCAAGGTGGATGTGCTGTTTGAGTAGTTTTGAGGCATAGGGGAGACGTGATATGGGGCGACAGCTAGTCAGAGAGGATGGGTGTGGTCAAGGCATGTTTGAAGAATGAGGGTAAGACACCAGTTAGTGACAGGTTTAAAAGGTGGGTTAGGGTTTCGATGAAGACTGTGGTAAGGTTAGGGATGAGGTGGGACTGGATTGGGTCAAGCTCACAGGTGGTGAGATGTGATTTGGAGAGTAAAGAGGAAAGTTGATTGTTCGTAATGGTGGAGAAGCTGGTCTGGTTTTGGAGGAGGAGGGTTGAGTAGATATGAGGAGGGGCTATGGGGAATTTAGGCAAAAGCTTTGTCTGATGGTGTCAATCTTCTGCTTGAAGAGTGAGGCAAAGTCTTCAGCTGAGACGAGAGGAGAGGGAGGCGGCGCTGGGGGATGGAGGAGAGAATTGAAAGTGTTGAATAGCTGTTTAGGGTTGTGATACAGGGAGGATATGAAAGATGAGAAGTAGGTTTGTTTTGCTGCAATGAGTGTGGAGTTGAAAGTAATGAGGGACTGTTTGAATTCGTTGGAGTGGGACCTTTTCCATCTCTGCTCAGCAACCCTGGAGGACCGTCTCAGTTCTTTAGTCAGGTTGGTGAACCAAAGTTGCCTGTTGACTGTGCGAGCTTTGGCATCTGTGAGAGCTGCAGCTTTTGTGGTGTTATATATAGCGGCAGCAGCTCTATATACAAGAACTCATGACTGTAAGAGGGAGAAGGGATTCAGAGAGTGAGTGTAGGTCAAGGTGTTTGAGATTTCTGCGAGGGTGTGCACGTTTGTGAAGTGGGGATTGTGGACCTGGAGGGGAGAGGCCAGAGAATGTAAGTAGGTTGTGGTCAGAAAGAGTGCAAGGTGGCTAATGGTCGCGTAGTCGATGGGAGGTATGTATTACAGAGATGGCTGGTCTCTGTGATGTAACCCGGTTTAGTTTCTCTAGTGCACATAAGCACTAAGAAGTCTAATTGGTGCACCTGGGAGATGGGTTACGGGTTGCTAGGAGATAATGGGCGGGTCCAGCAACCCATATACCTCACCTCTGGGTGTGGTTATGTGTCACCCAGGGGGAATATAGGGGACTCGGTACCCGGGCCTTTTATCTTGTTTAGGAGGTCACGGCAGTCGGCTCCCGGGCCCGTACTCTGGGTCTCTCTTTAAAAAGGGGTTTTAGTGTACAGTTTGTCTTGTGATGCCACCTGAAGATTCCGGTAATGGTTACCGGCGCTGCTGCAGAACTCCGGGGGTGATGGGATGGCAGCTGGGATGTTCCTGCTCCCCACAGGCGGAGCGGGCCCCCGGGGCAGTGTAGGTGCAAATGGTGGTGATACTGGGGCTTGTGGTGCAGGACAGATGGCGCAGCAGAAATAACTGACGGAGGCAGTGCAGTGCAGTCATCCGAGTTTTACTCACAGTTCTTGTTCAAGGTTCTCAGGTACACTGTACGGGTGTCAGCCTCCCGCGTCGCACTGCATCTACCAGATAAGGGGTTCAGCACTTTCTCAAGTATATCAGGAGCGCTTGACGGAACCCCACTTTCTTTATGTTCCTTACTAGACCGACTTCTCGCGCTGGGTCTTCTCCCTCCTGCCCTGCACTTTCCCACACACAGTCCCGAACGGGTGCTCTGAAGTCCCTCTGGGCAACCTGGAGTTCCCGGACCTACTTGATGCCCTTCACGGTGACTAGGGTGAGACTGTGGCAACTGCACCATGGAAGTGCAGAAGCCTCCGGTTTTCCAGCTGAGACCTGGAGTAACACGGCTGGTCCAGGGACCGGTCCCCTTCTTGCGGCCTGATCCCTCTGACACCTGACAGATTCAGGCATACGGGTGCCGTCCTGCACTCACCGTACCCCATGGGATCCCTTCTGTCGACTGAGCCTTCCACCTCTGCTCTATAACTAGGCCCCACTTTCTGGAGCAGAGCTCCTGACGAGACTCTGTTCCCCTCCTTTCCTCACTGACTGTCTGACTTCTGTCCTCACCCTTTCCTCCCTGCCACCCTAAGATGGCTTCCGTTTATATACCGCCTAGTATGGTGCTCCCCTACTCTACATCCTCCACTCACAACCACTACTGGTTCCCCCTCTCTTTGGTTCCCCCCATTCCAACCAGGGACAGGGCTCAGCAGAACACAGTGCATCTTGCCCTTCCAGCCGGCCTGGAGCAGTGTAGTGTTGGATGCAGGTGTTTGGGGTTCCGGGCAGCACTCCCTCCTTACCTGAGAGAAGGAGACACCACACCTCTGGGTGAGATGCAGTACCTCTGTGGCGACTGAACCCTCAGGGGCACCACAGTTACCAGCCTATATAATGGAGGCTGTTGTTTGGCTCATGGTCTGTGTGTCTGGAGGGAGGAGGCCTCCTGTGTGTGGTTGTCTCCAGACTAGGCTGTGTATTGGATGCTACACCAGCTGTGTGACTACAGCGCTGGCTAACCAGAGACTTTTGCTAAAAGGACTGTTTACTTTGCTTTTTGCCTGCACTAAAGGCTGTTTGTTTGTGTGGCGCCCCTGAGGGTTCAGTCGCCACAGAGTTACTGCACCTCACCCAGAGGTGTGGTGTCTCCCTTCTCTCAGGTAAGGTGGGAGTGCTGCACGGAACCCCAACACACCTGCATCCAACACTACACTACTCCAGGCCGGCTGGAGGGGCAAGACGCAATGTATTTTTCTGCTGAGCCCTGACCCTGGCTGGAGTGGGGGGAACCCAAAGGTAGGGGGGAACCAGTAGTGGATGTGGGTGGAGGAAGTAGTTAGAGGGAGCACTTTAGTAGGAGTATAAAATAGGGAAGCCATCTTAGGGTGGCAGTTCAGTGGTGGAGCAGTCGTGTCAGTTCTAGGGAGCTGTTCAGAAGAACAGCTCGGTACTGTTCGGAGGAACAGTCCGGGAGCAGAGTCTCATTAGGAGATCTGCTCCACAGCTAGGGCCAGGTCAGAAGGCCCCGGCGGGGAGCAGGGAGTAGGCTCCTCCGTTCTACAGAAAGGATCCCAGGGGGTACGGCGCGTGCAGGACGGCACCCGTACGCCCCGCATCTGTCAGAAGACAGAGGGATCGCTGCGGCATTCTAATCCCCCAGGAGGGTCAAGTAGGTCCCGGATCCGACGTACTGGAAGGACTTCAGAGCACCTGAGCGGGATTGAGAGTGGGCAGCGCAGAGCAGGAGGGAGAAGGACCAGAGTAAAGACAGTCAAAATAGGAACACGAGAAAGTGGGGTTCTGCCAGGTATTCCCAAGTTGCCTGAGGAAGGATTGAATCTCTGCCCTGTGAACACAGCGCAACGCGGGAGGCCTTTACCAGTACAGTGCACCTGTGAAGTGTCTAAAGAACTGTGAGTAAAATCTTAGATCACTGCACTGCCTCTGTCTATTCTTCATCGGCACCATTGTTCCCCCTGCACTACAACGCCCAGCGTGACCCACTCTCTACTACCACACTGCCCTGAGGCTTGCTCCACCTGTGGGGAGCCGTCCCATCTCAAGCTGCCCTAACATCTGCCTCAGAGGACTGTAGCAGCGCTGGTGATCATCACCAGGTACCACAGGTGGTGTCACGAACTTTCCCAAATCCCCATATATATAATATTCCCCCTTTCGAGTGACCGCCCTGGGCCACGGACCAGGCCAGCCACCGTGATATCCCCCGGCTATCGGAGGCCCGGCTGCCGAGTACCCCACGGCCCTGGGGGCGCGTCATTTGCCTTTTACTTTCTGGCCGGTTTATTAAGCCAATAAACTGTACTGGACATTTAAAGGAACATGCCTCCTGTTTGCCTTGTGGCGCCCCTGCTGTGCATTAGTGCCACAGATCCTAGAGGGGTGCATGGACGGATTCCTCCACAAGAGGCCCTCATAGCACACACACACCTCCACCTTCCACCTCAGACCACCAGAGGGAGCCCGGATAGGGATATAAATAGGGAAGGTGGAGCTAGGCAGTCAGTTCCTGCAGTAGAGAAGACTGAGAGAGGTCAGCCTGCAGTGGAGCTCAGTCTAGTCTGAGGAGAGCCCTTGCAGAAGTGATACTGCAGTGGAGCTCAGTCAGTTTAGTCAGACTCAGTTGTAGCTCAGAATAGTGAGCTTAAGGCATGCCGACGCCATAAGAGCGGTGAAGCGCGGCAAGCTGCCGCTAGTTTGTATAGCCTAGTGAGGGCCTCGAGCGAGGCCGAAGGCTAGAGGAGTGAGTAGCATTGGGGGCAGAGGAGCTGTACAAGCTCACCCCAGAAAACATATACCGGACACCGGGTCCGCGTCTACAGGGCTGTATATCCCCCTGTAGAGACAACCGGAGACCCCTGGAAGACTTCAGGTCCCAGGATCACCCAAGAGCTGATACGTACCAGTGCCAGGAGTCACAGAGGCCCCGCAAGCTGGGAGCGTGTACTCCAAGAGAAGGCCCTACCACAAAGACAGAGACAAAGTTAGGCCTAGCCCCAGGCAGGTCAGAAACTTACTACACAAAGGCAAGAAACAGGAGGCCCTACACCCGCTCACTGGGGAGGATCCTGATATGCACCCTTCACCCTACAGTGCTCCGGAATGTGCCTGAACTTCCATCAGTAAAAGGTACTGAAGTGAACTGTGTGTTTGCCTATCCTTCTTCAGACCCGGCTGGGTCTCCTCTGTCCTGCATCCCTTCTCCTACGCTGCCCTGAGGCCTAGCTCTACCTGTGGGGAGCTATACCACGCAAGCTGCCTTAACACCGGCCTCAGTGGGCTGCCGCAGCGCTGGTGATCCTCACCAGACACCACAGGTGGCGTCACGAACTTTCATATAATTATCCACCCTTTTAACAGAGAGGCCCAGGGTACGGGCCCGGGAGCCGACTACCGCGACATCCCCCAAAACTAACAACAAGGCCCGGGCGCCGAGTCCTCCCCATCCCCTGGGCTCGACAGCCTCACATCGCACCTGAGTGAGTACAATCCCTACAATTGGTGTTAGACGTGCGGGCAGCGTTCCCAGCAGACTTGTGTGACTTCTATAGGAAGAACCGCATGTCCTCGTTAAAGTCTGCCATAAGCCAGCAAGTGACACTGGACAAGATGGAGGATCTGCTCAAGCATCTGTTGCAGGCACAGCAGGCTCAGCAAATGCAGCATCAACAGCAGATGACGCAACAGGAGACCACCAAATTGCTGATGCTCCAGCTCCAGCAGCAGGCCCAACAGGACCAGTGCCGACAACAACAGCAGCAGCAGATCGATTTGCTAACAGAGGCGATCCGTGGCTCGGCAACAGCTCCGACAACAAGGTCAGTAGGCGATTTTTCCACCCGGAAGGCGGTAAGGGGAGCCCTGCAGAAAATGACCCCGGGGGATGACGTTGAGGCCTTTCTGACGGTGTTTGAAAGGGTCGCCGAGAGAGAGACTTTCGCCAGAGCAGTGGGCAGAGGTGCTTGCGCCATACCTGACGGGGGAGCCCCAGAAAGCGTACTATGATCTAGCTTTGCAGGATGCTAAGGAGTATGACAAGCTAAACACTGAGATTCTGGCTCACTTAGGGGTGACAACGACTGTCAGGGCACAGCCGGTCCACTGCTGGGCGTATTACCGGGATAAACCCCCTCGCTCCCAAATATTTGACCTGTTGCACCTGGTCCCGAAGTGGTTGCAGCCAGAGTCCGCTATGCCTGCGCAGATGGTGGAACGAGTGGTAATGCACAGGTTTGTGCACTCCCTGCCAAGACCAATGCAGACCTGGGTTGCCCAGGGTGATCCCCGGAACGCCGATGAACTGGTCGGACTGGTCAAGAGATACCAGGGGGTTGAGGGTTCCGCAGGAAGGCAGCCCACTCCATACTGGGGGTCCCAACAGGAGGCAGAGGCCCAAAAGTGGGTCGGGCGTCCAAGGTCCAAAGGAGCGGGGGAGGTGGTGCCCAAGGTCCCTATGGGTGATGTGATCTGCTGTAGGTGCCAAGGCCCAGGCCATATAGCTGCCCATTGTCCTCTGACTCCCAAGCAGATAGATGGACTGCAGCATGGGACACCGTTGTTCATATTACGCATATCCGGCCTGCAGTGTGAGCTGTGCACCCAGCGAGGGGCCACAAGCATGTCACGTGAAAGTGAACAACGGGCGACAGGTAACGGCGCTGCCAGACTCTGGGAGTCTGATGACCCTTGTGAGGGCCACTCTTCCTCTCCAACTGATCCCGGGGGAAAAAGTCGGCATACAGTGCATTCATGGCGATGCTAAGGATTACTCCATGGCCAGAGTGGACATTGAAACGGCCCAAAGTGCTGAGTCCCACAAAGTCAGCATCGTTCAAGACTTTTTGCACCCTATTATTATAGGCCGGGACTTCTGCTTATTCTGGGATCTGTGGTGGACGGGTTCAGGGTTCGCTGGCGCGGTGAGGAAACCAGGTAACCCTGAAGAGATATCACCACACCCAGAGTCAGACAGGTTTCCCTTTTGTGTCCTTGTGGGAGATGAGGAGGTAGTGTCTCCTGAGTCTGACATTCCTGAGTTAGGGGTGACCAGCGAGGATTTTGAGTCTGCCCAACATAGGGACTAGTGTTGAGCGAACATGCTCGACACTGCTCGGTACTCGCCCGGGCATCTCACTACTCGGGATGTTCGGCGAGCACTGAGCATTTCCGGGTTACTCGGGCGGGAGCTCGGGTCCCCTCCCTGCATGTTTGGCGCTCTTTACAGAGCCAATGAACATGCAGGGATTGCCAGCCAGTCACTGTAATGCCGCAGCCATGTTGTTTGTGGGCATTACAGTGATTGGCTGGCCGCACAGCGTCACCTCGAGTATTTAAAACCGGGCGCCGCCATCTTGGACACAGTCGCTCCGGATCAGACAGTGTAGGGACAGCGCTGCTGATTTAGGGAGAGATATAAACTGCAAAATAGTTAGTGTAGGGTCTGTAAAGGCTGCCAGAACAAACAAACAGTCCTTCTCAGGACTAATATCCATCCCAGATATCAGGCAGGCAGGCTGTATAGGAGACACAGTGGTTATACCAGCAAACGCTGCATTACAGTTCTGTGTGCTCCTGTTGCTGAAATTGCTGGACTTAGCACCAGGTGTCGGGGGCCAGGAAAAATCCTTTTTTTTTCATCTAAATCCTCTTTTTTTTTCCTCCTTCACACTGTACAAATACCCGTCTTATTAACCCTTTGGTGTCCCCCCCCCCAAAAAAAAAAAGTGTGTCTCTGATTTTTCAGACACAAATATATCTGTTGAAAATAGTCAGGTGTAGGCTAGAGGAACAGAAGTGTTGTTTTGCACTTCCACGGTTCAAACCTCTGTATTATCCACTTTTGGGTCATTTGTATCTAAAAAAAAAACAAACAGTTTGAGTGTGTCGTTCACTGTTCAGCCGCAATTATATCTATTTAAAAAAGTCTGGTATACCCCAGTAAACAATAACTGTGGTTTTGCCATCCCATGGTAAAAAATCTCTATTATTCAGGTTTTGGTATTTTTTACATAAAGAAAAACAGTAGTGTCTCCAGACTGTTGTGACACAAAAATATATCTGTTGAAAATAGTCTGGTGTAGGCCCGACAAATCCGCAGAAGACCCGGAGTTCTTGCGGACTGCGCTGGAGGAGCTGGACCGGAGAATGGTCCGAGCGCAGAGGGACGTCGCGGCCCGGCAGCAAGAGACACCGCCAGCACCTGACAGCGCGCCTGCCCCCGAGGACGGAGAGAGGAGACCGGAGGATGAGGACGACGCTGCGGAGGAGGCAAGTAAGGCGGACGCCCCTGCCCCGGGTCCAGACACCGCAGCCTTACCCCTGAGTCCCCTCGCGGAGCCAGAAGTCCTGGGAGCCGCTGCAGCTTCCACGCTCCCGCCACCAACACCTAGGCCGCAAGCCGCAAGCACCGCCACTGAGCCACACCCCCCGGCGTGCCCCTTGATCCCGAGCGTGGCAGGAAGCGGCCCGCTCCAGGCCCGGTCGCAAGGCCTAACCACCACCAGCGCCTCCCGACCGCGTGCGACCCCGGTCCCAAAACCACCACCCCTGGGCGCGGACCTGTATGCCCAGCTGTCCGGTCCGGATGGGGAGCCAGTCCCTCCACCACCTGGGTGGGTCCATCCTAATCTCCGGAAAGGCCTGCCCGCGGAGACCAGAGCTCCTCTGCTTCCACCCCCGCCTGACCCACAGCCTGATGAAGGTCCCCAGCTCCCGGTCGAGGAGGTCCAGTATGAGTGGGACCCGACAGGAGAAGACCTCATGGGGTTCTCACAGGAGACGCGGGCGGCCGCAAACCGCAGACGGGAGTTCTGTAGCCGACAGGTGGCGCAGTTCGAACGGGAGAGGCGAGCGCGGCGACGGAGGCAGGAACAGCTACACGCCCGGAGCGCGGAGCAGAAGATGCGCTTCCGGCGAGACCCCCAGGCTTCGCGAGGTCCCAGAATTATCGGGACCGTCGTCAAGTTCCAACAGGTGCAAGGATGGGGTTTCATCCGGGACTCGACCACAGACACGGACGTGTTTGTCACCCGGAGAGACGTGGAGGGCCACCTACCAGAAGGCCACCCGGAACGAGATCTGTTCCCGGGAGACTTGGTGTCTTACACCCGACACCGAGGCCTAAAGGGATGGTATGCCCTTCATGTCCAGCGGATAGGAGAAGAGCAGCACCCTGAAGCAGAATCCGAATATCAAGAGGACCCGGACTGGTCTGAAGAATATGAAGATCAGTATGAGGAGGGAGAAGGAGCATCCGGAGGATACCTCTACTAGTGAGTGGCAAAGTACCTGTGTATATAGTTACCCGTCAGGGTATCAGAACTGTTTTTGGGACTGTTCCCCGTTTTTGAAAATGTGGTCCCCATTGGGACAAATCTTGAACTGTTACCTGTGTGAAAGTTGCCCCCTTATCCCTTATCTGGCTGGGGACTGAGAACAGCCACCCCCTTTCCAACCGGCCGAGGACTGGGAACGGCCAATCCCCTGTAAATAGTTGCGCTTCGCTTCCTAAAGCGCCCCCTACTGGTTTTATAACAAGACTGCAACGTCTACCTCGGGACAGAGAGTCCCTCACGTTTAAAAGTTTGCTGAAGTTTTGGAACTTAAAAGAAGAATGAACACCTGGTCGCAAGTTGCACCGCGGCCTGGATCCAAGAATGTGTTTTGCTTAAAAATGTTTTATATGAATAAGTTTTATATGCTGCTAAATAAGAATGTGAAAGTTTTCTATAATGTTTATGTGACAAAAGAGTTCCGGAGGCATTAGCAAGGTGTTTTATAAATAGTGTAACAAGTGAGGAAAGTGTTTCCCATAAAGGGAATTGAACTGTCGTCAGTTTTCAAATGTGTAAAGTTTTGAAAAGTTTTGCATGTCCTGTGCTTAATTGTTTTTGCTCTGTTCCAGCCCGATGACGTGCTGTGGTTTACCAGGGGGGAATGTAGCGCCCCGAGGGTTCGGCCGCTACAGGGGTATTGCACCTCTGCCAGAGGTGTGATATTCCACTCCCGGGTAAGGATGGAGTATGGATCAGGGCTCAGGTAGCTGCATACAGCACACACACCCCATTTCCGAGGGACAGTTCAACGGTGCTCCCATTAGACACCAATGCAGGCACGACAGACCATGTCCCTGGCTGGAGTGGGGAGGGGGGAGGAAAACCCAGTGATGTAGGAGCAGAAGAGGATGGTTCCTGAGCGTAGATAGGAGCCCATTGGTTGCTGGTCACCTGGGCTCATGCTTTAGAAGGAGGTATAAAAGGTGGGCACCATCTTAGATCAGGGTCAGTCTGTGGAGAGAAGTTCAGTGGAGAGGTGACAGGGAGCAGAGGCTCTGTAGGAGCTCTGCTCAGGAGTGGGCCTGGAGAAAAGGCCGAGAAAGGAGGAAGAGAAGGAACAGGAGAAGAAGGAACAGGAGAGAGAGAAACAGAAGGGCTCAGGAACAAGAAGGTGGAAGGGACCCTAAGAACCCATGAGAATACAGGGTGAAGGGTCAGGCAGATTAAGGGTACCGGATCCCAAGTTGGTGGAGGAGAAACTACCCTCAGCCAAAGACCGGAGGTCGTGATCATTTATTGGTGCGACACCTCATCAAACCTGCTAGGAAGGCACCATATAGGACAGCGGGAAACGGGGCCCACGTTTACCCGCGCAGATCCGCGGCAGCTGGACAAAAGTGGGTCACTGGTGAGGCAGGCCAGAGAAAGGACAAAAGGGGGTCCTGAGCCATACTTCTGAACTGCCTGGGAGTTGACCGAGCCCCACACCTGGTGGACGCAGCACGGCTCGGGCGGTCACTGCCTGTACAGAAGTGACCCGGAGCACATGAACTGTGAGTAAAAGACATTGGACTGCAGTACGTTGTCTGTGTACTTTCTCGCTTCTCCAGCACTACAGGTACTGGGACTCTCGTCACCATCACTTCCACCATCCCCTGCACTGCCCTGGGGTTACACTACCTCAGCTGCATATACTATCAGCCCCAGCGGACTGCCTTGCAGCGGCGGTTCATAATGGCCGCAATCCACGGGTGGCGTAGTCAGACAACATGAACAGCACATAGCAGACTACCATTGGTCTGACCACCCTGAGCCATGGAACCGGGTCGCCACCACTACCCCCATCGTCTCCCTGTTGCCCGGCTCCGAGTGCCCCACGGCCCAGGGGGCGAGTCACCATCCCACAGTAAAAAATCTCTATTATTCAGGTTTTGGTATTTTTTACGTAAAGAAAAACAGTAATAGTTTCTCCCTGATTGTTCAGATTGTTTAAAAGAGTCGGGTGTAGGCCAGAGAAATAGAACTGTGGTTTTCCTCTTCCACGGTTCTAATCTACTCTTTATTTCCCTTTTTCCATTGATAGTGCAAGTGTAAGCTATTTTACTTCATTTACAATGGGCAAGGCGCGTGGCAAGGGACGTGGAAGTGGACGTTCTGGTGATGGTTCGTGCAGAGGACGGGGCCGTGGCCAAGGTGAAAATGTGCCACAACCAACAGCCACATCTTCTCGCTCCCACTTCTTGACCGAATTACTAGGGAAGCACAGAACAACACCAGTATTGAGAATTGATCAGTGTGAACAGGTTATTAATTGGATAGCAGATAATACTTCCAGTTACCTGGGCACCACCACCTCCGGTCTGTCTTCCACACGGTCAAGTCTTAGTAGCCGTGAGTCTCGACCGCATACTCCTCCTCACCCTGATGCTCCTTCCTCCCACCATGCCGAGTGTCGTCAGACAGCAAGTGATCCCAAACTTGGACACTCTGAAGAGCTGTTCACTGGTCCATTTCCAGATTTGTGCCCCTCACCTGCTCCGCTTGAAGTGGTGGAAGAGGAGATCCCATGTAGCGATGCCCAAATATTTGAACAGCCACGGCCACAGGAAGTTGACGCTGGCAATTTGTCACAAGAGGTGGACGATGACGAGACACAATTGCCAGGAAGTGAGGAGGAGGATCGTGGTGCGCAAGTGGAAGAGGAGGAGGTGGTGGATGATCTAGTAACTGACCCAACGTGGCAGGAGGACATGCAGAGTGAGGCCAGCAGCACACAGGGGGAGGGAGGCAGAGTACCCCAACAGGCAGGAAGAAGCAGTGTGGTGGCCGCAGACAGAAGGCGGGCAACCGTTCCCCGTAACACCAACACGAGGGACGTTGCCAGTACAAGCTTTAGGTCTTCCAGAGTCTGGAATTTTTTTAAAGACTCTGCTGATAACCCCAAAAAGGCCATATGTTCCACCTGCCATGCCAGCATCAGCAGGGGTGACAAAACTACCAGCCTGACCACCACCAGCATGATCAGGCACATGGCAGCAAAGCACCTGACTTTGTGGGGCGAAACCCAGGGTCCACGACCAGTGTCAGCGGGTGTCACCACTGCTTCTTCCACTGTTGTGCGTGCAATAGAATCCCCTGTTGTGTGTGCAAGGCAATCCCCTGTCCATACTGCATGTAAAGATGCCCCCTCCTCTCAGTCTTCACTTGTTATGACAGTTTCTCAAGAAACAGCATCAACGTCCACGTCCACGTCCCACCGCAGCGTTCAATTGTCCATATCCCAGACCTTTGAACGAAAGCGGAAATTCGCAGCTAACGCCCCACAGGCCACAGTCCTAAATTCGCACATTTCACGACTGCTTGCGTTGGAAATGCTGCCTTTTAGGCTGGTGGAGACGGAATCCTTCCGCAATCTTATGGCGGTGGCCGTCCCTCGGTATTCGGTCCCCAGCCGACACTATTTTGCCCGGTGTGCCATCCCCGCACTACACAAGCACGTGTCCCAAAGCATCTGCCGTGCCCTCAACAACGCAGTTACTGGGAGAGTCCACCTGACAACGGACACGTGGACAAGTGCTTGTGGCCAGGGATGGTACATCTCTCTGACGGCACACTGAGTAAACATAGTGGAAGCCGGGACCCAGTCGGACCTTGGGACGGAACACGTCCTCCCCACACCGAGGATTGCGGGCCCTATGTCAGTCAGAGTTGCCCCCACAGTGTACACATCATCCTCCTCCTCCTCCTCATGTTCAGCCTCCATCTCCGATATCACTACATCAGTTACAAGCTGGAAACACTGCAGTACTGCCTCCGCCAAGCGGCAACAGGCTGTGCTGAAACTCATAAGCTTAGGTGATAAACCTCACACTGCTTGTGAGTTGTGGACAGCTGTGAAAGAGCAGGCAGATCTGTGGCTGAGACCGCTGAACCTACATCCCGGCATGGTCGTGTGTGACAATGGCCGTAACCTGGTGGCGGCTCTGAGGTGAGATCACACACGTACCATGCCTGGCTCATGTGCTTAACCTTGTGGTTCAGCGGTTTCTTAAATCGTACCCCGAGTTGCCAGATCTGCTCGTGAAAGTACGCCGCCTGTCAGCTCATTTTCGCAAGTCGGCTACAGCTTCCGCTGCCCCTGCTGTGTTGCAGCAGCGTTTGCAGCTTCCGGCACACCGACTGGTGTGTGATGTCCCCACACGTTGGAACTCTACCCTCCACATGTTGCAAAGGATTTGTGAGCAGAAGAGAGCAGTTGTGGAGTACCAGATGCAACAAGGCCAATAAACACTAAACTATGGAGGGCACCATCCAAATCAAAAATTTTTATCCTCAGAACCAAGCGACACCGAAGGGGCCGCAGGGGGACAAGAAGTGGCGCTAACCAAAAAAGGAAAAAGGAACAGAGGTTACAGGGTATGGTCCCCAACTTACAAACGGGAGACCCGGAACAACAGGAGACACCAAACTTAAACATAGACAACACAGGTATGAGTGAAATTGGTGAATTGCAAATCATTAATTTGTCTACATATGTGCTGTCTGAGATTGAGAGATCTGTGTTAACCAGGGGTCTCTCCTTCTCACCAATGAATACCTTAAACAAGTTTGATTTGGTCAAAGACACATATTTGTTTTGTCGGCAACTTACTTTTAAATTATTGTATCACCAGCCCTCCCTTATTGATGGCCTTCCGCTTGATGAAAGACAGACCTTCCAGGATCTTTTAGACCTTCTACAGGAAAGTGAGAACTCGAGGACTCAGAGCAGATTCGCAGGTAGACTCCTATCCCAAGCTACACCAGCATTCTCCATGTTCCCGGTGGTACAAATTTTCTTTGAGAACATGTGTAGGGATATTGAGAATTTAAAACCGGACAGACACAGATATAACAATTTGAGTCGTGAGGAAAGGAATGCACTCACAAATTTATCTATGAATCAGGATTTCATCATCCGCGAGGCTGACAAGGGTGGGAATATTGTTTTGTGGCCCATTGAGCTTTATACCAAAGAGACTGACCGGCAGTTGTCAAATATGTCTTGTTATCATTTGTTACCATCTGACCCCACTTCCTTTTTTAAGGACAGATTGGACACATTAATTCGAAGGGCAGGTCACAATGGCATTTTGAGCAAGAAGGAAATGGATTATCTTATCACCGCACACCCGATCGTACCAACCTTCTTTTTGCTGCCCAAGGTTCACAAGTCTCTGGTGGAACCACCAGGTAGGCCCATTGTCTCAGGCATAGGGGGGTTGTTTGAGCGCCCGTGTATCTACTTGGACTACTTTCTCCAGCCATTAGCCCAATCATTAAAATCCTTTGTGAGGGATTCTTCCCACCTTATCCATCATGCTAAGGGATTGGTTGTATCTGAAAGCACTATTTTGGTGTCCTTAGATGTGGAGGCCCTTTACACAAGTATATCCCATGATTTGGGCATACAGGCGGTTACTTACTTCCTGGACCAGCACACTACGGGTAATCGTAGACAGGACTCATTCATTCTGGAGTTACTACATTTTGTCCTGGACAAAAATTATTTTGTCTTTGATCGCAAATTCTATCGTCAAATAGCAGGGACCGCGATGGGTGCGAGATGTGCGCCATCATATGCAAATCTATATTTAGGGTGGTGGGAGGAGACTGTGGTCTACAAGCACGAGTCTTTCTGTAGCCATGTTCACACATGGCTCAGATTTATAGACGACGTATTTATGCTGTGGAGTGGGACTATGGAGGAGTGTGTGACCTTTATTTCTGAACTTAATAGGAATAGCTTGAATATTCGATTAACATCTAAAATCTCGAATAAGGAAATTGATTATCTGGATCTGAAGCTAATGAAGGTTGGTAATGAAATCTGTACCACTCTTTTTAGGAAAGAAACAGCTACAAATAGCTTATTGCACTACACAAGTTTTCATCCGAAACACCAACAAAATGGCATCCCAAAGGGACAGTTCCTCCGACTCAGGAGGAACTGTACCACATCGGAGGAGTTTCAGCGACATTCCAAAGAGTTGACTCAACGTTTTATCAAAAGGGGCTATCCGAGACGGATCATCTCTGATGCATTTGAGGGAGCAAAATCTAGGAACCGTGATGATCTACTCCAAGCACAGGTAAGAAATTGTGCTAGGCCACTAAGCTTGATTACGACCTTTAACAACCACTGGAGTGACATCCGGGAGATCCTCACTAAAAACTGGGGTATTTTGCTTAGTGAGCCAAAACTAATGAAACCTATCCCGGCAGCACCTAGCTTGGTTGCTCGGAGGGCGAAAAACTTCAAGGATAGCCTTTGCAATAGCCATTTTGTACGTCCTGTAAGGAGTTTGGAAAGGGGTAATAAGCTTTTGGGAACATACCCCTGTGGTAGTTGCAACATTTGCCAGTACACTGTGGCACAAGATGGCATTGTACTGCCAAGTGTGCCATTCAAGATTCAATCTAAGGCCTATTTTAATTGCAGATCCCGTAATCTGGTCTACGCTCTGGTCTGTGGCTGCCCGAAAATCTATGTGGGGCAGACGACGCAGGAACTAAGAAAGAGGATACAGCAACATCTCTCGAATATCTCAATGGCAAAGAGAGACCGGGACAAAGACAAACCTATTACATCAGTGGCTGCACATTTCCTGGAGGTCCATAGGAGCAGAATAGTGGGACTGCAGGTAATTGGATTGGAGCGTGTTCGCACAAACATAAGGGGGGGTGACCTGACAAAGGCACTTTTGAGATGCGAATCGAAATGGATCTATAATTTGCACAGCCTGGCTCCTAAGGGACTAAATGGAGAGTTATTATTCACAGGGTTTTATAAACTGCTGTGAATTATTTGTAATAATGCCCCTATCTCCAACTTTCCTGGCCCAGGTCTGGACATTATGGAAATGGTACTGGAAGGACTGTGAGGATGACCCCGGTACAAAACAATATAGGAGGACAAGATGGAATATCACCTGGATGTGGGATACACAGAACACTATGAAGATTATGGAGGACCTAGGCTCCATCGCCTGTTTGGACCTCACATATGGAATAGTGCAACCATCTGGACTGGACTAATGGAACGAGCATTGGTGGCTATTGCTATTGTTTTGATGACTCTGTTTCTGGACTCTCCATTGCAATTGCCTGGTATATCATGAACTATAAAATAATTAATTGTCTTTTGATGATCTGAGCTATGGGTCTGTTTTTATGGAGACTTTTCCTCTGTTGTGTTCCAGGTGGTTTGACATTTTGTCCGTTCTTTGTCTCCCTGATGATCAATATTGCATATATGGGGGGGTTTCCCTCATCTTTAGACGTAAAGCCTGACATATTTATAATAACTTTTACTTTGTCTTTATATATACCAACAACTCATTTGAGGTTTGGGTCTTTCCAAAGAGGGTAAAAGGTATGCGTAGTGGCTGTATCAGCTATATGTCGAACTTGGATATCGCATAAGATACTCAAATATGAGGGTCTCGTCTCTCTTTGAATGGCACCTTGTCCTCATAAACCCGAGTGAATATATTTGTTTAACATCAATCTTGTGGCAGATAATTACACTTGGATACCTAACATACATGCAAGCACTTGGGTCTGTCCTGCGGTGTTGTTATGGGCATCTTGATTGTTTGTGGAGACTAAAAGTACCCCTTATTCACCATCAGTATTTCATATAGAATTTTACTTGCCTTGCAGACCTGATTGGCCCCCCACTGAGATATAATTAAACCAACCGCATCACAGTGTTATACAGCAGTTTTTTTGGGGGAGCTTTGGGATGATGAGAAGCCCTCTATATAATGGGGTTCTTGGGATCGACTGAAATCCAATTTGGTCATATTTATCCATAATAAAATCGTATACCGTATATTCCGGCGTATAAGACGACCTGGTGTATAAGACGACCCCCCTACTTTCCTGTTAAAATATCGAGTTTAGGATATATTCACCGTATAAGACTACCCCTTTTCCAACGCATACCAAACACCGGTAAAAATTAAAAAAAAACAGATTTGAATTTAACATTGTCCTTTTTTTAATTTAAATTCTTATGACATGCAGGTATATAGCAGGAAAACTGTCACTCATAAACATATTAAAATAGGGGGGACCCCACGTCATTTTTTTGGGGGGGTCCCCCATTCTAATAGCTAGTAAAGGCTAGGTATTCAGCTGCGGGCTGATATTAGTAGCCTGGGAAGCTCCGTGGGTATTACCCTCTTCCCAGACTTCAAACATCTGCCCCAGCCGTCTGCTTAACCTCCGCTAGAGACTATAATGATGGTGGATCCCACGCCAATTTTCTTTTTAAAAAATCCTTTATTTTAACACTAAATGACAATTGAGGGGTTAATAAAGATGCAGTCCCTAAATTATTAATTTTGTAATTAATTTTTCCCAAAAATGTTGACGTGGGGCTTCGCCATATTTTTGTGTCCAGCCAGGTACAGCAGGCAGGAACGGGCTGCCCCCAACCACCAGCTGCCTATTTGTACCTGGCCGGACACAACAATATAGGGAAGCCCTTTTTTTTTTAATTATTTCATGAAATAATTTAAAAAAAAAATACATGGGGCTTCGCCCTATTTTTGTGTCCAGCCAGGTACAACTAGGCTGCTGGGGGCTGGAATCCGCAGCGCAGGGAGGCCCAAGCTTTCTGGGCCCCCCCCGCTGCAAATTGCAGTCCGCAGCCACCCCGGAAAATGGCGCGTTCATAGAAGCGCCATCTTCTGGCGCTGTACCCAACTCATCCAGGGCCCTGGTGCGGTGGCTCACTGGGTAATAAAGGGGTTAGGGCCAGCTTGGCATTATCAGCTGGCCCTAAGCCCGAAATTCATGGGGTCACGCCAATATTAGACATGACCACCATGAATTTCTAGTAAAGTAATTAAAAAAAACACAACACCCAGAATAAAGTCCTTTAATTGAAATAAAGACACAATTTTTTAATGTTCTAAATTAAACCATACTTACCATCACGCCCATTCCAGCTGAAGCCAACGATCTCCTGCAATAAAAGTAAAATAATAAAGCAACCTCATCCTTACCTTTCCATGGTTCCCAGGACCGGTCCAGCTCTG
The DNA here is from genome assembly GCF_046119375.1 of Phyllobates terribilis. NCBI lineage: Eukaryota > Metazoa > Chordata > Amphibia > Anura > Dendrobatidae > Phyllobates > Phyllobates terribilis. The sequence goes on along the minus strand of NW_027362767.1, from coordinate 435,739,793 downwards.
CTACATTCACATGACAGGCTGCACCGCAGCAGAACGCTGCCGTTCAGCTTGCCATGCGGCAGACACTGAGAAGCGCAGGCATGCTTGTGCTCCTCAGTGTCTGACTGTGACGGCATCCAGATGAGCCGAGATCATGTCCAATGAACTCTGCTCACCTCATGCACGTCACTGACAGCGTGGGAAAATTCTCCTGCTCCCCGCATGCGCAGTAGAAGTTTCCCACGCTGTCAGTGACGGACATCCAGGAGGTGAGCTGAGTTCATTGTCGGCTCATCTGGATGCCGTCACAGTCAGACACTGAGGAGCGCAAGCATGCCTGCGCTTCTCAGTGTCTGCGGGATGACAGGCTGGATGGCAGCGTTCTGCTGCGGTCCAGCCTGTCATCTCGATGTAGCAGAGCTGGACCCGTCCTGGGAACCATGGAAAGGTAAGGATGAGGTTGCTTTATTATTTTATTTTTATTACAGGAGATCGTTGGCTTCAGCTGGAATGGGCGTGATGGTAAGTATGGTTTAATTTAGAACAATAAAGATTTGTGTCTTTATTTCAATTAAAGGACTTTATTCTGGGTGTTTGTGTTTTTTTTAACTTTGACTATGGGGTTAGTAATGGGGGTGTCTTATAGACGCCTCTCCATTACTAACCTGGGCTTGATGTCAGCTGGCATTATAAGCTGACATCAACCCCAGCCCTATTACCCCACTGCCACCGCACCAGGGCAGCGTGGAAGAGCGAGGCTAAGTGCCAGAATTGGCGCATCCTATGAATGCGCCATTTCTGGGGCGGCTGACGGCTGGTGTTTCTAGCCTGGGAGGGGGCCAATATTCATGGCACCCTTCCTGGGCTATTAATATCAGCCCCCAGCTGTCTGCCTAGCCTTTGCTAGCTATTAAAATAGGGGGGACCCCACGTCATTTTTTTGGGATCCCCCATTTTAATAGCTAGTAAAGGCTAGGTATTCAGCTGGGGGCTGATATTAGTAGCCTGGGAAGCTCCGTGGGTATTACCCCCTTCCCAGGCTTCAAACATCTGCCCCAGCCGTCTGCTTAACCCCCGCTAGAGACTAAAATTAAGGGGAACCCCACGCCAATTTTTTTTTTAATAAATCCGTTATTTTAACACTAGATGACAAGTACAGTAACCAGCACTGTCCCTGTACTTCATATATATGTGACTGACATGTTTCTATCTATCTAATCTATGTGTGAAGCTCTATTCTGTCTATTATAAATTGTCGGGTACAGATGCTGAATTGCCGGCCGGCTTTTTTAAAGAGACAGTGCATGAAAACACTATTATTTGTTTTAATAAATCCTTTACACTAAATGACAAGTACAGTAAGCAACACTGTCACTGTACTTCTTATATATGTGACTGACATGTTTCTATCTATCTAATCTATGTGTGAAGCTCTATTCTTTCTATTCTAAATTGTCGGGTGCCGGCTTATGCCGATGCTGAATTGCCGGCTTTTTATATATTGTCACAGAAGCGATGCGAACTTCCCTGCTCCGGACACAGCGCAGCGCTTCTGTGACAAGTGAAAGCTGTCGGCACAGAAGCCCTGCGCTGTGTCCGGAGCTGGGAATACGCAGCGATGTGTCAGTTTCAGCACAGAAGCGCTGACTGTCTGGACCTACCGCCGCCGTATTTTAACTCCCTCCACCTTATATTAACTCCCACATGGCAGGGATACGGCCACGGCAGCTTATTAGCACCCCCAGAGTATCCCCGCATGTCAATTTCTGAAAGTTCAAAAGCATTACCGGCGTATAAGACGACCCCAGACTAGACAGAAGATTTTTCAGTCTTCAAAAGTCGTCTTATACGCCGGAATATACGGTATATATATTTTTGTCTCTGACTTATGTGTACGTTTATCTATAGCTGTGCGGGTGCTACGCCGGGTCGTATACCATGTTTAAATGAGCAGTGCTCACTGTATATTGGAGAATGCTTGTGATACTGTCAGTGTGTATCGGCATAATATTATTTATAAAAATATAAGAATTATTTTTTTTTTCTTTCCTTCACAAAGGAAAAAGGAAGAAAGGGGAAGAAAAGGGAAAGAAAAGTTGTTTTTGAAGGCGCTTTTTTTTTTTTTTTTTTTTTTGCTAGCTATCCATAATTGTGCTCTCTCTGATTCAGGTATACTTTGTTTGCCTCTGGCCAACTCTCCTGTGTGCCAAGCTGTTATGGGGGTATGTTATAAATAACTAGATTAATTTGATGACCTTTAGGGTCAGACAGGATTTATTAGGACTTGGGATAGCCTGTGGCAGGATGCCCAGCATATGGCATTACACCTATGAAAGACAAAATATTCTCACTATGATCGTGCTCTCTCCTTGCGCATAATGCATAACTTTCCAACATATATGATGTGACCTTTAGCCTTTGGGATGCGGGCATCACCCTGCTCATCATGGCTTTGTCTGCTTTGTGCAATGTGCATCTTTGCACAAGCTGCAGCGTTTGGGTTACCATGGGGAGGATGCGATCCTCCCCCTCACTTCCTGTATGCTCTCCAGCACATGTGCAATGCATAGCACTTCCAGGTTGGGGGTCACGCCATGTTCCTGCAATGTATGGTTTGGAGTGGCTGCATATCAGCTGCTGAAATGGTAATTAGGTTCTTGATTATATATAACAGCGTCATCTTACCTGTGCCCTATAGACCCCTGATGAAGCCACGTGTAGTGGCGACACGCATTGGGCACTGAATGCCCGCCTGCTTCATCCCAGCATAGGATTTTGTGCTCAGGGAGGTGATTGATCGTAGCGCTATTATGTGCTGGAGGGATACTTACAGCATGAAAGGGTTTTGTATTTATTTATACCCTGAATAGTACTTTTTGTGGTATGTGAGTATATAGTATTTGTCAGCTCAGATATTCTATATGGGCTTCATTTATGTTTGGGACTCTTTGTATTTTTCAATATATACTCTGCTGTAGTAGGCACATATTTCCCTCTTCATCTTTCTGGACTATAGTACACCTCCTTGAATACTAATGTCAGGCAGTCATAACTAATTTGCATGTGTACGATATTGATCACCAGGGATAATACTGGCACTTGTTGTATTATGGTACTGCTTCTTCTGTTGTAACTAGGGATGTTTTTTTTTGGAGCAGGTGGGCTTCAAATTAGTGGGTAACCCCCACTATATTGATTTTACTTGTGTTTTAGCTATTTGGGTTTTTTGACGTTGTTTGTATGTATTTATATTTGTAATGAATAAAATTTATTGTCACTTATTATAACGTTTGATAATTTATTGAAGTATTGCTGGGTGATCACTGCTTCATAGCACACCTCTTTTCCCTTTTTTCAGATGCAACAAGGCCGTCGATATTCAGGTCAGACTCCACACATAAGACCTCAGGAGTGGACATGGATGTCTGACATATGTACCATCCTGACAAACTTTGAGGAGGCCACCAAGATGGTGAGTGGCGATGACGCCATCATTAGCGTCATCATTCCACTTCTCTGTCTTTTGCAACACTCTCTGCAGAGAATTAAAGAGGAGGCATTGCAGCCAGAGTATGATGAGATGGATCAAGAACCCGTAATGGGCGATTACACACAGCCCAGCCTCATCTCATCCCAACGTGCATTGGGGAACAATGAGGGAGAGGAGGAGGAGGAAGAACCGGAGCTGGTATCATGCGCTGTAGACGGTAGTACCTGTACAACTGTCATACAGTCGGTTCAGTGTGGGTGGCCTGAGGACAGGGGGGAGGAGGAGTAGGAGGAGAGCATGGTCAGTCGTCATCTTGGTGAGTACACGGAAGTCTTGCCCGTTACCAGTCTGGCACGCATGGCTAACTTTATGTTACGCTGCTTTAACCGTGACCCTTGCGTTGTCAAAATGTTGGGTGACAGTCATTACTGGTTGGTGACACTTTTAGACCCCTGCTACAAGGAGAACTTTCACTCTCTTATTCCTGAGGTGGAGAGGTCTACAAAAATGTGGCAGTACCAGAAGGCCCTTGCTGCAGAACTCTTAAAAAAATTCCCAGCTGAACACGCTAGCGGCAGAGGTCACAGTTCGTTGCCCAACCAAGGTGTACAGGTGAGAGAGATGCAACTCCAATCCAGCAGAGGCAGGGGAACACTGTCAACATTCTGGGACAGATTTCTGACACCCGCCCAGCTTACAGGCCCTGAGGCGCGGGGTACTCTCACAAGGAGTGGAAAGTTTCAAAAGATGGTGAGGGAGTACCTTGCCGACCGTACCAGCGTCCTCCGTGATTCCTCTGTGCCTTTTAATTATTGGGTATCCAAGCTGGACACTTGGAATGAACTCGCTCTGTACGCCTTGGAGGTCCTGGCCTGCCCTGCCGCTAGCGTGTTATCGGAGCGTGTTTTTAGTGCCGCTGGGGGAATTATAACTGATAAGCGCACTCGCCTGTCAACTGACAATGCTGACAAGCTGACCCTTATCAAAATGAACAAGGGCTGGAATGGGCCAGACTTCTCATCACCACCAAATGACAGCAAAGTAACATAAAGTCAAATCCACTGTGTTATTTCGGGAGGTGTATTCACATGCACCGCTTCACACCCACACATGGGTATACGCTTCCTCATTTCGGCTGTTTTATGTTCTTCCCTTATGCTCAGCCTCCACCACCACTATACCACCAGGGTGCCAGCATTGCAAGCTCCTCCGTCCTTATTTTTGTCAGCTTTTGCTTGGAAGGCATAAGCAAATCCTATGGGAGACCCACTCCCCAATAATGGGACTTATGTTTGTAATATGCTGTACTGCATGGTTCTTGTAAGGGGCATTGCAAGTTGCTCCATCCTAATTTTTGGAAGCTTTTGCTTGGAAGGCGTAAGCAAATCCTATGGGAGACCCACTCCCCAATAATGGAACTTATGTTTGTAATATGCTGTACTGCATGGCTCTTGTAAGGGGCATTGCAAGTTGCTCCGTCCTAATTTTTGGAAGCTTTTGCTTGGAAGGCATAAGCAAATCCTATGGGACACCCACTCCCCAATAATGGGACTTATGTTTGTAATATGCTGTACTGCATGGCTCTTGTAAGGGGCATTGCAAGTTACTCTGTCCTAATTTTTGGAAGCTTTTGCTTGGAAGGCATAAGCAAATCCTATGGGAGACCCACTCCCCAATAATGGGACTTATGTTTGTAATATGCTGTACTGCATGGCTCTTGTAAGGGACATTGCAGTTCCTCATAATTTTTGGAAAGCCTTCCATTCACTGCTTAGGCCAACAGTGCACAGGAGACCCAGTTGCTATAAATGGGAAAAAAAGGTTTAGTTAAGGCCCTCTGACCTCCATGTCATTTCCAAGGGGCATTGGAGTGCCTCGAAATTTTTGGTAGGCATTGCACTCACTGTATGCCCTATAACTGTGTAACCGAACCGCTCCTTTTGTTACAGAAACATATCCTACAAGACATATCTGGTTGACTGGCCTGATATTGATGTGAATGGTCCCTGTTCCTCCTGCTCTTTCTCCTTTGCCACCACCTCATCCATCATTTATCACCTGAAGCTTTGTTTTAACCGGAGTCATAGAACTTGGATAGTAGCAGGAAAACATCCAGCAATCCGAGGAGGAGGTAGGATATGCGCCAAAACGCTCCTCAGGCCTAGCCGCTACTACATACAGTACATGCGCTTGAATTCCAACAAAACAAAGCAGATACTAACTTCTATCATCCTCATCATGCTCCTCACCTTGGCACTCTCAACTCCCCTGATGGAGAAGCCAGGGCCCACCGGAGGAGTCTGGTTGTCTGGTGGGCTCGGCCAATGCTGCCCTAAAGTAGGCCAGGCTAAGAAAAGTGTGGGAAAGGTTACCGGGACAAATAGGGGTGGCTGGGGACCGAGTATGGACACCCGGCCACTCCCTGGAGGCTGGGGAGCAAGCGGGGACATCCGGCCACTGGGCGGCTGGGGACTGAGTATGGATACCAGGCCGCCGACGCAGCCCTAGCGTGGTGGCCAGATTCCGCCTCCACATGCCTAAAAGGCCCAATTTAAAATGCAAGCAAGCAAGCAGTATGGTATTGCAGCCTGGGGGTGGGTGGGTGGCAGGCTGCATACTTGCGCTTGCATTGCAAGGAATGGGAGAGGTACAATTGAACACTACCCTGGGACAAGGACTTGAACGGGGATAGTTGCAAGTCTGCAACGACAGGTGCAGGGTGGGAGGCATCTTCGCATGTACCATGAACAGGGGTTTGGCATGCACACACTACAGCGGAATAGGCTCTCCTTCCCACTAAATGCACTGGGGAGGGCACAGGTAATGTTTTGGTATACGCGCTTAATCTTATGTATAAGGCACACCAGGACAAATAGGAGCGGCTGGGGACTGAGTATGGATACCTCGCTGCCGAAGCAGCCATGAGGTAGTGGCCAGCTTCGGCCTCCTCCAAACTAAAAGGCCCCATTTCAAGTGCAAGCTAGCAGTATGGCATTGCAGTCTGGGGGTGGGTGGGTGGCAGGCTGCACACTTACACTTGCATTAAAAGAAAACAAAGCGGATGCTAACTTCTGTCATCATCATCATGCTCCTCACCTTGGCACTCTCAACTCCCCTGATGGAGAAGCCAGGGCCCACCGGAGGAGTCTGGTTCTCTGGTGGGCTTGTCCAATGCTGCCCTAAAGCAGGCCGGGCTAAGAAAAGTGTGTGGGGGGATGTTCCAAGGAGAAATAGGGGCGGCTGGGGACCGTTTATGGACACCCGGCTGCCCCCAGGCGGCTGGGAACCGTGTGTGGACACCCGGCCACGGAGCGGCTGGGGACCGAGCATGGACACCCGGCCGCCGGGTGGCTGGGGACTGAGTATGGATTCCAGGCCGCCAATGCAGCCATGACGTGGTGGCCAGATTCCGCCTCCACATGCCTAAAAGGCCCAATTTCAAGTGCAAGCAAGCAAGCAGTATAGTATTGCAGCCTGGGGGTGGGTGGGTGGCAGGCTGCATACTTGCGCTTATATTGCAAGGAATGGGGGAGGTACAATTGAACACTGCCCTGGGACTAGAACTTGCATGGGGATAGTTGCAAGTCTGCATCTTCTGATGCGGCAAGGATCACTTCTGATGGGCACACTTTTAGACAGTTACCTGGGTGTCAGAGATGCTTCCAGGGGTCTTCCCCATGCTGTTCCCATGTCTTTTCAGCACTTTATGCATGTGTCACACAGCACTTGGCCAGATAAGGTTGTAAAATGTTAAAATGACATTTCCCGGTGAATGCATTTGTCACAGTTGAAAGCAATACAAAAGTGCAAAAACGCATAAAAAATGCTACTTGTGAACATAGCCGAAGGTGTGGAGGAGAATTTTTGTTTTTGGTTATTTATTTTACCTTATACACAAGTCTTTACCCTGGAAAATAAATTCCTTAACATATTTCACAGGAAAAAAGTTTCAGTTTCGTTTTTGAACGTTTTATTGTGAGCCCGTAAAAGTGGCTTAATACCTCTGACCACGTTGTTGACAGCAGTGACCTGGGGGTCAGAAATGCTTCCTGGGGCGATCCCCATGCTGTCCCCATGTTATTTGAGCACTGTCACTATCGTTTTGGGCACTTGTTAGGCTTTTAAAAGACTGCCGGGGGTGCCACCGCAAAAATGCTCGGGTCTCCCATAGACTAACATTGGGCTCGCTGCTCGGGTCGAGCACCCGAGTATCACGGCGAGCTCGGCCCGAGCTTTGAGCACCCGAGCATTTTAGTGCTCGATCAACACTAATAGGGACCTAACGTTGAAGGAAGCCTTCAATAATGTCACGGTCATAAATGGAGTGGCACAGGAGCCCGGGGCTGACACCAGGTTTCCCTGTTTTATGATAAGTAGGGAATTGTTGTACCGGGTCACAGAAGTGAGGGAAGAGCTGGTGGAGCAGTTAATAGTGCCAGGTCCCTATAGACGGAAGGTGTTGGATATGGTCCATTCGCATATCTTGGGGGGACATCTAAGGGTGGAAAAAACGCAGGAACGGATTATGCAGAGGTTCTATTGGCCCGAGTGTCACCAGGAAATATTAAAGTATTGCAAGTCCCCTCGTGCCATTGCCCATTATTAAAGTGCCATTCGAGAGAATCGCCATGGACTTGGTTGGTCCCCTGGTTAAATCTGCTCGTGGGCATCAATATATCTTGGTCATCCTGGACTATGCCACACGCTATCCGGAAGCAATTCCCCTGAGAAACTCCTCCGCAAAGAGTATAGCCCGCGAATTGGTCCATATTTCTTCCTGGACAGGTTTACTAAGGGAGATTCTGACCGACCAGGGAACACCCTTTATGAGTAAGGTAATGAGGGAGTTATGCAAGGTCTTGCAAATCTCCCAACTGAGGACTTCAGTGTACCATCCGCGGAAAGATGGCCTCATGGAGAGGTTTAATAAAACGCTAAAGAGTATGTATGCTGAGGAAGGCCATAGAAAAAGACTGTAGAGACTGGGACTGTCTCCTCCCTTATCTGTTGTTCTCCATTCGAGAGGTTCCACAGGTCTCTACGGGGTTCTCGCCATTCGAACTGCTGTATGGCCGACTTCCGCAAGGTCTCCTGGATGTAGCAAAGGAAACCTGGGAAGCCGAAGTCACGCCCTACAGAAGAGTCATCGAGCATGTCGCTCTGATGCAGGAGAGGATTGCGAAGGTGATGCCCATCATAAAAGGACATCTCCTCCACGTACAAGAGGTGCAGGCCAGGGTCCTCGTTCTGATACCTTCCGTGGAAAGCAAGTTCCTGGCCAAGTGGCAAGGACCGTATGAGGTGGTGGAAAAGGTTGGCGAAGTGAACGGGACGACGTAAGCCATACCAGATATATCACGTCAACCTCATCAAGCCGTGGCAAGACAGAGATGCGGTGGAAGCTCCATGCTTGCTCTTTAAACCAGAAGGCGAGGTTGGAGGGGTCACAATAGCGGAGACGCTAACGAAGGAGCAAAAACAGCAGTATCGGGAGTTGCTGCAGAAGAACAGGGACCTGTTCTCAGAATTTTCAGGCTGCACAAGCGTCATAGAACACAAGTTTCTGACGGAGTCACATGTGCGGGTGAACTTGAAGCCCTATCGGATACCTGAGGCCCGACGAGAGTTGATCTCTAAAGAGGTGGCTCATATGCTGAAGCTCGGAGTCATTGAAGAATCCAAGAGCGGTTGGTCGAGCCCTAATGTCCTGGTCCCAAAACGCGATGGTGAGTGGAGTTTCTGCAATGACTATCGGAAATTGAATGAAGTTTTCAAATTTGACGCGTATCCAATGCTGCGTGTCGATGAGCTGATTGAGAGACTTGGACCAGCAAGGTACATAACCACCTTGGATTTAACGAAGGGATATTGGCAGATCCACATGGCAAAGGGAGCCAAGGAGAAGACTACATTTTCTATGCCGTACGGATGCTTCCAATATGTCCGGATGCCGTTTGGACTGCAGGGGGCCCCTGCAACCTTCCAGAGAGCTACGGATCAAATCCTTGCACCCCATAAGCAATCTGCATACCTGGACGATATTGTTATCTTCAGCCCCGACTGGGAGAGTCATCTGGAAAAGGTCCAGACAGTGTTTGATGCTCTAAGGAAGGTGGGGTTTTCAATAAACCTGAAGAAATGTGCCATGGGGAAAGAAGAAGCCAAATACCTGGGTTATGTAGTAAGGAGAGGAGAGATAAAACCCCAAATCAGTAAAGTGGAGGCAATCCAAACCTGGCCGAGACCGCTGTCAAAGAAACAGGTTAGAGCCTTCGTGGGATACTACAGGAGGTTCATCCCGAGCTTCGCCATGATGGCCGTACCCTTGACTGACCTTCTTAAGGGGACGAAATCGACTATGGCTAAGAGAAGAACTGCAGAGGCGGAGTCGGCCTTTCAAGAGATGAAGGTGGCGCTGTGTCAGCAACTGGTCCTTGTGGCCCCCGACTTTAAGAAAGAGTTTATACTGCAAACGGACGCCTCGGATGTCAGTTAGGGAGCAGTCCTTTCCCAGGGGATACACAGGGAGGAGCACCCTGTTCTCTACCTGAGTAGGAAGCTGTCCTCATGTGAGAGGAATTATGCAGTCATAGAGAAGGAGTGCTTGGCCATAAAGTGGGCGGTGGACACATTACGGTACTATCTCAAAGGACGTAAGTTTAGATTGGTAGCCGACCATGCCCCACTCAGATGGCTGAGGGAAACTAAGGGTAAAAATGCTAGGGTCACCCGCTGTTTTTTAGCCCTACAGGATTATAACTTCCAGGTAGAACATAGAGCAGGGAGGCTACATGTTAATTCTGATGCCCTATCGAGAATCCCCTGTCTGTCAATAGAAGGTTTCAAGTCCCACAGCTTTAGGCATAGGGGGAGGTATGTAAGGTGGCTAATGGTCGCGTAGTCGATGGGAGATATGTATCACAGAGATGGCTGGTCTTTGTAATGTAACCCGGAGTATTTCTCTAGTGCACGTGACTCGCCCCCTGGGCCGTGGAGCACCCGGAACCGGGCTTCAGTGCGATGATGCGGGTAGTAGTGACAACCCGATCCCGTGGCTCAGGGTGGTCAGACCAAATGCTGTGGCAGTCTATTTGTAGAGTTATGAATGTCCGACTACGCCACCCGTGGATTGCGATCAGGGATGACCGCCGCTGCAAGGCAGACCGCTGAGGCTGGTGTTGGTGTGCAGCACAGGGATAGGATAACTCCCCACGGGAAGAGTGTAGCCTCAGGGCAATGTAGGTGGATGCTGGGGGTGATGGTGTAGGCCGCAGTAATAAGAGTTCAGAGTCTGCTTCAAAAGGTCCAGGGTCTTTATTGTAGGTATTACTACTGACCCTACAGGAGTACCGGGCAGGAATGGGCCTGGGTGTCTGAGGGCATTCGGGCGAGCCCCACTGGTCAGGGTGAGTGTGAAGGCCTACCGTTCTCTCTCTGCCCTTGCTGACTATCCCCCTTTTCGTGGTGTAATAGCCCACGTCCCTGAGCTGGCCGTGTACTTCGCCTGTATGGCTTGCGACTCGGGCCTTAGGTACCTTTTGCTTTTCCGTGCTGTACCGGTCCCTCTGTATGGTGGAGCCTCCAGGCTTCTTAGGCCAAGGGACCTGAAATCCCTTGCGGGTTGGTTATCTGCTGCAGGGCTTGCAACCCTGACAGCCTCGAACCCCAATGTCCGGTGGTGATTCTCTCAGCCAGGACCGGCTCTCGTCGCCTCTGTCCCTGGCTCGCAGCTTCTCCTCTGCCTCACGGACTCCTTGGCTACAGCTCAACTGTCCCTCCTTCTCTGGGACTAGTCTCAGTCCTGAGCTAGGTCGTCCAGTTCTCTCTAACCCTGCCCTCAGTTCCAGCTTTTATAGGGGCAGCCTGCTCCCCCTACTGGCCTGGGACAGGAGGTGCTGTATGCTAATTGTCCCTGACCAGGGAACCTCCCTCCTGCTCTCAGACACAGCCTTTAATATTTGTGGCATCCAGGCCTGGGGTGACACATTCCCCCCTAGTAAAATTTAGTACTCCGGGACTAAACAGGAAACACAAATACAGAGTATAAATACATGACCATAAACACAACAGGGAAGGAAATAACGAACAACATCACATATTGAGTTCTTTAGGTCACAGTGTGGTCTGTGACCGGGTGTCTATATCACCAACACAACCGGAGCCTTAACCAGGTGGGGGTCTGTCCTTGCCCCTAGTCCTTGACAGTCTTTATTCATTCCTTTGGTTAGGCTCCGAACATATTTACAAGGAAGTCCCGGTTACTCAAAGTTCATAACTTGTTAGTCCATATATCTATAAAAACTGGGAAAACAGTATTAATAACCAGGGTACAAACATAAAACATTAAATATATACACTGTGCATTTAGATCTTCCAGCGAGCTGGTATTTGACCCCTAGTGCTCCGGGTTGACCTCCGTAACCCACTGTCTGGTGGTGGTCTAACCTGGCTTTCCCCACTAGTATTAAGGGTACAGCTACTAGCTGGGTTTACAGGCAGGGCAGGCAGCTGTCTGCGGGTCCTTAGGCTTACCGCAGGCATAGCAGGCTCACTGTCAGCAGAGGGTTGACTCTCCTGGGCTGCTGGCAAGGGTTCTTCTGCCTCTGGGGCTGCTTGTTCTTTTTGTTCTTCTGTAGGCTCCTGCTGGGTAGGCTGAAGGAAGTGTAGGACGGGTACCACTATCACGTCATTTATCAGAGTCCAGGTCCGGGGGAACTCTCCGAGAACTGTGCTGATCATTTCTTCCTTGTCCTCTGCGGGTTCAAGGTCATCTTGATCTTCACTTGGACTCTGTAGTTGCTCGGGGCACCGTTTTAGGTGGTCTCTGGAGACGGTGCTAGTGGTTTCTCCTCCATCCTTGGTAATCACACATACCTTCGGGTTGTTGCGGTCGGACTGCAGTACTGTGTACGGGTCTCTCTCCCACTGGTCATCCAGCTTGTGAAGCCTTCTCTTCCGCTTCAGGACCTGCTCTCCAGGCTCCAGGGGACCAGCAGGGGCGTGTTGGTTGAAGAGCCTCTCTTGCTTTTCTCTCGCTTGAGCCAGACTCCTCTCCACACTCTCCTGTACCTTCTTGTACTGTAGCCGCCGTTCCGTATCCCAGTCCGCGTCTGGGGAGGTGTCCTCGGGTGTCAGGACTCCCATCTCCAGGTCTATAGGCAGCCTACCTGGTCTTGCTCGCATCAGGTAAGCCGGGGTGCAATTTGTAGCATTCACCGGGATATGGTTGTACAAGTCAATCAGGTCTGGCAGCTTCTCCGGCCACAGGCTGAGGAGATCAATGACGATATTGTTCATTTTCTCACACAACCCGTTGGTTTGCGGGTGGTAAGGCGTTGTCCGAATCTTCCTACAGCCGTAGAGGTTGCAGAACTCCTGGAAGACTTCCGCCTCAAACGCTGGACCTTGATCTGTCAAGACTTGTTTTGGATACCCGTGTGGACGGCAGAAGTGTTGTTGGAAGGCTCTGGCCGCCGTTTGGGCCGTCAAGTCTTTAACCGGGACCACCACCAAGAACCGGGAGTAATGGTCCACAATCGTGAGGGCATTGATGTAGCCGGACCGGCTTGGAGCCAGCTTCACATGGTCCAGAGCTACCAGCTCAAGAGGCTGCCTGGTGACGATGGGCCTCAAGGATGTCTTCTGGCTGGTACGGTCGTTCCTTCTGAGGTGACATGGACCGCTGTCCCTGCACCACTTCTCGATGGCCCCTCTCATACCAATCCAGTAGAACCGCTCTCTCAGTAGGAACTCCAGTTTCTTCCACCCGAAGTGTCCTGCTATGTCATGGTAGGCCTCCAGGACCATTGCTGCATCCCGTCTTGGGACCACTACCTGCCAGGTCAGCTCGTGCGTCCGGTGGTTGACAAGCCTTCTGCACAGCTTACCTTCGTAGAGGAATAGCCTGCTTTTCTCCTTCCATAACTGCTTGGCTTCCTCTAGAGTGTCCGGGCCAGGGCTAGCGTCTGCCTGGGTTAACATGTCTATCACCAGGCGAGTTGCAGGGTCACTATCTTGCGTTTCAGCCCAGCCGTGGTGGGGTAAGGGGTTGAACATGACGGTGGTTAGGTCTTTGTCTCTTACCCGGTGAGAATACTGATTGGCCCCATACCGGTGGAACACAGGGAGCTCTACTTCCTCCAGCTCTTCCGAATCTTCTTCTCCTTCGGGTAGGTGGGGCATTCTTGATAGGGCGTCTGCATTGGCGTTGGTCCTGCCTGCCTGGTATTTGATTGTGAAGTCATAATTGGATAGCCGGGCCATCCACCGCTGTTCTAGGGCACCAAGTCTTGCATTGTCCAGGTGTGTCAGCGGGTTGTTGTCCGTGTACACAGTGAACTTTGCGGAGGCCAGGTAATGCTTAAACCGTTCTGTGACGGCCCACACCACTGCCAAGAATTCTAGCTTGAAGGAGCTGTAATTCTCCGGGTTTCTTTCAGTGGGCCTCAGCTTCCGGCTGGCATACGCGATCACCCTTTCTCTGCCCTGCTGGTTCTGTGACAGTACGGCTCCCAGACCCACATTGCTGGCGTCTGTGTGGAGGATGAAAGGCTGGCCATAATCGGGGTATGCCAGGATCTCATCCCCCGTGAGGGCCATCTTCAACTGGCGGAAGGACTCCTCTTCCGGCTTGTCCCACTTGAAGGGTGGCTTGTGATTTCTGGATGTAGACTGGCCTATCAGGAGGTCCTGCATTGGAGCTGCTATCTTTGTGAACCCGGGGATGAACCTTCGGTAGTAGCCTACCAACCCGAGGAATTGCCTCACTTCTTTGATGTTAGAGGGGCTTGGCCAGCTCTTGATGGCTGTAACTTTGTCGGGGTCGGGGGCTACTCCCTCAGCACTCACCACGTGTCCTAGGTACTGGACCTTCGGTTTCAACAGGTGACACTTTGAGGGTTTCACCTTCAGGCCATAGCCTGCCAGGGCTTCGAACACCTCGGCCAGGTGCTTTAGATGGTCCTCGTAAGTCTTCGAATAGACAATCACGTCGTCCAGGTAAAGCAGGACCGTCTCGAAGTTTCGGTGCCCTAGACAGCATTCTATCAGCCTCTGGAATGTCCCTGGTGCGTTGCAGAGCCCGAAGGGCATACAGTTGAATTCACTCAATCCCATTGGGGTGGTGAAGGCGGTCTTCTCCTTGTCAGCCTCTGCCACAGGAACCTGCCAGTACCCGCTAGTAAGGTCCAAAGTAGAGAAGAAATTAGCTGATTTTAGAGCTGCTAAAGACTCCTCTATCCTAGATAACGGGTACGCGTCTTTATGGGTGATACGATTGATTTGTCTATAGTCCATGCACATTCTCATGGTACCGTCTTTCTTTTTTACCAGAACCAAGGGGGCTGTCCAGGGGCTACAGCTATCTCTAATGACCCCAGCTTCTTTCATTTCTCTCAGCATGCCCTTTGCGTTCTGATAATGTGCAGGGGGTACAGGTCTGTGTCTCTCTTTTATTGGTGGGTGGCTCCCCGTTGGGACGTGGTGTTCTACTCCCTTTACTCGGCCGAAGTCTAGCGGGTGCTTACTAAAATTTCTCTCGTACTCCTGAACCACCCGGTAGACTCCTTGTTTTTGGTGCAGGGGAGTGGAGTCAGCACCCACATGGAGTTTCTGGCACCAGTCCTCCTTGTGTTTCTGGGAGCCATTATCCTCCACCGGTGGAGATGGAGGTAAGGGTTCCACGACCCTGATAGCATTGTGTTCGACGGCAAACAATTTGGCTAGTGTAGCATACCGGGCAAGTGTACTTCCCTTTCCCCGATGTTTAAGATCCGGACGGGCACCCTTCCATGGCGGACATCAACCACCCCCCTGGCTGTCAAAATGGTGGGCCTGCTGTCTGAGTACACGGGTTCTACCATGGATTGGTAGTCTCTCCCTCTTAACCCGATTGCAGTCCGACACCAGATCATCATTTCACTTTTGGGAGGCATGGCAATGGGGAACGGGTCGCTCATCCTCACGCTACCGATCTCACCACCAGACAGTTCTACCTGTTGCTGTCTCATCAGGGCTCTTATCTCTTTCTGGGGGACCCTCTGTTGGCTGGAGCTCGCATTCATCGCCACCTGCTGCAAAATCACAATTACTTCTGAAAGACAGTTTTCAATCACATTAGTACCCAAGGTTATTTTAGGGTGACTTTCACGACGGTCAATGTCCACAATGATCACTCCCTGTGCCGGCAGTTCCACCTTACCAATCTTGATGGTCATCTCTCTGAACCCCACCTGCGGCACGGGTTGGCCATTGCTTGCGATGATGCTTAAGTCATCGTCTGGATAACGGGTTATATCCGCGTCACTCCAGTACCGCTTGAAAAGTACGTAGGGGATGGTAGTCACTTGGGACCCGGTGTCCAGCAGTGCACTCATGGGGATACCGTCCAGCACTATGGGTAAGACCGGGCGTCCCCCCACGTACTTATCACGCCAATTAGACGGGCCTGATGACCTTATGCCTGGGGGTTGGCCCTCTGCCCCAGGTCGGACCCATTTAAAGTACAGTACCTTGCTATGTGTCCTGGCTGACTGCAACGGCGGCAAATCGGCTGTCCATCCTCAGTGTAACGGTCGGCGGGCCTCCCTCTGAACGACGGGATCCTCCTCTGTCGACGCCACGGGACATCTTCCGGACTGGAAGCCAGCTTGATTGGTCTTGACGTTTCCACCTGCAACGACTGTACGGTCCTGGTCAATGCAGCCACACTCTTTGTTAGTTCTTGGACCTGATGGTGCAGGTTTGCGGGCTGGGATGGATTTAGGGCCTGTGCATCAGCCCCCACAAGGTCTACGGGGTAGGGCGCTGCCTCCTGATGGTAAGTGATGGCAGGGCGCCGGGGAACTACAGCGCCACTTGGTGCGGGTTCTCGGAGCACCCGGATGGCCCTATCCTTGAACTGCGCAAAAGTCAGATCGGGGTTCTGTAGGGCCATGAGGCGCAGCTGGGTTCTGTGGGCGCTGGACAGCAGACCTTCTATGAACTGGTCAGTCAACAGTTTATCAGTGTCCTGCACGCTGCCAGGGTCAGCTTGTTTGATTGCTCCCAGAGCTTCTTGCAGGTTCAAGGCATAGTCTCTGATACTATCTTGGGCTCGCTGCTTACAGCCATAGAACCGCATTTTGATTTCTGCTGAGGTACGGGTATCAAAGGTACTCCGCAGCCGGGTCAGAATGAACTTTACAGTCCTTTTCTCCTCATCTGACCATGATTTCACTTCCCGCTGGGCTGCACCGGTTACCTGCCCCGTCAGAATGCTCACTTTCTGTTCTTCTGTCAGGGGATAAACTTTAAATAAACTGTGCAGTCTTTCCTTAAAGTCAGTTAACGTATGGGATTCCCCTGAGTATTGGGGCAGCCAGGCTGCTCCGGGGATGTAGGGCCTGGAGAACGGCATCACCGCTGCTGCAGCCACTCTGGTGGTAGAAGGTCCCTCTGCGTCATTCATCTTCCTGCCCCCAAGTTAACCGTGGCCTACTTTCCGTTGATCCTCTTCCGTAGACCGCGCCTCCGCTGGTGCTGCGTCGGGCGAGGACCTTGCGTCGCTTCCTGGTGACGTCAGCGTCGCTCTCTCTCCTTCCAGGACCTTGCGCAGCGCCGGTGCGTAGGGCGCGGCTTCACGTCTCGTGCGGTTTGGACGTCCACGCCCCTCTTCTTCCCGCGCAGCGTCCCGAAGATGGCATCCGATGGCGGGAAACGGCTGAAGATGGCGGGAAAACGGCTGAAGATGGCGGGAAACGACTGAAGATGGCGGGAAATCTCTTTTTAAGGTATGTGTACAGTCTTTTTCAGGCACGCAATACCCGTTTGTGGCGGGTTGGTCACAATCCTGCCGACTACACCAAAGCTGACTCGCCCCCTGGGCCGTGGGGCACCCGGAACCGGGCTTCAGTGCGATGATGGGGGGTAGTAGTGGCAACCCGATCCCGTGGCTCAGGGTAGTCAGACCAAATGCTGTGGCAGTCTATTTGTAGAGTTATGAATGTCCACCCATGGATTGCGGTCAGGGATGACCGCCGCTGCAAGGCAGACCACTGAGGCTGATGTTGGTATGCAGCACAGGGATAGGATAACTTCCCACGGGAAGAGTGTAGCCTCAGGGCAATGTAGGTGGATGCTGGGGGTGATGGTGTAGGCCGCAGTAATAAGAGTTCAGAGTTCGCTTCAAACAGTCCAGGGTCTTTATTGTAGGTATTACTAATGACCCGACAGGAGTACCGGGTAGGAATGGGCCTGGGTGTCTGAGGGCATTCGGGTGAGCCCCACTGGTCATGGTGAGTGTGTAGGCCTACCGTTCTCTCTCTGCCCTTGCTGACTATCCCCCTTTTCGTGGTGTAATAGCCCATGTCCCTGAGCTGGCCGTGTACTTCGCCTGTATGGCTTGCGACTCGGGCCTTAGGTACCTTTTGCTTTTCCGTTCTGTACCGGTCCCTGTGTGTGGCGGAGCCTCCAGGCTTCTTAGGCCAAGGGATCTGAAATCCCTCGCGGGTTGGTTCTCTGCTGCTGGGCTTGCAACCCTGACAGCCTCGGACCCCAATGTCCGGTGGTGATTCTCTCAGCCAGGACCGACTCTCGTCGCCTCTGTCCCTGGCTCGCAGCTTCTCCTCTGCCTCACGGACTCCTTGGCTACAGCTCAACTGTCCCTCCTTCTCTGGGACTAGTCTCAGTCCTGAGCTAGGTTGTCCAGTTCTCTCTAACCCTGCCCTCAGTTCCAGCTTTTATAGGGGCAGCCAGCTCCCCCTACTGGCCTGGGACAGGAGGTGCTGTATGCTATTTGTCCCTGACCATGGAACCTCCCTCCTGCTCTCAGACACAGCCTTTAATATTTGTGGCAGCCATGCCTGGGGTGACACACACGCATGCACTAAGAAGTCTAATTGGTGCACCTGGGAGACGGGTTACGGGTTTCTAAGAGAGAATGGGCGGGTCCAGCGACCCACATACCTCACCTCTGGGTGTGGTTACCAGCCTATATATTGGAGGCTATTGTTTGGCTCATGGTCTGTGTGTCTGGAGGGAGGAGGCCTCCTGTGTATAGTTGTCTCCAGACTAGGCCATACTACACCAGCCTGTGTGACCACAGCCCTGGCTAACCAAAGACTTTTGCTAAAAGGACTGTTTACTTTGCTTTTTTGCCTGCACTAAAGGCTCTTTGTTTGCATTTAACTTTCTGGCCGGTTTATGAAGCCAATAAACTGTACTGGACATTTACAGGAACGTGCCTCCTGTTTGCCTCACATCGCACCTGAGTGAGTACAAGAGGGAGAGGTGAGTTGAGGTCTAGAGTGTGGCCATCTTTGTGAGTGGGTGCAGAAGACCATTGAGCAAGGTCGAAGGAGGAAGTGAGAGACAGGAGCTCTGAGACAGATGAGAGGGAAGTGTCAATGGGGATGTTGAAGTCGCCCATGATGATAGTGGGGATGTCAGCGGAAAGGAAATGAAGTAGCCAGGTGGTGAAGTGGTCAAAGAAGGTTGTGGCTGACCCTGGGGTGGTAAATGACAGCCAGTTGGAGGGGGAGAAGATGCGCACACAGTGCACCTGAAAAGAGGGGAGAGTAACGGAGGGTGGCAGTGGGGTTTGGGTAAAGGAGCAGTTATCTGACAGGAGAAAACCTACTCCTTTGCCATGTTTGCCGCTGTTGTGGGAGGGTGTGGGAAAGATGGAATCTACCATACGAAAGTGCAGCTGGAGAGCCCGTGTCAGAGGGGGTGAGCCATGTTTCGGTGATGGTGAGGAAGGAAAGTTTGTTAGTAATGAAAATCCCCTTCTGGGATCTGGTACAGCGCTATGCTCTCCCTTCCTGTGATCCGGTACAGCGCTATGCTCTCCCCTGTGTGATCCAGTACAGCACTATGCTCTCCCCTTGTGTGATCCGGTACGGCGCTGTGCATTCCCTCCTGTGATCTGGTCCAGTGCTGTTCCCTCCTTTCCTATCATCCGATATATCCAACCATCCCCACCTGTGATCTTGTACAGCGCTGTGCTCTCCCCTCCTGTGATCTGGTGTAACGGGTCTGGGAGGCGGAACCTCTGAGCTACTATACAAGGGGGCGGTCCTTGTAAGGGAGCTGGTGGCGACCAGGGAAGACAGGCAGGCAGTCACAGCAGGTGACCGGGACAGTCTCTGAGTGAACGGGCTGGAGGTCACGGCAAGTGACCGGGGCAGTCTCTGGATGAATGGGCAGGAGGTCACGGCAAGTGACCGGGGCAGTCTCTGGGTAAAGGGTAGGTACGACCTGTGATGGCAGAGCCTCCAGGTAGGTTAGCAGGCAGATGGTTGATGTGTGCTCCCAGGTGAGCAAGCGAGAGTCTCTGGACTGGCAGGTGGTCACAGCACGTGACGGCGGAGCCTCCAGGTAGGCTAGCAGGCAGGTAGCAGATGTGTGCTCCCAGGTGAGCGGGCAGGAGTCTCTGGAATGGCAGGTGGTCACAGCACGTGACGGCGGAGCCTCCAGGTAGGCTAGCAGGCAGGTAACAGGTGTGCGCTCCCAGGTGAGCGGGCAGGAGTCTCTGGAATGGCAGGTGGTCACAGCACGTGACGGCGGAGCCTCCAGGTAGGCTAGCAGGCAGGTAGCAGATGTGCGCTCCCAGGTGAGCGGGCAAGCTGGTCCATAGACAGACTGACAGGAGTTGGAGGGCAGACCGTCGGACCTCAGGCTAGCAGGCAGGTAGCAGAGGAGCGCTCCCAGGTGAGCGGGCAAGCTGGTCCTTAGACAGACTGACAGGAGTCGGTAGGCAGACCGTCGGACCTCAGGCTAGCAGGCAGGTAAGCAGAATATCAGGCAGGAATCAGACAGCAAACTGGCAGGAATCTGGCAGGTAACTGGCAACGGGACCTGAGGGCTGAAGCAGAGTAGTGAACAGTGCAACAACATTGCTCGGGCACCTCCATTTTGGAGGAGGTGCCTTATATATGGTGAAGTCCTCCGGCCATTGGCCGGGGACTCCTTAGGACGGCGCGCGCGGTCCCTTTAAGAGGGAGGGAGCGCGCGCGCCCTAAGCACAGTGGCCGGGAAGGAGCGCGCGCTGCCAGCAGAG
Source organism: Phyllobates terribilis (assembly GCF_046119375.1). NCBI lineage: Eukaryota > Metazoa > Chordata > Amphibia > Anura > Dendrobatidae > Phyllobates > Phyllobates terribilis. The sequence goes on along the minus strand of NW_027362767.1, from coordinate 435,719,286 downwards.
CGGGAGGAGGACGCCGGGCTCGGAGCAGAGGGGTGAGGGGAACAGCGTCCCTGCCTAGCAGAGGGCAGGGACGCCGGCGCTACAGTACCCCCCCCTTTAGCCCCCCCCTTTTTTAGGCCAGAGAGAAATTTAGCTAGGATGAGAGGGGCATGGATGTTCTCCCGGGGCTCCCACGTTCTCTCTTCAGGACCAAACCCCTTCCAATCTACTAGAAAAAAGGTCTTCCCTCTTACCCTTTTGGTGGCCAGAATGTTCTCTACCTCAAATTCGTTTTCAGCGGAAACCGGAGCAGGAGGCGTACCTGTAGACTTGGAAAAAGAGTTAAGTACCACAGGTTTGAGGAGAGATACATGGAAGGAGGTAGGGATCCGCAAGTTGGCCGGGAGTTTCAGTTTATAGGCCACCGGGTTGATCTGACTGATGACCTCCAGGGGACCGATGAACCGAGGCCCTAACTTATAGGAAGGAATCTTGAGCCGGACATACTTGGACGAGAGCCAGACCTTATCCCCTGGACGGAATTGAGGAGGATCCAGACGTTTTTTGTCAGCATGTCTTTTCATACGCTCGGATGACAGAAGGAGTGCGGATCGGGTACTCTCCCATATGGAGGAAAATTTGTTAACAAGAGATTCCGCAGCCGGATTGTCCACCGAGGTGGAGGCGGGAAATGGGATCCGAGGATGCTGACCGAAGACAACAAAAAACGGGGATTTGGAGGAAAATTCGCTCTCGTGATTGTTGTAAGAAAATTCGGCCCATGGCAGGAGATCCACCCAGTCTGAATGGTGGGCATTAACGAAGTGCCGGACGTAACTGTTCAGGTTCTGATTGATCCGCTCCACTTGACCATTAGACTGTGGGTGGTAAGCGGAGGAGAAGTCCAGGGTGACGTCTAGCAGTTTACAAGTGGATCTCCAGAAGCGTGAGGTGAACTGTACCCCACGATCCGACACAATGTGGAGGGGCAGGCCATGAAGACGGAAGATGTGGCGGATAAAGTCTTTAGCCAGCTCGTGTGCAGACGGGAGGCCTGGCAGGGGAACGAAATGAGCCATCTTGGAAAAGCGGTCAGCGACCACCCAAATGACCGTACAACCGGCAGAGACGGGGAGATCGGTTATAAAGTCCATTGCTATATGCTGCCAGGGGGCAGCAGGTACTGGGAGCGGAAGGAGGCGACCGGCTGGCAGATGTCTCGGAACCTTGTTGCGGGCGCAGGACACACAGGCAGAAACAAAGTCTATTACGTCGTTGTGCAGGGTAGGCCACCAGTAGTGCCGGGTAATAAGCTGGAGGGTCTTTTTCTGACCGGCGTGGCCAGTTAGTTTAGACGAGTGACCCCAGTGTAGGATCTTCTCCCGATCAGGTACTGATACGAACGTCTTACCGGGAGGGAGACGATTTAGACTCACGGGAGCCACCTGCATTACTCTGGCGGGATCGATGATGTGTTTCGGTTCCTCCTCGAGATCAGACACCAGAAAGGATCGGGACAAGGCGTCCGCCTTGATGTTTTTGTCAGCCGGGCGAAAATGAAGAATAAAATCAAAGCGAGCAAAAACAAGGACCACCGAGCTTGGCTCGGGTTAAGTCTCTGGGCATGCTGGAGGTAAGCCAAGTTCTTGTGGTCAGTGTAAATTATTACCGGGTGAAGAGCCCCTTCGAGCAGGTAACGCCACTCCTCCAATGCCAGCTTGATGGCCAATAACTCTCGATCTCCTATGGAATAGTTGCGCTCAGAAGAGGAGAAGAGTTTGGAGAAGAAGCCACAAGTTACCATTCTCCCGGAAGACGATTTTTGGGTAAGTACCGCTCCGGCTCCAGAGGAGGAGGCGTCAACCTCCAGGAAGAACTGCTTGTTGCCATCTGGGCGATGCAGCACCGGGGCGGAAGAGAAGGCCTGTTTTAAGGAAAGAAAGGCCTCCTCTGCTTCGGGTGGCCACTCTCTGGGATTAGTGCCCTTACGGGTGAGCGCGGAAATTGGGGCAGTCTGGGAAGAGAAGTGCGGTATGAAGAGGCGGTAGTAGTTGGCGAAGCCCAGGAACCGCTGAATGGCCTTCAACCCCTCCGGTCGGGGCCATTTCTCGATGGCAGACAGTTTCTCTGGATCCATTCGAAGGCCGGTCTGAGAAATAATGTAGCCCAAAAACGGAAGCGAGGTCTGCTCAAAGAGGCACTTCTCATATTTAGCGAAGAGGTGATTCTGCCTGAGCCTGAGCAGGACCTGACGAACGTCTCTCCGGTGAGTCTGGAGATCCGGAGAGAAGACCAAGATGTCGTCCAGGTACACCACTACGCAGGAGTAGAGAAGATCCCGGAATATGTCATTGACCAACTCTTGAAAGATGGCAGGAGCGTTACAGAGACCAAAGGGCATTACCAGATATTCATAGTGGCCGTCCCGGGTGTTGAATGCAGTCTTCCATTCATCCCCTTGACGGATACGGACCAGGTTGTACGCCCCACGGAGGTCCAGTTTGGTGAAGATTCTAGCTCCCCTCAGACGATCAAATAATTCTGGAATGAGCGGAAGGGGGTACTTATTCTTCACCGTGATCTGGTTAAGGCCTCTATAGTCTATACAGGGACGGAGAGAGCCGTCCTTCTTTTTTACGAAAAAGAAGCCTGCTCCCGCCGGGGAGGTAGATTTCCGGATGAATCCCCTGGCCAAATTCTCCTCAATATATTCGGACATCGACCGGGTCTCAGCAGCGGACAATGGGTAAATACGCCCACGGGGAGGCGTAGTACCGGGTAACAGGTCGATAGGACAGTCGTATGGTCTATGAGGGGGTAATGTCTCTGCCTCCTTTTTATTAAAGACATCAGCAAATGACCAATAGGGAATCGGAAGTCCAGGTAGATTAGTTGGGGTAGGAGAAGGACGGGCGGGATGAACAGGAACCAAACAAGTCTTATGACAGTCCTGTCCCCAGCGAAGGACTTCTCCGGTCTGCCAGTCAAGCACGGGTGCATGTCTCTGGAGCCAAGGTAGACCTAGTAAAAGGGCGTGAGAGAGTCCAGGCAGAACATGAAAAGAGATGCTCTCAGAATGCAGCATTCCCACCTGCAGAGTTACGGATTCGGTGATGAGTTGGATGGGACGTGGTAAGAGGCCCCCATCCACAGCAGCGACAGATAATGGTATAGCCAGAGGTTTGGTGGGAATGCGGTATTTTTCTACCAGGGCCTGTGAAATAAGATCCCCGGCCGCTCCAGAGTCAAGTTGGGCTAGTTCGAAATAACGATTCTCCCCGCAGATAATTGAGACTGACAGCAGCAGAGATGGAGAGGATTTATTCTTGTCTAGGTCGACCTCTCTGAGCGAACCTAGACACAGGCGTTTCCCGACCTCTCCGGGCAGGTACGGATCCGGTGCGCCTTACTGCCACAGTAGAAGCAGCTCCCCTCGGCACGGCGTAGGTCCTGACGGGTTTTGACCATCTTGGTCTGGTCGACCTGCATAGGCTCAGGAGAGTGTACCTGGGGAGAAACGGAGGGAGTGACGGATTTCTGAAAAGTAGGAGCTAGACGTGGAAACCTCCTCTCACGGGTGACTTCTTTGGCACGCTCCTGGAACCGTAGGTCAATCCGGGTGGCAAGAGTTATTAGGTCATCGAGAGTGGTAGGAATGTCTCGACCGGCAAGTTCATCTTTGATACGGCCGGACAGACCCTCCCAGAAGACAGATACCAGAGCGTCGTTATCCCAGGCCAGCTCCGAGGCAAGGGTACGGAACCGTATGGCATATTGGCCCACGGTGAGACTTCCCTGACGGAGGCGTAGCAGAGATGATGCGGATGAGGTCTTCCGTCCAGGTTCGTCGAAGACTTTCCGGAAAGCCGTGAGAAAGGCAGGCAAGTCGGACACCAGGGGGTCTCCTCTCTCCCATAGAGGATTTAGCCAGGCCAGGGCCTCTCCGGTGAGATGGGACATGATGAAGGCAATTTTGGCCCGGTCGGAGTTAAACTGGTGGGACAGGAGTTCAAAGTGCAGGGTGCACTGATTTATAAAGCCCCGAGCCTGAGCGGAGTCGCCTCCGAAGCGAGGAGGTGCAGAAAGCCGGGGTCCGGGGTAGGATACCATAGTATTGGTGGGCAGCGGAGCTGCCGGATTGCGAGTCATGGCTCTGGCGGTGGTTGCTGGTGGAGCAGTCAGAGTGTCCAGGCGAGTATTGACATTCCGCAGGTGACCCAGGATGGACTCCTTTTGGGACCTCTGACGGGACAGTTCATGACACAGGTCCGAGAGTGAGGGAGCTTGGGTGCCACCGGGTTCCATGGCCCGAGCAAACTGTAACGGGTCTGGGAGGCGGAACCTCTGAGCTACTATACAAGGGGGCGGTCCTTGTAAGGGAGCGGGTGGCGACCACGGAAGACGGGCAGGCAGTCACAGCAGGTGATCGGGACAGTCTCTGAGTGAACGGGCTGGAGGTCACTGCAAGTGACCGGGCAGTCTCTGGATGAACGGGCAGGAGGTCACGGCAAGTGACCGGGGCAGTCTCTGGGTAAAGCGTAGGTACGACCTGTGATGGCAGAGCCTCCAGGTAGGCTAGCAGGCAGATGGTTGATGTGTGCTCCCAGGTGAGCAAGCGAGAGTCTCTGGAATGGCAGGTGGTCACAGCACGTGACGGCGGAGCCTCCAGGTAGGCTAGCAGGCAGGTAGCAGATGTGTGCTCCCAGGTGAGCGGGCAGGAGTCTCTGGAATGGCAGGTGGTCACAGCACGTGACGGCGGAGCCTCCAGGTAGGCTAGCAGGCAGGTAACAGGTGTGCGCTCCCAGGTGAGCGGGCAGGAGTCTCTGGAATGGCAGGTGGTCACAGCACGTGACGGCGGAGCCTCCAGGTAGGCTAGCAGGCAGGTAGCAGATGTGCGCTCCCAGGTGAGCGGGCAAGCTGGTCCATAGACAGACTGACAGGAGTTGGAGGGCAGACCGTCGGACCTCAGGCTAGCAGGCAGGTAAGCAGAATATCAGGCAGGAATCAGACAGCAAACTGGCAGGAATCTGGCAGGTAACTGGCAACGGGACCTGAGGGCTGAAGCAGAGTAGTGAACAGTGCAACAACATTGCTCGGGCACCTCCATTTTGGAGGAGGTGCCTTATATATGGTGAAGTCCTCCGGCCATTGGCCGGGGACTCCTTAGGACGGCGCGCGCGGCCCCTTTAAGAGGGAGGGAGCGCGCGCGCCCTAAGCACAGTGGCCGGGAAGGAGCGCGCGCTGCCAGCAGAGCGGGAGGAGGACGCCGGGCTCGGAGCAGAGGGGTGAGGGGAACAGCGTCCCTGTCTAGCAGAGGGCAGGGATGCCGGCGCTACATCTGGTATGGCGCTGCGCTATTCCCCTCCTGTGATCTGGTACGGCGCTGCACTATTCCCCTCCTGTGATCCGGTAAAGCGCTGTGCTCTCCCATACTGTGATCCGGCACGGCGCTGTGCTATTCTCCTCCTGTGATCTGGTACGGCGCTGCGCTATTCCCCTCCTGTGATCCGGTAAAGCGCTGTGTTCTCCCCTCCTGTGATCTGGTATGGCGCTGCGCTATTCCCCTCCTGTGATCCAGACAGCGCTGTGCTCTCCCATCCTGTGATCCGGCACGGCGCTGTGCTATTCTCCTCCTGTGATCTGGTACAGCGCTGTTCTCTCCTTTCCTATCATCGTGCCATATATGAAGGGGGCTGGCTGTGTGCCTCATATTAGTAGTTGAGCCAGCCCCCTTCTTTGTTCATGTACTTTCATCAATTATAAGTCTCCAGGCTGTGCTTTGCTGTGTAATTACTGACCCATTGTGACACCATTTCTACTTTCTTGGGCAGGTAAATAAAAAGAAAGAACTCACAGCTGAAAAGACCACGCACCCACAGCAAGGACCTTTTCTAGCTTGATGGTGCTGTCAGTAGAGAAGAAGGTCCCGGCAGGGTTGTACCTGGACATCGCCCAGTACAATGTCAGTACAAGTCAGTGCACATCGGCCTGGAACTATTTCTAATTACAGGACGTCTACTTTAATTTTCTTCTTCTGCCCCGTACTAGTTTTTTTTACCCCAAGCATTATAGGTTGTGTACGCTATGACATCAGCCTGTATACTCCATCACCCATACTTCATGTATACATCCTGACATCACACAGAGAGATGCGGCACATCCTGATCTCTCCGTGTATCATAAGTGAAGATCATTCTTCATATCGTCAGATGTCGGCTTTTTATAGATTGTGAGTCATCATGAATCATCTCCAACATCTGGATAATCCGCCCTATTCTAGAAACTGGCAAGGTAGAAACAGTCCGGCCGTAGACGATTCTGTGTAAGGCGCCGCTTATCTCCATCAGAGAAGGAAATATCTCGAGTCATGAAAATGAACATGAAATCATCTATAATAACATGTGATCAGACACGAGACCCCAAACCTTATACTCCAGCACCAGGTGGACCCTCATGGCTGACAACCTGCCTGTATACATGTGTGAGAGGTTGTCAGCACCGCCCCCTGGTGATGACATCACCGATCTAATGTCATGTGATCAGACGCGAGACCACACACCTTATACTCCAGCACCAGGTGGACCCTCATGGCTGACAACCTGCCTGTATACATGTGTGAGAGGTTGTCAGCCCCACCCCCTGGTGATGACATCACTGGAATAATATAATGACCCGGATCAGACAATATTCAACCCCGAGAACACCCACTGAGCCCTGAACCTGCAGCTTCACATGTCTGTGCCGATACACAATGTACGGGTATTACTATAAATTCAGTACTACTACCCACAATGTCTTACACGTCTACTTCTGTATTACTACTACCTCCATCATTCTTACAGCTCTCGTGCAGTTATTCGGCCACATGCATAATCACTACTCCCCCCATCATGCCCTGTGTTTTTCCCTTCTTCTCCTTTCTTCTTACTTCGCTCAGGTTGTAGCGTTGGCTCTGCTCAGACGACTGCCCTCCTCCTGCCGCCCACAACGCCTGAGGCATCTGGAGACGAATGTTATCGTCCTTGTCTGCCCACTTATCAGCTGTCGCGCACCCTCATCTCGCCATAGCTGCCCCCGGTCACTTGCTTCATTATAATTCAGCTGGCGTAACCTGTACTCAGGAGCACGATCCCAAAACCCTGAGCGTAAAACTGCACCAGGCTAACATCCAGGTCATAGCGAGGACGAAAGCACATCCAGAGCTGCGCTCTTCTACAGCAGTCACATCTGGGGCCGCCGTCCTTCAGACTGGTTCCACCTGAGGCATCCGTCTTCCACACTGGTCACACCTGGGGGTGCTGTCTTCCACGTCAGTTCCACCAGGTCAAACTTTGGGCCACCGTCCCCCCATGCCAATCACACCTAGGACTGCCAAATTCTATGCCAGTCCCACCCAGAGCCTCATTCTTCTACACTGCCTTCACAGCCGTGGCCTCCCGTCTTCCATGCTGGTCACACCTGAGGCTGCTGGATTCTACGCTGGTCCCACTTGGGGCCTCAGTCTTCTACGCCGGTCCCACCCTGTACTCCGTTTCCCCATTGGTCCCACCTGGTCACACTTAGGGCCACAGTACCCCATGCCAATCACACCTTGGGCTGCCGGAGTCTATGCCAGTCCCACCGTCTCCCACACTGATAACACCCCGGGCCTCCGTCTTCCATGTCAGACACATTCGGGCCTCCGTCTTCCTTTCTGATAACACCCCAGGCCTCCGTTTTCCACATCGGTCGCACCCGTGGCCCCTGTCTTCCATGCCAGTCCCACCCAGAGCTACCCACACAATTTTCTATTTACATCATCTCTTGTACTCTAGTCATATCCAGAGCTGCAGCAACAAATCCGTCGATCATTGCCTGTTGCGACTAAGATGGATGACAGATGTCGGGCAGTGAATGTTCTCTGGTTACAATATGATTGATGCAATTTGATTGCACAGCTGATCTGTTCCTGGATAGTTATATGTTGGATGTGTAAAGAATGGTGGTGGGGGGCAATGTATAATCCTCCATGACGGGGGCCCCAGGGTGGGTCCGGATGATGGGATTTGAGGGAGTGGAAGGTTCCGAATCTTCCGCCTATTGAATAGTAATTCTGCCATTTACCAGGATGATGACGGTAATGACTCCCGGCCCTGGTGTCCACAAACATCCCATTTATATCTGTCACAATAGTTACACATTAGTCATTAATTTGGTTAATTTATGTAAATGAGATGCATTTCTCCCCTCCCGCGGTAACGAGCTTGTGCGGTAGAATCAAAGCCTAATCATTATCTCATGAGCAGACGCGTGGATCCTGTATAATGTGCCGCCGTGACGTCCCCTCGCCCCCGTTATCAGCCGCTGGAGTCTACGTGTTGGTTTGGAGGACAAGATCGTTAACATGTCGTTATTCATGGCGTCGAGGTGACCGGCGCTGACTGCGAATATATTAGAGATGACACAAAGCGCAGTCTCAATGATCAACACGAAATGTCCGCGAGCAGAAAAAAAATCCTGCCACACATCTCCTTCTGAAGATCGATCCAATGATCTGATCCATGGCTGCTGAATGACCTAGTAGTAAGTCTAATGGTTGTCATGATGGCTGCAGGAGGACCTGGTTGTGTGATCCGAGGCTCTGATTGGCTGCAGGAGGACCTGGTTGTGTGATCTGAGGCTGTGATTAGCTACAGAAGGACCTGGTTGTGTGATCCGAGGCTCTGATTGGCTGCCGGAGGACCTGGTTGTGTGATCCGAGGCTGTGATTAGCTGCAGGAGGACCTGGTTGTGTGATCCGAGGCTCTGATTGGCTGCAGGAGGACCTGGTTGTGTGATCCGAGGCTGTGATTGGCTGCAGGAGGACCTGGTTGTGTGATCCGAGGCTCTGATTGGCTGCCGGAGGACCTGGTTGTGTGATCCGAGGCTGTGATTAGCTACAGAAGGACCTGGTTGTGTGACCCGAGGCTCTGATTGGCTGCAGGAGGACCTGGTTGTGTGATCCGAGGCTGTGATTAGCTGCAGGAGGACCTGGTTGTGTGATCCGAGGCTCTGATTGGCTGCAGGAGGACCTGATTGTGTGATCCGAGGCTCTGATTGGCTGCAGGAGGACCTGGTTGTGTGATCCGAGGCTCTGATTGGCTGCAGGAGGACCTGGTTGTGTGATCCAAGGCTCTGATTAGCTGCAGAATGATCCAGTTGTATGATCCAAGGTTGTGATTGGCTGTCTGCAGGAGGACCTGGTTGTATGATTCAAGGCACTGTTTGGCTGCAGTTTGGCGAACTCCTGTGATTGGCTGCAGGAGGATGTGATTGAGTGATTCGATGCTGTAGGATGATCTGGTTGAGTGAGCTGAAGCTGTGATTGGCTCCAGGGTGGCTGGCTGCTATGATTGACTGCAGGAGGATCTGGTTGAGTGATCCGAGGCTCTCATTGGCTGCAGAATGATCCGGTTGCATGATCCAAGGCTGTGATTGGTTTCAGATTAGTTGGCTCCTTTGATTGGTTGTAGGAAGACATAGTAGTGTGATTTGATGCTCTCCAGCTGCCTCTGCTCAGCTGTGGGTTGATCTAGTTCTGTCTGTCTATGCTCTGATCGCCTGTCAGTTGTGTGATCTGGTTGGACACAGATTGCGTGTAGCCTTCACTGATGACTTGTTGCTGATTGGCTGCTCTCTTATGTTTGCTTGAGGAGTGTGCAAAGTGGGCGATCACATAGTCACTACTAAGGGGGGCTACACTAGGCCTCATGGCCCAGGCCGGGACCTCTAATCCCACAGCCGGAACCTAAACCTATGAAAAAGCAGCTGCATGCCCAAATATGTTGAATGACTAAGTGTCCATAGCTGACACCACACCGGGCACCAACCAACCCAAGACTGTGCCTGCTCATATACCAGTGTATATTCCAGTCCACACAGGGTGACTGCGGGGTGTGCAGAACATTCGTGTGGTCCCAGCCGCTCATCACAGAGAATACAGAGAGCCGCTGATACAAGAAGTGAGCCATGAAAAGCATCGGAACATAGGTCTATAAAATGTCCCAGAGACTTCTCCTCTAAACTGCTCCTTGTGAGACGTCTCTGAGACAGCGGCTGCCAATAACATGGAAGTGACCTTATCCTATCGTGACAGCTTCATGTCGCTGGGGGTCTTTTATTTTGCCCTCCTCATACATAGTGATACATTTAATCTTTCATTGATAGTTTTACTGAATGTTACAATATCGATGAAGGGAACGTCTCTGCACTCGGATTCAGGATGGAACTTTCCTTTTTGACTATGAAAAATAGGAGAATACCAAAGGCGTTGTGTGCCTGAAGGAAGATCTGTGCTACGCCCCTATCCCAAATCTGTGCTTTACTTCCCTCACCCAGGTCCGCTAGACTTTCTTATGCTCCAAGTTGGGTTTTGCAAGTAGCCCGGTGTGGACCCATGCATCGTATTTCCTAGGCGTATATAAGGCCTCTAGAGACAAACACCTGTGTCTTGGTATTGCTCTAAGGCTTACTAGTAACTCTTTCAGTTGTCTGTGCAGTTGCTGTCCACAGTTCAGGAGTCTCCTGGGTTTTTGTGGTTTCCAGTCCATGAGTTACTTCTCTGCGGCTTTCAGTAACCCCGCTACCTGTCAGTGATCTCCAGATCTTCACCTGTCTGCGGCTTTCAGTTACTCTGCTACCTGTCAGTGATCTCCAGATCTTCACCTGTTTGTCTGCGGCTTCCAGTAACCCTTCTATCTGTCAGTGATCTCCAGATCTTCACCTGTCTGCGGCTTCCAGTAACCCTGCTATCTGTCAGTGATCTCCAGATCTTCACCTGTTTGTCTGCGGCTTTCAGTAACCCCGCTACCTGTCAGTGATCTCCCGATCTTCACCTGTCTGCGGCTTTCAGTTACTCTGCTACCTATCAGTGATCTCCAGATCTTCACCTGTTTGTCTGCGGCTTTCAGTAACCCCGCTACCTGTCAGTGATCTCCAGATCTTCACCTGTCTGTTTCTTTCAGTTACTCTGCTACCTGTCAGTGATCTCCAGATCTTCACCTGTTTGTCTGCGGCTTCCAGTAACCCTTCTATCTGTCAGTGATCTCCAGATCTTCACCTGTCTGCGGCTTTCAGTTACTCTGCTATCTGTCAGTGATCTCCACGACTTCACCTGTTTGTCTGCGGCTTTCAGTAACCCCGCTACCTGTCAGTGATCTCCCGATCTTCACCTGTCTGCAGCTTTCAGTTACTCTGCTACCTGTCAGAGATCTCCAGATCTTCACCTGTTTGTCTGCGGCTTTCAGTTACTCTGCTACCTATCAGTGATCTCCAGATCTTCACCTGTTTGTCTGCGGCTTCCAGTAACCCTGCTACTTGTCAGTGGTCTCCAGATCTTCACCTGTTTGCAGCTTCCACTAACACTGCTACCTGTCAATGATGCCCAGGACTTCACCCATTTGTCTGCATCTTCCAGTAACCCTGCTACCTGTCAGTGATCTCCAGTACTTCACCCGTTTGTCTGCGGCTTCCAGTAACCCTGCTTCATGGCCTTCTGCGGCTTCCAGGACTCTATTAAGACTTTTTATTCTGTGGCTTCCAGGATGCATACACTTCCTGCACTGACACCTGTGGCCCGTGTGCCCACCTGGACCTTGGGTTTAGGTCACCCAGTGAGCCCACATTACGCAACAATCTGTAGCTGTCCCACCAAGTAATGCATCACTGGTCGTCCATCTGTCCTCTGATCCAGCTCAGGGTTCTTTGTGGCCCTAAAGCATCGAGGGGCGGATGTGTCTGATACCTCCGCGATCCCTGGAGCGCCCCTGGTGTCTTATGTGGCCCCTAAGGCTCCAGAGCACAGGTGCGACTACAGGTACTACCCCGGACTGATACCCCTATATACCTATATCTATACCCCGGACTGATACCCCTATATACCTATATCTATACCCCGGACTGATACCCCTATATACCTATGTTAAAGATAAGATTCTAAAATCTACTAAAAAACATTATATGAAACTCTGATGTATACTAAATATCTATACTTATATTCTGTTATATGTTATGAATCTTGTTTTGCATATATCTGTTATATTGGATATCTTTTAGTCATATATACCCTCACTTTAATATATTATGAAAACCTTGATATATATATATATCAGATATCTGTACTCGTGTGTCACTATATAAATATCCTGAAAGGATTAGTTGGAGCTGGTTATAAAAGTGAACTTTCAAATTGTTTCCAAGAAGGAGACGAGACAAAGGATTCAACATGACACCTCCCAAGAGAATATCCTGACGAATGAGGAGAATATCTGGGGAGGAAACACTTAACCCCATAGGACAAGATAATGAGACTTATCTATACCATGGGCCAGAGACTACTGTGATTGCTCAATTGCCTCAGGGCGACACCCTATTGGGACCTTCCTTTATACTGAACATATATATGTTATGCTGGAATAATAAACACATCTTTCCTGCGCCATTTCTCTTCAAGAGAAGTTCAGTATCTGACTCTGTCTGTCCGATATCAAAGCTTCACGTATACACTTGAATAAGTTAATTTGGCAAGGGATAAGCAAAGGGTTGGGGTCCTTTGAACCTCACTTCCACACCTATATCTATACCCCGGACTGATTCTCCTATATATCGATAGCTACACTCTGGCCTGATACCCCTATATACCTATACCTACACTCTGGCCTGATACTCCTGTATACCTATATGTACATATATACCTATATCTACACACTGCCCTGATACCCTTATATACCTATATCTACACCCGGGACTGATACCCCTATATGCCTATATCTACACCCGGGACTGATACCCTATATACCTATATCTACACCCCGGACTGATACTATATACCTATATCTGCACCCAGACTGATACTATATACCTATATCTACACCCCAGACTGATACCCTATATACCTATATCTACACCCCAGACTGATTCCCTATATACCTATATCTACAGCCCAGACTCATACTATATACCTATATCTGCACCCCGGACTGATACTATATACCTATATCTGCAAACCGGACTGATACTATATACCTATATCTGCACCCCGGACTGATACCATATACCTATATCTGCACCCCGGACTGATACTATATACCTATATCTACACCCCGGACTGATACTATATACCTATATCTGCACCCCGGACTTATACTATATACCTACAGTACATACCAAAAGTTTGGACACACCTTCTCATTTAAAGATTTTTCTGTATTTTCATGACTATGAAAATTGTACATTCACACTGAAGGCATCAAAACTATGAATTAACACATGTGGAATTATATACTTAACAAAAAAGTGTGAAACAACTGAAAATATGTCTTATATTCTAGGTTCTTCAAAGTAGCCACCTTTTGCTTTGATGACTGCTTTGCACGCTCTTGGCATTCTCTTGATGAGCTTCAAGAGGTAGTCACCGGAAATGGTTTTCACTTCACAGGTGTGCCCTGTCAGGTTTAATAAGTGGGATTTCTTGCCTTATAAATGGGGTTGGGACCATCAGTTGTGTTGTGCAGAGGTCAGGTGGATACACAGCTGATAGTCCTACTAAATAGACTGTTAGAATTTGTATTATGGCAAGAAAAAAGCAGCTAAGTAAAGAAAAACGAGTGGCCATCATTACTTTAAGAAATGAAGGTCAGTCAGTCTGAAAAATTGGGCAAACTTTGAAAGTGTCCCCAAGTGCAGTTGCAAAAACCATCAAGCGCTACAAAGAAACTGGCTCACATGATGACCGCCCCAGGAAAGGAAGACCAAGAGTCACCTCTGCTTCTGAGGATAAGTTTATCAGAGTCACCAGCCTCAGAAATCGCAGGTTAACAGCAGCTCAGATTAGAGACGAGGTCAATGCCACACAGAGTTCTAGCAGCAGACACATCTCTGCAACAACTGTTAAGAGGAGACTTTGTGCAGCAGGCCTTCATGGTAAAATAGCTGCTAGGAAACCACTGCTAAGGACAGGCAACAAGCAGAAGAGACTTGTTTGGGCTAAAGAACACAAGGAATGGACATTAGACCAGTGGAAATCTGTCCTTTGGTCTGATGAGTCCAAATTTGAGATCTTTGGTTCCCACCACCGTGTCTTTGTGCGACGCAGAAAAGGTGAACGGATGGACTCTACATGCCTGGTTCCCACCGTGAAGCATGGAGGAGGAGGTGTGATGGTGTGGGGGGGCTCTGCTGGTGACACTGTTGGGGATTTATTCAAAATTGAAGGCATACTGAACCAGCATGGCTACCACAGCATCTTGCAGCGGCATGCTATTCCATCCGGTTTGCGTTTAGTTGGACCATCATTTATTTTTCAACAGGACAATGACCCCAAACACACCTCCAGGCTGTGTAAGGGCTATTTGACCAAGAAGGAGAGTGAAGGGGTGCTACGCCAGATGACCTGGCCTCCACAGTCACCAGACCTGAACCCATTCGAGATGGTTTGGGGTGAGCTGGACCGCAGAGTGAAGGCAAAAGGGCCAACAAGTGCTAAGCATCTCTGGGAACTCCTTCAAGATTGTTGGAAGACCATTTCCGGTGACTACCTCTTGAAGCTCATCAAGAGAATGCCAAGAGTGTGCAAAGCAGTCATCAAAGCAAAAGGTGGCTACTTTGAAGACCCTAGAATATAAGACATATTTTCAGTTGTTTCACACTTTTTTGTTAAGTATATAATTCCACATGTGTTAATTCATAGTTTTGATGCCTTCAGTGTGAATGTACAATTTTCATAGTCATGAAAATACAGAAAAATCTTTAAATGAGAAGGTGTGTCCAAACTTTTGGTCTGTACTGTATATCTGCACCCCAGACTGATACCCTATATACCTATATCTACACCCCGGCCTGATACTATATACATATATCTACACCCCGGACTGATACTATATACCTATATCTGCACCTCGGACTGATACTATATACCTATATCTACACACCGGACTGATAGTATATACCTATATCTGCACCCCGGACTGATACTATATACCTATATCTGCACCCCGGACTGATACTATATACCTATATCTACACCCCGGACTGATACTATATACCTATATCTACACCCTGGACTGATACTATATACCTATATCTACACCCCGGACTGATACTATACACCTATATCTGCACCCTGGACTGATACTATATACCTATATCTACACCCCGGACTGATACTATATACCTATATCTGCACCCCGGACTGATACTATATACCTATATCTACACCCCGGACTGATACTATATACCTATATCTACTCCCCGGACTGATACTATATACCTATATCTACACCCTGGACTGATACTATATACCTATATCTGCACCCCGGACTGATAATATATACCTATATCTACACCCCGGACTGATACTATATACCTATATCTACACCCCGGACTGATACTATATACCTATATCTACTCCCCGGGCTGATACTATATACCTATATCTGCACCCCGGACTGATACCCTATATACCTATATCTATACCCTGGACTGATACTATATACCTATATCTATACCCTGGCCTGATACTATATACCTATATCTGCACCCCGGGCTGATACTATATACCTATATCTACACCCCGGACTGATACCCTATATACCTATATCTGTACCCTGGACTGATACTATATACCTATATCTATACCCTGGCCTGATACTATATACCTATATCTGCACCCCGGACTGATACTATATACCTATATCTACTCCCCGGGCTGATACTATATACCTATATCTGCACCCCGGACTGATACTATATACCTATATCTACACCCTGGCCTGATACTATATACCTATATCTGCACCCTGGACTGATGCTATACACCTATATCTGCACCCTGGACTGATACTATATACCTATATCTACACCCCGGACTGATACTATATACCTATTTCTGCACCCCGGACTGATACTATACACCTATATCTGCACCCTGGACTGATACTATATAGCTATATCTACACCCCGGACTGATACTATATACCTATATCTGCACCCCGGACTGATACTATATACCTATATCTACACCCCGGACTGATACTATATACCTATATCTACTCCCCGGACTGATACTATATACCTATATCTACACCCTGGACTGATACTATATACCTATATCTGCACCCCGGACTGATAATATATACCTATATCTACACCCCGGACTGATACTATATACCTATATCTACACCCCGGACTGATACTATATACCTATATCTACTCCCCGGGCTGATACTATATACCTATATCTGCACCCCGGACTGATACCCTATATACCTATATCTATACCCTGGACTGATACTATATACCTATATCTATACCCTGGCCTGATACTATATACCTATATCTGCACCCCGGGCTGATACTATATACCTATATCTACACCCCGGACTGATACCCTATATACCTATATCTGTACCCTGGACTGATAATATATATCTATATCTATACCCTGGCCTGATACTATATACCTATATCTGCACCCCGGACTGATACTATATACCTATATCTACTCCCCGGACTGATACTATATACCTATATCTGCACCCCGGACTGATACTATATACCTATATCTACACCCTGGCCTGATACTATATACCTATATCTGCACCCTGGACTGATGCTATACACCTATATCTGCACCCTGGACTGATACTATATACCTATATCTACACCCCGGACTGATACTATATACCTATTTCTGCACCCCGGACTGATACTATATACCTATATCTACACCCCGGACTGATGCTATACACCTATATCTGCACCCTGGACTGATACTATATACCTATATCTACTCCCAGGACTGATACTATATACCTATATCTGCACCCCGGACTGATACTATATACCTATATCTGCACCCCGGACTGATACTATATACTTACAGTCATGGCCAAAAGTTTTGAGAATGACACCAAAATTATATTTTCACATGATCTGCTGGCCTCTGGTTTTTATTAGTGTTTGTCTGATGTTTCTATCACATACAGAAATATAATTGCAATCATATTATGAGTACCAATAGGTTATATTGACAGTTAGAATGAGTTAATGCAGCAAGTCAATATTTGCAGTGTTGCCCCTTCTTCTTCAAGACCTCTGTAATTCGCCCTGGCATGCTCTCAATCAACTTTTGGACCAAATCCTGACTGATAGCAGTCCATTCTTGCATAATCAGTGCTTGCATTTTGCCAGAATTTGTTGCTTTTTGTTTGTCCACCCGTCTCTTGATGATTGACCACAAGTTCTCAATGGGATTAAGATCTGGGGAGTTTCCAGGCCATGGACCCAAAATCTCTATGTTTTGTTCCATGAGCCATTTAGTTATCACCTTTGCTTTATGGCAAGGTGCTCCATCATGCTGGAAAAGGCATTGTTGGGCGCCAAACTGCTCTTGGACGGTTGGGAGAAGTTGCTCTTGGAGGACATTCTGGTACCATTCTTTATTCATGGCTGTGTTTTTAGGCAAGACTGTGAGTGAGCCGATTCCCTTGGCTGAGAAGCAACCCCACACATGAATGGTTTCAGGATGCTTTACAGTTGGCATGAGACAAGACTGGTGGTAGCGCTCACCTCTTCTTCTCCGAATAAGCTGTTTTCCAGATGTCCCAAACAATCGAAAAGGGGATTCATCAGAGAAAATGACTTTGCCCCAGTCCTCAGCAGTCCACTCCCTGTACCTTTTGCAGAATATCCGTCGGTCCCTGATGTTTTTTCTGGAGAGAAGTGGCTTCTTTGCTGCCCTCCTTGAAACCAGCCCTTGCTCAAAGAGTCTCCGCCTCACAGTGCGTGCAGAAGCACTCACACCAGCCTGCTGCCATTCCTGAGCAAGCTCGGCACTGCTGGTAGTCCGATCCCACAGCTGAAACAGTTTTAAGATACGGTCCTGGCGCTTGCTGGTCTTTCTTGGGCGCCCTGGAGCCTTTTTGACAACAATGGAAGCTCTCTCCATGAAGTTCTTGATGAAGCGATAGATTGTTGACTGAGGTGCAATCTTTGTAGCTGCGATACTCTTCCCTGTTAGGCCTTTTTTGTGCAGTGCAATGATGGCTGCACGTGTTTCTTTAGAGATAACCATGGTTAACTGAAGAGAAACAATGATACCAAGAACCAGCCTCCTTTTAAAGTGTCCAGTGATGTCATTCTTACTTAATCATGACTCATTGATCGCCAGCCCTGTCCTCATCAACACCCACACCTGTGTTAATGGATCAATCACTAAAACGATGTTAGCTGCTCCTTTTAAGGCAGGACTGCAATGATGTTGAAATGTGTTTTGGGGGTTAAAGTTCATTTTCTGGGCAAATATTGACTTTGCAAGTACAGTAATTGCTGTTAAGCTGATCACTCTTTGACATTCAGGAGTATATGCAAATTGCCATTCCAAAAAATGAAGCAGTAAACTTTGGAAAAATTACTATTTGTCTCATTCTCAATACTTTTGGCCATGACTGTATATCTACACCCCGGACTGATACTATATACCTATATCTACTCCCCGGACTGATACTATATACCTATATCTACACCCTGGACTGATACTATATACCTATATCTGCACCCCGGACTGATACTATATACCTATATCTACACCCCGGACTGATACTATATACCTATATCTACACCCCGGACTGATACTATATACCTATATCTACTCCCCGGGCTGATACTATATACCTATATCTGCACCCCGGACTGATACCCTATATACCTATATCTGTACCCTGGACTGATACTATATACCTATATCTATACCCTGGCCTGATACTATATACCTATATCTGCACCCCGGGCTGATACTATATACCTATATCTACACCCCGGACTGATACCCTATATACCTATATCTGTACCCTGGACTGATACTATATACCTATATCTATACCCTGGCCTGATACTATATACCTATATCTGCACCCCGGGCTGATACTATATACCTATATCTACACCCCGGACTGATACCCTATATACCTATATCTGTACCCTGGACTGATACTATATACCTATATCTATACCCTGGCCTGATACTATATACCTATATCTGCACCCCGGACTGATACTATATACCTATATCTACTCCCCGGACTGATACTATATACCTATATCTGCACCCTGGACTGATACTATATACCTATATCTACACCCTGGCCTGATACTATATACCTATATCTGCACCCTGGACTGATACTATACACCTATATCTACTCCCCGGACTGATACTATACACCTATATCTGCACCCCGGACTGATACTATATACCTATATCTACTCCCCGGACTAATACTATATACCTATATCTGCACCCCGGACTGATACTATATACCTATACCTGCACCCCGGACTGATACTATATACCTATATCTACACCCTGGACTGATAGTATATACCTATATCTACACCCTGGACTGATACTATATACCTATATCTACTCCCCGGACTGATACTATATACCTATATCTACACCCCGGACTGATACTATATACCTATACCTGTACCCTGGACTGATACTATATACCTATATCTACACCCTGGACTGATACTATATACCTATATCTACTCCCCGGACTGATACTATATACCTATATCTACACCCCGGACTGATACTATATACCTATATCTACACCCCGGACTGATACTATATACCTATACCTGTACCCTGGACTGATAGTATATACCTATATCTGCACCCCGGACTGATACTATATACCTATACCTGTACCCTGGACTGATACTATATACCTATATCTACACCCTGGACTGATACTATATACCTATATCTACTCCCCGGACTGATACTATATACCTATATCTACACCCTGGACTGATACTATATACCTATATCTACACCCTGGACTGATACTATATACCTATATCTGCACCCCGGTCTCTACCCCTGCAGTCTCCATTGCTGCGCCTGTCTTCTATGTCTCTTCACCTTTCTCTGCATTTCACCTGAACACTTGGCGTCCACATGTAAGAATGCCCGTTGCTGCGTTGTCGCCATGACAACATGGCATTGGCAGGCATTTGGCCGGTGACAGGTCTGTATGACTCACTGCCAGTCCTGATATTAAGGACATAATTATCGGCGCCGCTCGTATCTTTTAACATCACTTTGTTTCTAGAACGAGAGAACACAAACGTAACAATATAACTCCATATATAATATATCACTGCGGTTTCCATAGAGGCCAATCCGAGCTCAGCTGCGGAGGAACGAAGCTGTGACGCAGCGGCGATGTAGGGTTCATGCAGCATTGTTACATTGTTACAGATTGTGTCCGCCAGCTCTGACCTGTCACCTGCCGCTCTGCCCGATCTAAGGCACAGAACAGGTCTCCCTGACTCTATAAATGTTTCACACGTTTGTGTCCCCAGGAGCTCACACTCTAATCGCCACTTACAATGTATCACTCCCATCATCCCTGCCCCGTATTATTTGAACTCTGGTCTCCATCTCTATCAGGATCTTGGACGTCATCATCTTGGCTCACTGAATGAAGGACATGTAAGGCCGTAATTGCTGGCGGCGGCCTCGTCTACACTGCGGCGGTGGCGATGTCCGGCCGGATTACGTTGCGCTTTGTTAGCTGATAACCTGTCATTTTCCTCATCACACCGAGCTGTTAACTCCACGACCTCTGATATTTTTCCTGGAAATTACATCTGTCATTCCTCTCTCTGATCTCTACCAAACATGAGGGACTCCCAGCAATGGCCACAGAACCGAGAATAACCCCATGACTGCCACAAATTCATCATGTCATCATACAGAGTGTCATCAACTTCAACCTATAACCAAATGTATTAATCCAGAGGCAAAAACCCACGAGGCCAATGCTAATTGCCCCATATTAGGGGAAAAATTAATTCCCGACTCCACATACGGCAATCAGACTAGTTCCCTCGATCAACGTCCATCATAGAATCTAGTGCCCATAACCTGTAAAATTATATTTACTTTATTTTACTCACTATTCTGCTGGTGCAGTCACTGTGTACATACATTACATTACTGATCCTGAGTTACATCCTGTATTATACTCCAGAGCTGCACTCATTATTCTACTGGTGCAGTCACTGTGTACATACATTACATTACTTATCCTGTGCTGATCCTGAGTTACATCCTGTATTATACCCCAGAGCTGCACTCACTATTCTGCTGGTGCAGTCACTATGTACATACATTACATTACTGATCCTGAGTTACATCCTGTATTATACCCCAGAGCTGCACTCACTGTTAGAACCTTGCTGTAAGGTTTTTTTTCCTTTGCTGGTCACATGACCTTGTTGGCCTATTTAGTCCTGCTCCGCCCTTCTGGCTTTGCTGGACTTCATTGTATAACTACTTTCTAGCTAGCCTGTGCTCTGTATCTAACTCTGTTAGTTTGCTTGGTCTACGGACCTCTATGTTCTATCTATTTTGTTTGTTCGTCTGTCTGCTACTATTTCTGTTAGGAGGTGTCCCATATTCCTCCCAGTCCTTAGTACTGGTAGGGATTCCCTCCCCACATCTATAGGTCTTCGTACAGACTAGATTAGGACTTTAGCAGGTCTGATCGCAGGATCAGGTTCCCTGTTACATCGTAGGGATTCAGCTGAGTCCTATAGTAGGGACAGATCTCCTCTCTTTCCTTAGCTTTGGTAGCAGAACATAACAGTAAGTCCAGCCTGCAAATTCTCTAAGGAAAGATTTTTCTGTTCCATCATGGTGTCGGTTCAGGATTTGGCTCATCGCCTGAAGGGACTCTCTCTGGAGGTGGCCGAGCTCCGTCAGCACGTGAGTAACTGTCCTGGAGCACATTTCTTGGAGCCTAAGGTATGTTTGCCGGATTTATTTTTTGGTGAACACCGAGAATTTTTTTCATTTAAAAATGCTTGCTTATTGTATTTTCGTTTGAGACCCAAGTCCTCTGGGGATGAATCCCAGCGCGTAGGGTTCATAATGTCACTTTTGCGCAAAGAGCCTCAGGAGTGGGCCTTTTCTTTGCAACCTAGTGATTCATGCTTCAGATCAGTGGATAGTTTTTTTTCTGCTTTAGGACTATTATATGATGATCCTGACCGTGTCGCATCAGCTGAGACTGAGTTGAGACGTCTAAAACAAGGATCGGGTAATGTGGAAAAATATTGTACACATTTTCGTCGTTGGTCCACTCAAACAGGGTGGAACGATTCTGCTCTGAAAAGTCTATTTCTTGCTGGGCTCACTGAAAGGGTTAAAGACCTGCTAATTGCTTATCCTACACCTGAAGATTTGCAACAGGCTATGCAATTAGCTATACGGGTGGATAGAAGACTGCGTGCTAGGGTTAATGAGAGCAAATCCTCTGCTATGTCAGTTTCTGGTTATGATAATGTGTGTACTAACAGTGGTGAACCGATGGAGATTGGATCGGTGGCACCTCGCTCTCAAGAAAAAGACCGTCGTTTTTCGAAAGGCTTGTGTTTCTATTGCGGAAAATCTGGTCATTTGATTAAAGGCTGTGAGCTTCGTATGAAGAAAGAAAAAAAAATGGTCAGTCACGCCCGTATTGCCTGTTTAAATTCCAAGGGTATATTTTTAGCTGCTTCCACGATTGCTCAGGAAAAATTAATGGAATTTCGGGTGTTTGTTGATTGCGGGTCTACACTGAATGTTATTGATGGGGGATTCGTGGAAAAACTCAATTTAAAACCTGAACCTTTGTCATCCCCCATTGCTGTGGTTTCTGTGGATGGCTCCCCTTTGAAGAATATTACTCTCAAGGTCAGTGAATTTCCTCTCACTATTAATGGTGTTCACCATGAGAAATTGGATTTGGTAGTGTTGAATAACTTGCCTTCTCCAGTAATATTGGGTTTGCCCTGGTTAAAATTTCACAATCCTGTACTGGATTGGTCTACCAGTGAAATTAAATCCTGGAGCCATAAATGTTATGACAAGTGTTGTAATGGGCGTATTGCAGCTTTGGATAGGGGAGAATTGCCTGTTCCTATTCAGGATTTTTGGAGAGTTTTTTCTGAGAAGGATTCGCAGGTTTTGCCTCCCCATAGAGACTATGATTGTTCTATTGAATTTGTCCCTGGAGCGACTCTTCCTAAGAGTCGTTTATTTAACCTTACTATTCCTGAGAGGAAGGCTTTGGAGGAATACATACAGACAAGTTTGGCCGCCGGTCACATTAGGCCCTCTAAGTCTCCTGTGGCGGTTGGATTTTTTTTTGTAAAAAAAAAGGACGGCGGTTTACGTCCTTGTCTGGATTTTCGTGAGATTAACAAAATTACGGTACGCAATCCTTACCCACTGCCATTGATTCCTGATCTGTTTAACCAGTTATTGGGGGCCAAGTGGTTCTCTAAAATTGACCTTAAGGGGGCATACGATCTGCCGTGCCTGAGGAGGAGAATTTTTCCGGTGATTTGGAAAGAGTTTGGACGGATGTGCGTGGTAATCTTCAGGAGGCCAACAGAAAATCTAAAGACTACTTTGATAGGAAACGACAGGAGGTTTTGTTCGCTGTTGGTGACTTGGTTTGGTTGTCCTCTAGGAATCTGCGGTTGAGGATTCCTTCTAAGAAATTGGGTCCCAAGTTTGTAGGGCCCTTTAAGGTGCTTCAGGTTGTCAACCAATCTGCTGTTAGGTTGGAGGTTCCTACCTCCTGGAGAATTAATCCGGTCTTTCATGTCTCTCTGTTAAAAAAAGCTGTTGTGTCGGATGGTGACGCCTCTGCCTCTGTTCCTCCGGTGGTGGAGGACGGGGAATATGAAATTTCTCGCATCCTTGACTCTAGACGGTATAGAGGTAGTTTGCAGTATCTTGTGGCCTGGAAAGGTTTCGGACCCGAGGATAACTCTTGGGTGAGGTCAGATGATGTTTCCGCGTCCAGACTTATCAGAGCGTTTCACAGGAGATTTCCTGATAAGCCTGGTCCTAGGGGATCCGGAGGATCCTCTTAGAAGGGGGGGTACTGTTAGAACCTTGCTGTTAGGTTTTTTTTCCTTTGCTGGTCACATGACCTTGTTGGCCTATTTAGTCCTGCTCCGCCCTTCTGGCTTTGCTGGACTTCATTGTATAACTACTTTCTAGCTAGCCTGTGCTCTGTATCTAACTCTGTTAGTTTGCTTGGTCTACGGACCTCTATGTTCTATCTATTTTGTTTGTTCGTCTGTCTGCTACTATTTCTGTTAGGAGGTGTCCCATATTCCTCCCAGTCCTTAGTACTTGTAGGGATTCCCTCCCCACATCTATAGGTCTTCGTACAGACTAGATTAGGACTTTAGCAGGTCTGATCGCAGGATCAGGTTCCCTGTTACATCGTAGGGATTCAGCTGAGTCTCATAGTAGGGACAGATCTCCTCTCTTTCCTTAGCTTTGGTAGCAGAACATAACACTCACTATTCTGCTGGTGCAGTCACTGTGTACATACATTACATTACTGATCCTGAGTTACATCCTGTATTATACCCCAGAGCTGCACTCACTATTCTGCTGGTGTAGTCACTGTGTACATACATTACATTACTGATCCTGAGTTACATCCTGTATTATACTCCAGAGCTGCACTCACTATTCTGCTGGTGCAGTCACTGTGTACATACATTACATTACTGATCCTGAGTTACATCCTGTATTATACTCCAGAGCTGCACTCACTATTCTGCTGGTGCAGTCACTGTGTACATACATTACATTACTGATCCTGAGTTACATCCTGTATTATACTCCAGAGCTGCACTCACTATTCTGCTGGTGCAGTCACTGTGTACATACATTACATTACTGATCCTGAGTTACATCCTGTATTATACTCCAGAGCTGCACTCATTATTCTGCTGGTGCAGTCACTGTGTACATACATTACATTACTGATCCTGAGTTACATCCTGTATTATACTCCAGAGCTGCACTCACTATTCTGCTGGTGCAGTCACTGTGTACATACATTACATTACTGATCCTGAGTTACATCCTGTATTATACTCCAGAGCTGCACTCACTATTCTGCTGGTGCACTCACTGTGTACATACATTACATTACTGATCCTGAGTTACATCCTGTATTATACTCCAGAGCTGCACTCACTATTCTGCTGGTGCACTCACTGTGTACATACATTACATTACTGATCCTGAGTTACATCCTGTATTATACTCCAGAGCTGCACTCTGTTATGGTGACCCTCTTTGTTTTAAGGAGAACTTTGGAATAGACAGCAAAGGGTCTTCACATTGCCAGAGAGATTTAAATTAAGATACTTCATCGATGAAGGGAGAGAGACATAATACATGCGACATGCATTGTCAGCAGGTAGAGTCTTCTGTGTGGCAACAAAGACTCACCATATTTATTAGCTAGACAAAAAGGAAATACAATTGTTAACTGAACAGGAAACCGAAATTAGACTATCAGTAATAAACACACTTCCCTTGGCCCAACGTAAAACCTTCTCAGGGACTTCACAGGAAACCAGTATCTTAGTCAGACATTCCACAATCTAAGTCTTACACTAAAACTTCAGACATAGAATAGTTTATATAAATTGATTTTCTAAATTAATAATGAATCTAGATATTAAAAAAAAATTAACCATAACAATTCCTCCCTTTTTATTATTTTACAAATCAATTTATTCATCAGCTACTTCCCCATGCTATAAAAGCCTGGAGGGGATGAATCCCATTCACCAACAAATATCTTGCTTGTAAATCTCATCATATATGTTTATAGGAGAAGTGGTATTATATTTTGCAGGCCTGTGATGCTTAATCTTACGTGTTTTCTTGCATAGTCTCTTAATAGCAAATAAGGCATAGTATTAGAGGCTATTGGACTATGGGTGCATATCCAACAGTTCTTAGGACGGTCATTAGAGTTCATGTCTTGGAGTAAGACTTGGTGATGCTTTATCAGTTTGTTATCCCAGTTCTCTTTAAGTACTTCATGGAGAGTTAGGGCAAGGGGTACAGTTGCTATCACCATAGTCCAAACAAACAGGGTCATCATCTTTGCTGCTGCTGGGGTTCAAAACCTTTTTACAATGGCTGGCGTGGATCCAAGTGTCCTTGCCTTGAAGCTTGACAAATTGGCAGTGGTTAACAGCACTTGGAATGGTTCACTGTATCTGGGCTCCAGTGGTCTCTTCATATGTCTCTTTACCACGACCCAGTCTCCTGGTACCAAAGTGTGAGTGCCGCTGAGGCAATTGGGGTCTGGGATAGAGGAAAGAACACGATTATGAGTAACAGTCAAATGTTTATGCAACTCCAGAACAAATTCAGTGAGAGAACCATAGGAGGCCTTCCGCTGCTGTGGGAAATACAACCCTGTCTTAGGGACACTACCAAACAGTATTTCATATGGGGACAGCTTCTCCCTCCCCCTTGGGGTGGTCCTCACTGAATACAATGCTAGGGGCAAACAATCTACCCAGGACAAGTGTGTTTCTTCCATGCACTTTTGGATTTTTAGTTTCAAGGTACCATTGAGACGTTCCACCTTCCCACTACTTTGTGGATGATAGGGAACATGGAAAGTCTGTTCTATCCCAAGAGTGACCATGATTTGTTTCATTAGTTCCCCAGTAAAGTGGGTTCCTCTGTCACTTTCTATAGTTTCGGGCACCCCATATCTACAAACCACCTCACTGATCAATTTTTTAGCAGTAGTTTTTGTGTTTGCTTTAGTCACTGCCCAAGCTTCTGGCCACCCAGAGAAAAGGTCAATGCATACCAAGGCGTATTCATAATTACCCACCTTAGGTAGCTGTATGTAGTCCACCTGCAGTCTCTGAAATGGGTAATCTGGTTTTGGTGTGCATTTTCGTGGGACTCGAATAGGCCTACCAGGGTTATGTTTTGCACAAACTAGACATTCTTGAACATACTTTGCAGCCATATTCGGGAACCCTGGGGCACACCAGTTTTGTAGCACCACTGCACACATAACACGCTTTGAGTTATGCACCGGAGAATGTGCAAGGGCAGCCATCATGGGGAACAGGCCGCGTGGAAGGCAAATACATTTGGTTACCTGCCATACCCCTGACACTGACTGTACGGCGCCCGTTTTGACCCATGCATTCTGCTCATGGGGGGGAGCCTGGGTCTGGAAGACCTGCAGTAGTTTGAGGTCCACGGCCACTGGGACCAGTGCAGGGGATGTCTCCTTATTTGAAAGGGGGCTTCCTGCACTCCCTGACTCTGAGTCTCCTGGGGTTCCCGCACTTGCGATAGCCAGTATCTCTGTCAGAGGTAATCGTGCTGCTTCCTTAGCCGCCTGGTCGGCCAAGGCATTCCCTACTGCAAGGGGAGTTTGTTCCCTAGTGTGTGCTGACACTTTGACTATGGCTGCCCTTCAGGGAAGGGTGAGTGCTGGGAGTAGCTGCTCTACCGCTTGCGCATTCCTTATAGGTTTGCCAGCAGAGGTCAAGAAATTACGGCTTAACCAAATGGCGCCAAAGTCATGTGCAACACCATAAGCATATTGCGAGTCAGAAAATACATTAATTTCTTTACCTTTTCCCAGATTACACGCTGCAGCGAGTGCTTTAAGCTCTGCCTCTTGCGCGGAGCAGCTGGAGGGGAGTGGTTCTTGTATCACTGCCTTACCATTGTGGACTACTGCATACCCGGTGATGAACCGTCCTTGATCACTGTCCCAAGCTCTGGAACTATCTACAAAATACTCAGCAGAGGGGTTAGTGAGTGGCACATCAGTAATATTTGCCAAGCCCTTTATTTCAGCTTCCATCAATGCCTGACAATCATATTCATGTGCCATATCAAATTGAGCTTCCTCATCTGCTAATTTGAAAAACAAGGGGCAAATCTTGGCTCATGGTCTCTCCCTCTTCCCCATCCTGATACTTTCCTCCCTTTTCTAAATCCGCTGGTAGTAGTAATTCCTTACTGTTGCCAGTCCCCATGACTGCAACCACTGTGCCAGAGTTACCGCAGAACTCTCTTCAGCACACCTAGAGCCTCTCAGACTCTAAATTTGATCCCGTCCCAGTCTCCTCTGATCCTCGAGAGACGGATCTGATCCTGTCCCAGTCTCCTCTGATCCTCAAAAGACGGATCTGATCCTCTCCCAGTCTCCTCTGAGCCTCGGAAAACAGATTTTCCAGCCCTGTGAGCTAGGGAGATTCTTACACATAACCAAACAAATAACAATACCAAGCCTACTGCTCCAACTACTATTGCAATTATTTCTGCATGATCATATAACATTTCCCAGTTCAAAGGTTTTCCTTCTACACCTTGTAAAGGCACTGCGTGACAATTATATCTGCAATAAGTGTTACTTTTTATACTATATGTTTCCCAGTCTGGCTATACAGGCTAAGCAAGAACTTCAGCTACTATGATTTTCCCTCTCTTGAGCTTACAGAAAACAGAACACAGACACTGAGGACAACGATTCTGATTCATCAAAAACGACTTAACAATACGTCAATCACTCAATGCACACTGCATTAATCCCCCTGCTATATTCGGGCTAAAACCTGCATTCAGTTACACCTTTCTTGAGAGTGCCCTTATCAATTTACAGGGGAATTCAATACCCTCAGAGTACTACCTTACCGTGAAGGATTCCTCTGTTATAGGCAATCACTGCCGCCCGGAACAGAGCAATGCTGGGCTCCCGAAAGGAGCCGGGGCGCAAATTTCACCAGCCAATTAAACAGCACCTTTGCCAAAACCTTCCCGTCTGCATTGAGAAGCCCTATGGGACGCCAATTCTCAATGGAAGATGGGTCCTTACCCTTTGACAAGATGATCAGGGGAGACCACCTCATTGACTTCAGCAGAGTGCCTGAGGAAAGACACTCATTGAATACCTCAGTCAAGAGGGGAACCAAGGCGTCCTTAAAGGTCTTATAGAATTCAGATGTTAAGCCATCTGGACCGGGAGATTTCTTTAGGGTAAGCCCTTGAATCGCCAACTTAACTTCCTCTTCCCTGATCATCTCTGTCAAAACGCCAAGAGAGGGATCTAGCCCTGCTTCGGGGACGGCTTCAGCCAGAAAAACCGACATCTCATCCCAATCCAGATCCCTCTTCCCCAAGAGGTGCAAGTAGACGGATCTGACGACCTCCAGGATCCCTGATCTGGATCTTTTCAGGGAACCCGCAGTGTCAACGAGTCCTGTAACAACTTTACTATTCATTGACATCTTGCAGTTTCTGTAAGGGTCGGGTGAGCGGTACTTCCCATAATCCCTCTCAAAAACCAAAGATGCATGTCTATCATACTGATACCTCATTAGCAAAGATTTCACTCTGGAGATCTCCTCGCGGCTACCTCCAGTTGAGACAAGATGCTCGAGTTTCCTCCTCAGGCCCTGATACAGGTGGTACCTGTCCAGGCTCCTGAGGCTCGAGAGCTGGCGGAAGAATCTCGCCACCCTTTTCTTGAACATCTCCCACCACTCTGACTTACTACTACAAAGATCCAGTAAGGGTACCTGGCTCTGAAGAAAATCCTTAAAGGATTGTCATATCTCCGCTTCTTCCAAGAGAGACGAATTGAGCCTCCAAAAGCCTCTTCCCATCCGGGGGGTCTCTGTAACATTCAGGGAAAACAAAATCAAACAGTGATCGGAGAACTCCACCTCAACAACAGATACTGCTGAAGAGACGGCTTCCTCCTTTAAATAAAACCTGTCTATCCTGGACCTACAGTTACCTCTATGATAGGTGAACCCCTCGTGGCCTGGGGTGTGCCAGATGTGGACATCCACCAGGCGAGCCTCACTAGCTATACTATTAAGGGCGACGCTATCATAAGTCAGCTTGTCTCTGGAACCTCCTCTATCCCGGGGCCTCGTGACAGTGTTGAAGTCCCCTCCAAAGACGACCTGCCGACTCGTAAAAAGGTAGGGCTTGATCCTCGTAAAGAGACACTTCCGGTCCCACTTAGATTGGGGACCATAGATGTTAATGAGCCGAAGCTCCTGTCCCTTCATGAGGACATCTAATATCAGGCACCTCCCCATTTCTAACTCAATAACCCTTCGGCATTCTACCGGTACGGTAAAAAGGACCCCCACTGCGCTATACGGCTCCGCCGCAAGAGACCAATAGGAGGGCTCGAGTCTCCACTCCCTCTTAGTGTTAAATACCTCTGCCATGTTTGGCAGCCTGGTCTCTTGCAAAAAGAAAATGTCAACTTCAACCTGGATGAGAAAATCAAAGGCCGCAAATCTAGCCATATTTGACTTAATGCTGGCGACATTAATGGATGCCAGCGTCAATGGAGTTGGTACCGCCATCATTGGTGATTGAATTAGATGGCTTTCTTCTTCCCACTCCCCTTATCCTCTGCCTCAGACGAGGAATCCTTCCCCCTCTTTAACGACACAGAAGTGTCCATTCCCGCATTTTTCCTTTTTTCGTGCTTGTCTCCGGACTCTGGGCCAGTCCTTCCCCCAAGGACCTTGCATCCCCAGGAGAAGGAGACTCGGCGCCCCCTGTAAGCTCCGCTGAAGCCAAAACCTCACCCTCAGCCTCCTCCTCAGAGGAAGAGATGTTATCAAGGGCTTGGAACCGGTTAGAAAGACCAACCAGAGGGGAGTCAGTTTTACCTTCCTTAGATACCTTGGTCAGAGCGGGAGAAGATGTTTTATCTCTCTTCTTTCTCTTCTTTTTGGTGCCGAGCTTACGCTTGTTCTTTAGCCACCGCTTATTATCCTCATACATACTTTCATAATGGGAGGATTCTGAGGCAGAGGCAGTTTCCTCCCTGTGGATCCTCCTGACCTCCTCATCCAACTCATCATCCCTCGGGGCCTCAGCAGCAAGACTGGCATCCAGGACAGGGGCCCTCCCAGTAGCACGGGGCTCGCCCCGCTCCCTCTCCTGTCTGCGCTTGTCTAGACGCCTAAGTTGGGCAGGAGTCTTTTTATTGCTTTTCTTCCCTGGCCTTGGCCTCACGGCTTTCTCCCACCAGGGTCTCAACTGCATTAGTGAAGGAGCGAGGACAACGGCTGAATGGGTGACCTAACTCACCACACAGGTGGCACCTAATCTCCACACAAGATGCAGCAAGATGGCAGACACCCCCACACAAATGCGCATTTCTGCACAGTGCAGTTTGCACTGAAGTGTGTGGGGTCGCCGCACCTGTGACAGAGCTTCGGTTGCCCCTGGTAGAAGACCAGGATACAATCCCTACCCAGGAAGGCAGATGATGGAATGTAGGCACCCGTACCACCTGAACGCTTAAGTTTTACCATAAACGTCAAGGCCCCTGACCAGATACCAAACTCGTCATGGTTTTTCTTTGGCAGCTCCACCACCTCTCCATACCGACCAAGCCACGTCATGATGTCATAACAAGAAAGCGACTTGTTACGAGTCATCACGGTCACTTTCTTGATTTGGTTTTGGCGAGTCACTGCCTGAACGGCAAAGTCTCGCCAGCCGGGCTCATTTTTTGCCAACTCATAATTCGTCCAGAAGAGCTCAAGCCCCTCCGGCCGAACAAAGCTGACATCAAACTCAGGCGTGGAATAGGGATGTATCAAGGCGTAGATGTCAATCGCCTTGAAGCTCATCCTCAGCAGGAGCTCCACAACTTTAGACCTTGGAGGACATGCATCACTGCCCCTCCACCAAAGATGGACCACATTCCTACGCACACTGCCTGGCCCGGCTGTTGGGAGGGACCACACTGTATCCCCTCCCTTTTGGCTCTTGGAAGGCCCCGAGGCCATGCCTCTCTATCCAGAAGGATAGATCAACCTCTCGACATTCTACCATTAGTGACCTCTCACCTTTGTTTAGAGCCTCCAGAAGGCACCGTTGCAACATGCCGTCCCCAAAGCTCGGAGACGAGGAGGAGGAGGATGCCCTATTTGCCCTGGAGGTGACACTGGAATAACTCTGGACAGGCATTTCCACCACCGGGGGGGGGGCAACCGGACCAGTGACTACATCAGCCCCAACAGCATCACCATTACCCACCTCCATCTCACCCTCCACCAAACCAGCAACCACACCACTAGACAATGAATTGGCCTCATTCACACCCACCACCACATTCATTCCTGCTGGACCAGTAACAATGGTGGATGACATTTTGACCTCAGCATCATCAGGCACAAGGGGCTCAGTCACCCCCATAGAACTGGAGGCGACCTCACCCCTGGTCTTATGTGTGCCCTCCACATCATCAGTCGGTAACCAGGACCACTGGGGGAAAAGAAAGTAGGGTGGGACATCTCCGTGTTTACATATCTATGGGACGGCTTGTGACGGCCGTCCCTTTCACTTTATTGGTCCCTTCGGGGACTTCCTCTTTCTCTGGCCAGTGAGGGGCAGCGGACAGGAACCACCAATTGCCACGGTTTGGGGAGGGGCCACCACACTCAGAGGCTCTTTCCTTATTTAGTGCAGCACCTGCCAGACTGTGGGGACCTCCCAACCAAACTTCGATGCATGTTTAGTCCCCCTACCACCCCCCTTTCCCTTGACAATAATGTAACAAGTACAACTGGATGGGTGAGGATCGGTCACAGCTTTATTAAATTTTGCATTCATTTCGTTAGAAAAGCATTTAACTTTTCAAACCAGCTTGTTGCCGAATGCCCTGTGTCTCCACACCGGCAAGTTGGCCACCAAGCGGAACTCTCCAACATATCCTTTCTTTGTTTCCAGGCCACGCAGGACTCCGACCCCCACCCATCTCTTCTAGTGCTTGCTCGACTCCGTCTTGGAGCCCTGACAATAATATGTCTAGTCCAATGTACGTGAGGTGCCCTCCCTGGGGCTTAGAAGCTTTTCGTTGTCCCCTCGATTCCATTTTGTAACCGGGACCAAAAGTATGTAGTTTCCATCTGAGCCGTACCCGGTTTGCATTAACTCATTCTCATCGCCTATGGCGTATCACCACTCCACATCTTTCTCTTGCCAATTTAGACATTCGTGCATTAATTTTTCGATAGCCATTCCATCTCGGCTCCTTGCCAAACCAATTGCAAACCAAACACCTTTGAATCTCTCCATATCCGATCTCTTCCGTGCATGTAACTCCGCAATCTTGTAAGAGCAAAGGTCGTTGCCCTCGGCGTGTACGACCAACACCAGTGGACCTCTTGACTCTTTTGCGATGTCTCTCATTTCCATGAATACTTGTGGCCACATTAAACCTCTTATACCTCTCCACTTAACTGTAATTCCCTTAAACTTAAGTTCTTCCCCCATGGGCGGCATTCAGCCCTTGGGGCTGCCCAATATATCTAGGAATGTCCTAGCAGCCCAACTGTTACTATCACTGCTAGTACTATTACCGCCATCATTACTATCACTGCTAGTACTATTACCACCATCATTACTATCACTGCTAGTACTATTACCACCATCATTACTATCACTGCTAGTATTATTACCACCAACATTGCTATCACCGCTAGACTATTACCACCAACATTACTATCACTGCTAGTACTATTACCACCAACATTACTACCACTGCTAGTACTATTACCACCATCATTACTATCACTGCTAGTACTATTACCACCATCATTACTATCACTGCTATTACTACCATCATTACTATCACTGCTAGTACTATTACCACCATCATTACTATCACCGCTATTACTACCATCATTACTATCACCGCTAGTACTATTACCACCAACATTACTATCACTGCTAGTACTATTACCACCAACATTACTATCACCGCTAGTACTATTACCACCATCATTACTATCACCGCTATTACTACCATCATTACTATCACTGCTAGTACTATTACTACCATCATTACTATCACTGCTAGTACTATTAGCACCATCATTACTATCACCGCTATTACTACCATCATTACTATCACTGCTAGTACTATTACTACCATCATTACTATCACCGCTATTACTACCAACATTACTATCACTGCTAGTACTATTACCACCATCATTACTATCACCGCTAGTACTATTACTACCATCATTACTATCACCGCTAGTACTATTACTACCATCATTACTATCACTGCTAGTACTATTACTACCATCATTACTATCACTGCTAGTACTATTACTATCATCATTACTATCACCGCTATTACTACCATCATTACTATCACTGCTAGTACTATTACTACCATCATTACTATCACCGCTATTACTACCATCATTACTATCACCGCTATTACTACCAACATAACTATCACTGCTAGTACTATTAGCACCATCATTACTATCACTGCTAGTACTATTACCACCATCATTACTATCACCGCTAATACTATTACTACCATCATTACTATCACCGCTAGTACTATTACTACCATCATTACTATCACCGCTAGTACTATTACTACCATCATTACGATCACTGCTAGTACTATTACCACCATCATTACTATCACTGCTAGTACTATTACTACCATCATTACTATCACCGTTAGTACTATTACTACCATCATTACTATCACTGCTAGTACTATTACTATCATCATTACTATCACCGCTAGTACTATTACCACCATCATTACTATCACTGCTAGTACTATTAGCACCATCATTACTATCACTGCTAGTATTATTACTACCATCATTACTATCAGTGTTACTACTACTACAATTACTATCATCCCTGCTCTACTACTGCTCTTACTACCAGCGTTACTATTATCACTAATATCCCATCACAACTAGTGAGACTTCTGATATCACTACTATTATTAATACCAATAACATCACTATTAATATTACTGCCTCCTCTAGTGATATCAGTATTGTTACCGCAGCCACTACTACTTATATTACTACTGTCACTGATTCCCACCACTTCTGCTATCACTGACACTATCATCACTGTTACTACTCATATTACTGTCACTATTATTAATAGTACTACTATTGTTAATACCGGTATTTTAGTACTGTTACTATCCTCATCTTAGATGATAACATCACCAATAGCATTACTAGAAATACTGCTGCTGGAAGAAAATAAACTACCATATATTAACAAGTCAGCTCTTATGTATCTTGCAAAGCCAGCAGAGCGCCAGCGACCTATTGTCTGAACTTCTGTTTCTGTCAATCCTGCTCTTGCCGCCTCTGTAGCCGCGCCTATGCAGAATGAGTGTGTGCCGTATTCTTTGGGGTGGACCCCTGCTGCTATTACCCATTTATGGAATATTCCTTGAAACTGATACCTTGCAAGTGCAGACCCGTTAATGTGTGCTAAGAAGAAACTGCCTTGGCCTCTAATGGATGGGTAATTATTCACTAGTGTAACTGGACAGACTGTATCGTCTGTACGGTGCAGGAACACCCGGGCACCCCGGCCGGATGGATCTGATTTAGTCTTAATAATCCTAAGACGTATAACATTATTGGCAATTAGCACTTCGTCGTACGTCATTGCTCCGCTTTATTTTTCTATGACCAAGGGACTAGTTCACTGATACGTAACACCCTGAGAAAGGCAATCCCTAAGGCGACAGACAGGAGAGTCGCCTCATATTGGGCATGCTAATGTTGTGAGGGAAATGATGTGACTTAACAGATTTAGTGAAAGGTGACGTCTATGCTCCTTGCTTGGTTGAGATCTTTCCCAACCCTTCAAGGCTTGTCTAATAATGAATGCTTTTGTGAGTTTTTTCCAATTCAATAATTTAAATGAAATGCCAACGCCCCCGAAATGCCGTTGATAAAGGGCTGGAAAAGAAAATCACTCAGCCCAAAAAGGGGGGGGGGGGGTCTATAGCCCCACGATCCATTAGATGTCTAGTATCGCTGCATAACCGTACTTTTTTTTGCTGCTCCGGTGAATCATTTTTAGATCATTGATGGAAGTTTCTGCTGACATTAATAACGTGTGACCGTTGAATGACTGTAAGAAGGTTTTTTCACCCTTTTAAGTCTGCTCGTAGCTGCCTGCCGATTCAGATTCTATGACTCGTTTTGGATGCGCCTTTTGTTATGCCTATGGTTTTTGTTGGGCAGAGTGGAACCCTGAGCCGTCGCGATTTGTTTTTTTTAAATTCGTTCGGTAGTGATCGGATTTGGTTTGATTTTTTGGGTCCGACGAATAGGATGTCGTCTAGGTAATGTGTGACGGACGTATGCCGTTTTCATGTCAACACCCATTCCATGAAGGAACTGAATAGCTCGACATAAGGGCAAGATATTGCGCAATCTGACTTGCTTATTTTAGGTTATTTGAAAAATTTGGCGATTTATTGATGTTGACTGGGATGAAAAGACCGTGTGTTAAAAACAAAGAAGCGTAACTGCCCCACTGTTTTTGTTTTTTTTGGGGCCCATCGCGGTTACGCTCACCGGGGTCCTTAGATTCTGACTGTGAGAGTTTAATTGATACTTTTCTTGTTGGGTGAGAACATCTTGCCGTGAGGTGGGCTGCTCCTCAGGCTGTGCATTCATGTTTGTATTTGTATATTCTGAAAAACGACAATGTCCCTCGTTATACTGCCAGCAGGCCCCTGGAACACTTTTTTGGCCTGCTGCTGTCTGTTGTCCAGTAGCTGCTGTTGTAAAGGGATGATCAGTCGCAGACACACGTCAGTTGCTTTTACCCCCCAGCCTAACTGTGGTTGCGGGGCCAACCGCCTTCGGAACTCTGCTGAACCGCCGTGGGCTTTGTATGAGTTATACACCGTATCTTGGTATATGAATAGTTCAGACAGCGTTCCGGATGTTTTTGGCCCATAATGCAACCCAGCACAAAGAACGCCTGTAACCGTTGCACGCCGTTTTTGTGACTTTTGTCTGTTTGTCGCACGGTCTGTCAGCTATCCTTCTCTCTTTGTCGATAGTATGCTGGTCAACAAATACAAGTGACCATATGTCGATGTACTCGTTATGTGTGATCCTAATGG
This sequence comes from Phyllobates terribilis, assembly GCF_046119375.1. Taxonomy (NCBI): domain Eukaryota; kingdom Metazoa; phylum Chordata; class Amphibia; order Anura; family Dendrobatidae; genus Phyllobates; species Phyllobates terribilis. The sequence goes on along the minus strand of NW_027362767.1, from coordinate 435,682,444 downwards.
GCTAATCCCGCAAAAAACTGCGTCTTTATGCACTCTGGCTAATGGCGGTGTCATTTTTGTGGTGCTATTTGCCGTGCCTGGCGGCATGGATAGATGATCAACTAGGGCTTTAAGGACCGCTATCAAGTAGGTGTTGCTACTTCTTGCTATGTCGTTCTCACCCGTGACTGCGGCTAGAGGAGGGACTCCGACGTATAAAGGAACTCCAGCACTAGTATCGTTTGAGGTGAGTGACGTGCCTCTGCTTGTAGTCCTGCGTAATCCCGTTGGCTCGTGCAGGCTGGAAGCTCTACAGAGTGCCATTGTTTTGCTTCTCTCCCCCGAAGGACGGGATTGATGCGACCGGCTGTCGGGTCTCGCCGATGTGCTCGACATCTCAGATGTTGGAGATGGTGAGCGCCACCTCGAGGACCGAGACCTGTGACCCCTCCTGTGGGATGCCAGTCTCCGCCGTGAATGTGCCGACAGCTTCCCTCGCCGGTGTGTGCATGCGGGTACTAATTGTGGCCAGCTGGTGGGCGTAAAGGGCATGGTAAAAAACAGATGGGATCAGTTGGGAGCTGTGCTGCTGTCATTATGGGGGGCACAGGGTTAACTGCGTCCCCTTCCTCGGTTTGGAGGCACCTGCAGCTTTGGCGCTTGTGCAGCGCAGCTCCTCCCGAAGCCTCCTGACGAGCTTACTCGCATCTTCATACTCGCGGAGGTGGCTCATGACCCGAGAGGCATAGGTGGAAACAGACTCCCGGGGAATTTGAATCGCCCAACCTTCCTCATTGAGGTCGGCCTCACCTTCGTGAGCATTCAGCTTTCCTCCGGAAGGAGCGCCATCATGCACGCTGTCAGGCTTACCCTCCATGCTGGAAGCCTTGCGGCTTCTAGGAGTCTCCACAGTCCCGGGGGGAGTAGGAGCCACATTGCTGCGACTCCTGGTGGAGCGTCTCACCCCCGAGTCCTCCGATGTGCAGGCCGGTTGCTGGTTTCTCCTGCTCTCCGCCGGCCTAGTTCGGGAAGCAGAAGCCTGGGACTTGGCTCCATCACTCATCCCAGGAAACCCACTCCCTCCCTGGGTAGGAGAGAGAGCAGATCCCCAGGTGGAGAGGTGTTGGTTCTCACAGCTCAGGAGCACACAGCAGGATCTGCAGCCACCACACCCACAATCACCACAGTGAGCAACAGCTAATCAGAGCTGCACTCACTATTCTGCTGCTGGTGCAATCACTGTGTACATACATTACATTACTGATCCTGAGTTACATCCTGTATTATACTCCAGAGCTGCACTCACTAATCTGCTGGTGCAGTCACCATGTACATACATGACATTACTGATCCTGAGTTACATCCTGTATTATACTCCAGAGCTGCACTCACTATTCTCCTGATGCACTCAGTGTGTACGTACATTACATTACTGATCCTGAGTTACATCCTGTATTATACTCCAGAGCTGCACTCACTATTCTCCTGGTGCAGTCACTGTGAACATGCATTACATTACTGATCCTGTACTGATCCTGAGTTACATCCTGTATTATACTCCAGAACTGCACTCACTATTCTGATGGTGCACTCATTGTGTACATACATTACATTACTGAACCTGAGTTACATCCTGTATTATACTCCAGAGCTGCACTCACTATTCTCCTGGTGCAGTCACTGTGAACATACATTACATTACTGATCCTGTACTGATCCTGAGTTACATCCTGTATTATACTCCAGAGCTGCACTCACTATTCTGCAAGTGCAGTCGCTGTGTACACTACTTCTCCTGTATATTACATACCTGTACAGCACTGTTTGATAGGACAGAGGTGCTGATTAGTGTTGAGCGAGCACTAAAATGCTCGGGTGCTTGAAGCTCGGGCCGAGCTCACCGCGATACTCGGGTGCTCGACCCGAGCAACGAGCCCAATGTTAGTCTATGGGAGACCCGAGTATTTTTGCGGCGGCACCCCCGGCAGTCTGTAGAAAGCCTAAAAAGTGCCCAAAACCATAGTGACAGTGCTCAAATGACATGGGGACAGCATGGGGATCGCCCCAGGAAGCATTTCTGACCCCCAGGTCACTGCTGTCAACAACGTGGTCAGAGGTATTAAGCCACTTTTACGGGCTCACAATAAAACGTTCAAAAACGAAACTGAAACGGTTTTCCTGTGAAATATGTTACGGAACTTCCTTTCCAGGGTAAAGACTTGTGTATAAGGTAAAATAAATAACCAAAAACAAAAATACTTCTCCACACCTTGGGCTATGTTTACAAGTAGCATTTTTTATGCGTTTTTGCACTTTTGTATTGCTTTCAACCGTGACAAATGCATTCACCGGTAAATGTCATTTTGACATTTTACAATCTTATCTGGCCATGTGCTGTGTGACACATGTATACAGTGCTGAAAAGACATGGGAACTGCATGGGGAAGACCCCTGGAAGCATCTCTGACACCCAGGTCACTGCCTAAAAGTGTGCCCATCAGAAGTGATCAGAAGATGATGCAGAAGATGCAGACTTGCAACTATCCCCGTGCAAGTCCTTGTCCCAGGGCAGTGTTCAATTGTACCTCCCCCATTCCTTGCAATGCAAGTGCAAGTATGCAGCCTGCCACCCACCCACCCGCAGGCTGCAATACCATACTGCTTGCTTGCACTTGAAATGGGGCCTTTTAGTTTGGAGGAGGCCGAAACTGGCCACTACCTCATGGCTGCTTTGGCAGCGAGGTATCCATACTCAGTCCCCAGCCGCCCGGCGGCCGGGTGTCCACGCTCGGTCCCCAGCCGCCAGGGGGCGGCCGGGTGTCCATACTCTGTCCCCAGCCGCCCCGCGGCCGCGTGTCCACACACGGTCCCCAGCCGCCCCTATTTCTCCTTGGAAGTTCCCCCCACACTTTTCTTAGCCCGGCCTGCTTTAGGGCAGCATTGGAAGAGCCCACCAGAGAACCAGACTCCTCTGGTGGGCCCTGGCTTCTCCATCAGGGGAGTTGAGAGTGCCAAGGTGAGGAGCATGATGATGATGATAGAAGTTAGCATCTGCTTTGTTTTCTTGGAATGCAAGCGTAAGTGTGCAGCCTGCCACCCACCCACCCACCCTCAGGCTGCAATACCATACTGCTAGCTTGCACTTGAAATGGGGCCTTTTAGTTTGGAGGAGGCCGAAGCTGGCCACTACCTTATGGCTGCTTTGGCAGCGAGGTATCCATACTCAGTCCCCAGCCGCCCGGCGGCCGGGTGTCCACACTCGGTCCCCAGCCGCCAGGGGGCGGCCGGGTGTCCACACTCGGTCCCCAGCCGCCCCTATTTCTCCTTGGAAGTTCCCCCCACACTTTTCTTAGCCCGGCCTGCTTTAGGGCAGCATTGGACGAGCCCACCAGAGAACCAGACTCCTCCGGTGGGCCCTGGCTTCTCCATCAGGGGAGTTGAGAGTGCCAAGGTGAGGAGCATGATGATGATGATAGAAGTTAGCGTCTGCTTTGTTTTTTTTGGAATGCAAGCGCAAGTATGTAGTAGCGGCTAGGCCTGAGGTGGTCAGCGTTTTGGCGCATATCCTACCTCCTCCGAGGATTGCTGGATGTTTTCCTGCTACTATCCCAGTTCTATGACTGCCATTAAAACAAAGCTTCAGTGATGAATGATGGATGAGGTGGTGGCAAAGGAGAAAGAGCAGGAACAGGGACCATTCACATCAATATCAGGCCAGTCAACCACACATGTCTTGTAGGATATGTTTCTGTACCAAAAGGAGCGGTGCGGCTACACAGTTATAGGGCATGCAGTGTGTGCAATGCCTACCAAAAATTTCGAGGCACTCCAATGCCCCTAGGAAGTGACATGGAGGTCAGAAGTCCTTAAGTAAACCGTTTTTTCCATTTATAGCAACTGGGTCTCCTGTGCACTGTTGGCCTAAGCAGTGAATGAAAGGCTTTCCAAAAATTATGAGGAACTGCAATGCCCCTTGAAACAGACGTGGATTTCAGCATACTAAAAACCTTCTACCCATTATTGGGGAGTGGGTCTCCCTTAGTGTTCGCCTATGCATTGAAAAGCAAAAGCTGACTAAAATTAGGAGGAAATGCAATGCCCGTTGGAAGAATGGTGGAGGTCGCAGTGGAATAAAAAGACAATATCAATACCCCTTGGAAAAGTAATGGAGGTCGCAGTAGCTTAACAAGACGGTTTTAATGCCCCTTGGAAAAGTGGTGGAGGTCGCAGCAGCTTAACAAGACGGTTTTAATGCCCCTTGGAAGAATGGTGGAGGTCGCAGTAGCTTAACAAGACGGTTTTAATGCCCCTGGGAAAAGTGGTGGAGGTCGCAGTAGCTTAACAAGACGGTTTTAATGCCCCTTGCTAGAATGGTGGAGGTCGCAGTAGCTTAACAAGACAGTTTTAATGCCCCTGGGAAAAGTGGAGGTCGCAGTAGCTTAACAAGACGGTTTTAATGCCCCTTGGAAGAATGGTGGAGGTCGCAGTAGCTTTGCAAGATGATTTTAATGCCCCTGGGAAAAGTGGTGGAGGTCGCCGTAGCTTAACAAGACGGTTTTAATGTCCCTTGGAAAAGTGGTGGAGGTCGCAGTAGCTTAACAAGACGGTTTTAATGCCCCTTGGAAGAATGGTGGAGGTCGCAGTAGCTTAACAAGACGGTTTTAATGCCCGTGGGAAAAGTGGTGGAGGTCGCAGTAGCTTAACAAGACGGTTTTCATGCCCCTTACAAGAGCCATGCAGTACAGCATATTAAAAACATTATTCCCATTATTGGGGAGTGGGTCTCCCATAGTCTTTGCCTATGCCTTCCAAGCAAAAGCTGCCAAAAATTAGGATGGAGGAACTTGCAATGCTGGCAACACGGACCAAGGTCACCCTGGTGGTATAGTGGTGGTGGAGGCTGAGGATAAGAGCAAAATACAGCCGAAATGAGGAAGTGTATACCCATGTGTGGGTGTGAAGCGGTGCATGGGAATACACCTCCCGAAATAACACAGTGGATTTGACTTTATGTTACTCTGCTGTCATTTGGTGGTGATGAGAAGTCTGGCCCAATCCAGCCCTTGTTCATTTTGATAAGGGTCAGCTTGTCAGCATTGTCAGTTGACAGGCGAGTGCGCTTATCAGTTATAATTCCCCCAGCAGCACTAAAAACACGCTCCGATAACACGCTAGCGGCAGGGCAGGCCAGGACCTCCAAGGCGTACAGAGCGAGTTCATTCCAAGTGTCTAGCTTGGATACCCAATAATTAAAAGGCACAGAGGAATCACGGAGGACGCTGGTACGGTCGGCAAGGTACTCCCTCACCATCTTTTGAAACTTTCCACTCCTTGTGAGAGTACCCCGCGCCTCAGGGCCTGTAAGCTGGGCGGGTCTCAGAAAACTGTCCCAGAATGTTGACAGTGTTCCCCTGCCTCTGCTGGATTGGAGTTGCGTCTCTCTCGCCTGTAAGCCTTGGTTGGTCAACGAACTGTGACCTCTGCCGCTAGCGTGTTCAGATGGGAATTTTTTTTAACAGTTCTGCAGCAAGGGCCTTCTGGTGCTGCCACATTTTTGTAGACCTCTCCACCTCAGGAATAAGAGAGTGAAAGTTCTCCTTGTAGCAGGGGTCTAAAAGTGTCACCAACCAGTAATGACTGTCACCCAACATTTTGACAACGCGAGGGTCACGGTTAAGGCAGCGTAACATAAAGTCAGCCTTGCGTGCCAGACTGGTAACGGGCAAGATTTCCGTGTTCTCACCAAGATGACGACTGACTCCTCCTCCCCCCTGTCTTCAGGCCACCCACACTGAACCGACTGTATGACAGTTGTACAGGTACTACCGTCTACAGCGCATGATACCAGCTCCTGTTCTTCCTCCTCCTCCTCCTCTCCCTCATTGTCCCCCAATGCACATTGGGATGAGATGAGGCTGGGCTGTGTGTAATCGCCCATTACGGGTTCTTGATCCATCTCATCATACTCTGGCTGCAATGCCTCCTCTTTAATTCTCTGCAGAGAGCGTTGCAAAAGACAGACAAGTGGGATGCTGACGCTAATGATGGCATCATGGCCACTCACTATCTTGGTGGACTCCTCAAAGTTTGTCAGGATGGTACATATGTCAGACATCCAGGTCCACTCCTGAGGTCTTATGTGTGGAGTCTGACCTGAATATCGACGGCCTTGTTGCAGCTGGTACTCCACAACTGCTCTCTTCTGCTCACAAATCCTTTGCAACATGTGGAGACATCACACACCAGTCGGTGTGCCGGAAGCTGCAAATGCTGCTGCAACACAGCAAGGGCGGCGGAAGCTGTAGCCAACTTCCGAAAATGAGCAGACAGGAGGTGTACTTTGACGAGCAGATCTGGCAACTCGGGGTACGATTTAAGAAACCGCTGAACCACGAGGTTAAGCACATGAGCCAGGCATGGTACGTGTGTGATCTCGCCTCGCCTCAGAGCCGCCACCAGGTTACGGCCATTGTTACACACGACCATGCCTGGATGTAGGTTCAGTGTTCTCAGCCACAGATCTGCCTGCTCTTTCACAGCTTTCCACAACTCACAAACAGTATGAGGTTTATCACCTAAGCTTATGAGTTTCAGCACAGCCTGTTGCTGCTTGGCTGAGGCAGTATTGCAGTGCTTCCAGCTTGTAACTGATGTGGTGATATCTGAGATGGAGGCTGAACATGAGGAGGAGGAGGATGATGCGCAGGAGCTGTACACTGTGGGGGGCAACTCTGACTGACATAGGGCCCGCAATCCTCGGTGTGGGGAGGATGTGTTCCGTCCTAAGGTCCGACTGGGTCCCGGCTTCCACTATGTTTACCCAGTGTGCCGTCAGGGAGATGTACCATCCCTGGCCACAAGCACTTGTCCACGTGTCCGTTGTCAGGTGGACTCTCCCAGTAACTGCGTTGTTGAGGGCACGGCAGATGTTTTGGGACACGTGCTTGTGTAGTGCGGGGATGGCACAACGGGCAAAATAGTGTCGGCTGGGGACTGAGTACTGAGGGACGGCCACCGCCATAAGGTTGCGGAAGGATTCCGTCTCCACCAGCCTAAAAGGCAGCATTTCCAACGCAAGCAGTCGTGAAATGTGCGAATTTAGGACTGTGGCCTGTGGGGCGTTGGCTGCGAATTTGCGCTTTCATTCAAAGCTCTGGGATATGGACAATTGAACGCTGCAGTGGGATATGGACGTTGATGCTGTTTCTTGAGAAACTGCCCTAACAAGTGAAGACTGAGAGGAGGGGGCATCTTTGCTTGCACGCACAACAGGGGGTTCTATTACACGCTCAACAGCGGAAGAAGCAGTGGTGACACCCGCTGACACTGGTCGTGGACCCTGGGGTTCGGCCCACAAAGTTGGGTGCTTTGCTGACATGTGCCTGATCATGCTGGTGGTGGTCAGGCTGGTAGTTTTGTCAGCCCTGCTGATGCTGGCATGGCAGGTGGTACAAATGGCCTTTTTGTGGTTATCAGCAGAGTGTTTAAAAAAATTCCCGAGTCTGGAAGACCTACCGGTTGTACTTGCAGTGTCCCTCGTGTTGGTGTTATGGGGAACTGTTGCCCGCCTTCTGTGTGCAGCCACCACACTGCTTCTTCCTGCCTGTTGGGGTACTCTGCCTCCCTCCCCGTGTGCTGCTGGCCTCGCTCTGCATGTCCTTCTGCCACGTTGGGTCAGTTACTAGATCATCCACCACCTCCTCCTCTTCCACTTGCGCACCACGATCCTCCTCCTCACTTCCTGGCAATTGTGTCTCGTCATCGTCCACCTCTTGTGACAATTTGCCAGCGTCGACTTCCTGTGGCCGTGGCTGTTCAAATATTTGGGCATCGCTACATGGGATCTCCTCTTCCACCACTTCAAGGGGAGCAGGCGAGGGGCACAAATATGGAAATGGACCAGTGAACAGCTCTTCAGAGTGTCCAAGTGTGGGATCACTTGCTGTCTGACGACACTCGGCATGGTGGGAGGAGGGAGCATCAGGGTGAGGAGGAGTATGCGGTCGAGACTCACGGCTACTAAGAGTCGACCATGTGGAAGACAGACCGGAGGTGGTGGTGCCCAGGTAACTGGAAGTATTATCTGCTATCCAATTAATAACCTGTTCACACTGATCAGTTCTCAATACTGGTGTTGTTCTGTGCGTCCCTAGTAATTCGGTCAAGAAGTGGGAGCAAGAAGATGTGGCTGTTGGTTGTGGCACATTTTCACCTTGGCCACGGCCTCATCCTCTGCACGAACCATCACCAGAACGTCCAGTTCCACGTCCTTTGCCACGCGCCTTTCCCATTGTAAATGAAGTAAAATAGCTTACACTTGCACTATCAACGGAAAAAGGATAATAAAAAGGAGATTAGAACCGTGGAAGAGGAAAACCACAGTTCTATTTTTCTGGCCTACACCTGACTCTTTTAAACAGATATATTGGTGTCTGAACAGTCACAGACACACTCAATTTTTTTTTTTTTGGGGGGGGGGAATACCAAAAGGTTAATAAGACGCGTATTTGTACAGTCTGACTGAGGGAAAAAAGAAAAAAAAGGAATTAGATGAAAAAAACAAGGATTTTTCCTGGCCCCTGAGACCGGGGGATAAGTCTAGCAATTTGACCAACAGGAGCACACAGGACTGTAATGCAGCGTTTGCTGGTATAACCACTGTGTCTCCTATACAGCCTGCCTGCCTGATATCTGGGATGGATATTAGTCCTGAGAAGGACTGTTTGTTTGATTTGGCAGGCTTTACAGACCCTACACTAACTATTTCGCAGTTTATATCTCTCCCTAACTCAGCAGCACTCTCCCTACACTGGCTGATCCGGAGCGACTGTGTCCAAGATGGCGGCGCCCGGTTTTAAATACTCAAGGTGACGCTGTGCGGCCAGCCAATCACTGTAATGCCCACAAACAACATGGCTGCGGCATTACAGTGACTGGCTGGCAATCCCTGCATGTTCATTGGCTCTGTAAAGAGCGCCAAATGTGCAGGGCGGAGACCCGAGCTCCCGCCCGAGCAACCCGGAAAATGCTCGGTGCTTGCCGAACATCCCGAGTAGTGAGATGCTCGGGCGAGTAACGAGCAGTGTCGAGCATGCTCGCTCAACACTAGTCCTGATATTAGAACCCACCAATCTGACACCCCACAAGTTTCTATTCTTGCTGGGAGTCACATTAATGTGCCGCCCCTTAGATTAATATCACATTATTGCTATTATTTTTTTGATTTTGGAGTCTTTGGTATGATTCCTCTTGGTGGTGTGACGTCCTCGGGGAGTTCGCTGTTGTACCTGAGCTCCTCATAGCTTCTCCTTCAGACATTTGTAGATATTACTGTGGTTGGACATGTAATCAGTGTCATGTCCAAAAACTGGGGGTCATGTTGGGGCCAGCCATATATTCTTCCAGCCACCACCTACACGCTGGCTGTTATCAGGGCATGGCCCGTTCTGTGGGCATGTTGATATGTAATCCCCATGATGTGCTGCCTCCAGAATCTCGGGAGTAATTTAGGTGCAGTCGGTGGTTATGGATAATTACCACGTGGTCTCCAGGGTTTCTGTCTTCAGTTTCTCCGCTCTCTACGGTGACACAATTATCTGCCGAGTCCTCATGTACACAGTGCAGATATTCAGAAACAGTCAAGGTCGTTGCCCCAGAGACTGGCACAAGCCCGAGCCTGCCCGCTGCTGTGCAATTAATGTGCCTATCCAACCTCTGTACACAGCAGCCGCTCTGTCCCTCCAGAGCTGCGGACCACATGGGCTATGGCCAGACCCCAATTTCTCATGGGGCATTAGGCCATGTTGTGTCAGAGCAAAGAGCTCATAAAATACGCTCCATATTATACAGGATACATGCAGAACCGCAAAAACCACACGAGACGCCGCTCATCATAAAGCTTTATTGTCAGCTCCAGGTAAATCAGATTTCATACAACATCTGATTAATCTCCACAGGTTTCTGTACAGGATTCACATTCCCTAAACAGGGAGTTAAGGTGCAGATCAGTCGCGCTACAGCAAAGAAACACAACTGCGAAACGCAACAAGTATCGAGACAATGTAACCGAACAGAGGACCACTGTAACCAGGAGACAATGTAACCGGACAGAGGACCACTGTAACCAGGAGACAATGTAACCGGACAGAGGACCACTGTAACCAGGAGACAATGTAACCGAACAGAGGACCACTGTAACCAGGAGACAATGTAACCGAACAGAGGATCACAGTAACCAGGAGACAATGTAACCGAACAGAGGACCACTGTAACCAGGAGACAATGTAACCGAACAGAGGACCACTGTAACCAGGAGACAATGTAACCGAGCCGTGAACCACTGCAACAAGGAGACAATGTAACCGAACAGAGGATCACAGTAACCAGGAGACAATGTAACCGAACAGAGGACCACTGTAACCAGGAGACAATGTAACCGAACAGAGGACCACTGTAACCAGGAGACAATGTAACCGAACAGAGGACCACTGTAACCAGGAGACAATGTAACCGAGCCGTGAACCACTGCAACAAGGAGACAATGTAACCGAACAGAGGATCACAGTAACCAGGAGACAATGTAACCGAACAGAGGACCACTGTAACCAGGAGACAATGTAACCGAACAGAGGACCACTGTAACCAGGAGACAATGTAACCGAACAGTGGAACACTATAACCAGTCGAGACAATGTAAACTTTTGGTGAACTACCGTAATGATAGGTTGGATCACAGACAATGTAACCATATGGGCACCCCATCAAAAATAAAATGTCTATGTGGTCAACCCAATGGAAACAATGTATCTATGTGCTCATCCCACCAAGGAGAATAAGTAGCATTTATCACAGCATTGCAGCGCTATTTTGAAGTACAAATGTAACAAATTTTGGTATGTACTCATATTTGGGCGACTTTATTTTTATGCTGACACTTATAAAATGTGTTTACAAAAAGTGGGTGGGATATGGGACCACCACTGGCAGGACAGATTATCATCTACAATGGAAATGATCATAAAATAGAGAGAAAATTCACGGTCGATTCCAATGTCTTTTTTTTTTTTTTGAAAAGCCCAAGATTTGCCAAATGTACAAAGAAATCCAGCTTTGAAGCTGCATGCAAATAGCATTAGGGGGTGGGGGTAACAAAAGTCATAAGTATGGACACGCTCCCACTGCACTGCCACGCTCATTTGCACTTGGTTTCAAAGCCTCAGCTCTCGGCGCCGGCTCTTAAAATCATCCCGACAGGTTCCCTTTAAGGGAACATTTGAGCTTCAATTGGGTAAAAGAGGCAAATTCTTCCCATTACTTCACAGTAGAATTGATTTCAGTCCAGAGATCGAGTCTCCTCCTTCTCTCCATGAAAAAATGGCGTCCTGCTCCACCCACAAAGTAAGAAAAAGTTTTGTGCCCCGGCCTGAGGATCTGTAAACATGTATAGAAATCACAGACAGTTCTGCAACCAAATCTGCCACATGTGAATACACCCCACCATACAAAGCTGTCACAAATCATATTATGCCCTCTACTCTAATCACATCCAAAGCTGCAGTCACAATCCGAACTGGTAGTTAAGTTGAGGGGAAATCAGTGCATTATGGGAGCTCAGAAGTCACACGGCCGCGGAGTGAAACCAGTTTATGTCTAAGGGCAACCAACTGAATTTTGAAAGCAGCTTTGTCTGTGACTGGAGTAATATGTGTGAAAAAAAACCTTAAAAAACCCAGTAAAGTATTTGGAACGTTATTATTAGGTATTTGCCATTAAAGGTTGAAAAATGTTGAATTTCCCTTTATCTACAGAACAGAAACATCGACAGGACAGGGTTCATGTCAGCGCATTCATAATCCTTAGAAAAATAGTGTAGATCTATGTACAAGGTGCAGGCGTCACAGGCGGAGGGGAACACGACACATACAATAGAAATATTCACATTGCTCCGGTAGATAAAACCTCGAGGATGTGACCCCGCCGGCCGGACAGAAGGGCAGATCCTGGAAATCACGAGGAAGGACGGCAGCGCGAGCTCCAGGGCAGGGATCGGGGTCGCAGGCACTTTGGGGACTTTGTCACAAACAATCCGTAGAGGAATCAGGTTTAGGAAACCCGAGAACACTATAAATAAGATCCGTAATATACGATCTGTAGCATCTAGTCCCTGGAGGGAGGTGGGGGGCCTGCGCGGCCCCCGTCCTCCGAGGAGGAGACGCGGCGCGGCCCCCGTCCTCCGAGGAGGAGACGCGGCGTGACACCCTCCCATCTATAAACTTTATTCAGAGCGTCCTGCTGGTCAGAACAGAACCACAGACATCGGGCTCATGTGTTTACATTTCTGAAGAAGGTAATGGGGAGACCCGTCCGGGGGGATTGGGGGCTCATGCCATAATAAGCATTAACTGGAAGCGCACGGACCTAGACGGATGATTGGATAACTCGGGCCAGCTTCGCCGATGGCAACTTTTTCCACAGCAAAACGTCATGTGCTTTACCTATGCAGCGCTGAAGTTTCTTATACTCCAGTCACATCCCAAGCTGCATTCACCAGGCTACATTTCCCATGATGCACCACAGCAGAACATGCTCTGTACTGACACTGAACCAGCAGGCAGCCTTGTGAGGTTGTGCAGCCTGAGAGCCAACAGAAGAGCTGAAGTATTGAGATTGCAGCTTTGGATGTGACTGGAGATGGGATCAGCACAAGAGAAGTAAAGCCAAGGATATAGAAAATGACTCAACATGACCCGGGGATTATATCCAGGCTGAAAGCCATCGCGAAGGGGTGCGCTCACCCTACATCAGGGCGCAGGCAGCGCTGTCGCCCCCTCCCCCCCAAATTACACACAACACAAGGACCCCGACATGAAATAGAAAATCACTTCTTGCTACTAAAATCCCACAAACATCAAAGACATAAGAAACCCATTAATGACATGAGGTCCCTCGTAGAGCAGCTCCTCGTGGCACCGCAGCCGCCCCCCGCAGCGGAGGCTTCTCCACCATTGCCAGACAGGGAGCCATCACATTAAATACGGGATCAATTCTGATCAGGTCACTGCCAGAATTACCCCCATAACCTGCAGGCCGCGTATAACATTACTGATCCCAGAATCTGCAGAATAGCGAGTGCTGCTCTGAAGCCAGAAATAACATTTCCCAGCATTCCCTGTTTGCCCGGTATCATTTTCACACCTGGTGCCCATACACATTGGACTAAAACTGACAAAGATGGATGAGAAATGATCGTCCGCCAGACAATCGATCATTGGCTCAACGGTCGGTTATCCAATAACCAACTTCTGCCACATATGTGGCCTTCTTAAAGGGGTATTCTGGTTGATCCATTGCAGCGCTGATGATTGTTAGATCAGGGTAGGTTCATCAACGACACCAAGCTCCGCACCTTCTAATTCTTCCTGAGCACAATTAGCCTAGGGAGAGTGGGGTTCAGAAGACCCCCATTCTGGAAATCGGTGGGATCCACACTGCTCTGACAGTTGTCACCTATGTAATGCATAGGTGAGAGTGTATGTAAACCACAATACCCCTATACCTGCCATTATAGGATAGGAGTGTCTGTTCATAGACAAGAAGCAGAACAGGGAGTGCAGCTCTGGAGTATGGTCAGCTGCTCTGCAGTTTATGTAGGATAATTCTGTGCCGCCTGTACGACGCTGATCATATTCTTCCGCTCTTTATATAAAGTGATATTTTGCAGAACAAACAGTCATTTCCCGATGTGCGCTGAGGGAAGTGTTTATTTCACAGTTGTGCGCTCCGCTCCCTACACCAGCCCGCTCTGCAGGTGTATGTGAAACTGGTAGGGCTGGTAGAAGATGGCCGACTGTCCTTGAGGGATGTAATAGTTGCTGAAGTTTCTGTCGCTCATGTAAGGGGCCGGCTGGTAGTAACACGTCACGTTGGCAGTGTTCGGGATGATGTTCTGTTCTCCGAGTACTTTCAGGGCCAAGATGGTGATCATATTAAGAGTCTGCCTGCGCTCGTGCCCCATCAGACACACTGTGCTCTCATTGACCACGGAGCGCAGGGTCATCAGATAGTCGTACTTGGTCTTCTCTTCCCCGATAAAATGGTTGCGCAGGTAAGACTCGATTTTCCTCTGCTGTTCGGTCACGTCAGGAAAGTCAATGAAGAACCGGGAACACATGTAGCGCTCCAGGGACTTGATTTCTGCCTCACTGGACGGCTTGTAATCACGGACTAGGAGGTTGCTGTATTTTAGAAGTCCTCCCCCGCGGATTTCCTCCGGATTCCTGGTGGCGATAAGCTTGCTCCTTAGATGTTCCATTGATTCCTGAAAATCTCCGTACATGCTCTCGGCCACCACGGTGGGGTAGGTGTCTGGGGACAGCTCACTGTCCTCATCCGTGTAGACATCGAGGATGGAGTCCAGGATGATCTGGAAAGAGTCTACACTAAACTCAAACTGTCTACGGAGGGAGTTCACAAACTTCAGCTCCATGTTCTTCCCACTGTTGTTGGATAGAGAGATTAAGCTCCAGCGGTCGTGGTCTGTGGACACCTTCACCATCTTCTGGACGTATGCCTCGTTCATGGTGACAGCGGTGATCTTCTCCTTGTTGACACATTTTGGAAGAAAGTCTAAGAGGGAATCCAAGACGATGTCCTTAATTGTCTGGAAGGCTTGCTCATCTGGAAGCTCCACACCAAAAATGATGTCCAAGTCCTTGCAGCTGGTCCCGTTCTGCTGCATGAGGATGTGACTGGCCGTGGAGCCGTTGAGTCGAATGTCTCGTATGGCGATTTTCTTCTTTATCAGCTGTTCCTTCACTACGTGGATGATGTCTTTGGGTTTCACCTCCATGGTAGGGAAGTTCCCCCTGCCATGGATGGGGACGATCTCCGTCAGAACCTGATTGAGGATGGGGACTTGATCCGGGCTCAGATTGCTGAATCTGCAGTCCGACTCTTCGGTCATGGCGGACAGTCAGTGGTAAAACTGCATAAAAGAAAAGGGTTATGAGGGAGTTAGTACAGTATATAGAGGACAAAAGAACAAAAACCGCCTGCTCTAAAAAAAACTGCACAATTTTGGCCATGATGTGTGAACAGGCTTTTTTTTTTTTTAAATCTCATAATTGGCCCCTGAATTGCTTTCAGCACACGAGATGATGATGATGATGATGTGAGTAATGAATGCATAGAAACAATTTGGTCCTGGAGCGTTTAATGCAGAGTGAACATCATTCCTTGGAGGCAAATGACAGCGACGTGCGAGCTCTAAACGGCCCATCATCTCCCTGGTGTCGGCAGATAATTACAGGTTAATGAGAAGCAACGTATGTGTGCGGTCGCTACCTGGGACCTGGGGGCTGCGCTGCTTAACCCTCTATGGGACAGTCTCTGCAGCTGCTGAGCTGGGAGTCATCATCATGCAGTATCACCAGGATATAGGATGGCAGGAGTGGGCTGGGTCGGGGGGCAGAGGGGCGTATGCCCCCAGGTCAGTCCCCAGGTATCTGATAAAGGTATAGTGGTCCACACAGCCCTTAAGTATCTATATATGACCCAGGCCGGTGGCTTCACAGTTTTATTGATACGCGCAGGTAGCAAGCACTGCACTTGCAGAGCTCACGTCCTGCAGCGCTGCTTTTGCCCGCTGGAGAGGAGCCTCTGCCTGTGAGCAGGAGATGCATTGTAGGTATGAGCTCCGACTAGTGCGGGGACAGGAGGCTGCTCATCTGACAAGTCCATGGCAGAAGCTTGTACAGTGGCCGCAGTCACTCCGCGGGACACTGCACCGTGGCTTCAGCCACTCTGCGGGACCCTTGGACGCACATCCAGTTGAAGTGTATTGTCTCGCACAGATCCATCGGATATGTAGGCAACAGTACATGCTGTTGGCCAATCAGGGGCCAGCAGCTGACGTTGGCGTGCATGTGACGTGGTGCATGGATGTGACGTCATACACTTTATTCGCACACTGAAGTGGATGGATGACTATGGGCTGTGCATTATATTTTATGGATGACTATGGGCTGTGCATTATACTTTATGGATGGCTATGGGGTGCATTAAACTTGATGGATGACTATGGGGTGCATTATACTTGATGGATGACTATGGGGTGCATTATACTTGATGGATGACTATGGGGTGCATTATACTTGATGGATGGCTATGGGGAGCATTATACTTGATGGATGGCTATGGGGAGCATTATACTTGATGGATGGCTATGGGGAGCATTATATTTTATGGAGGGCTATGGGGTGTGTTATATTATATGGAGGGCTATGGGGTGCATTATATTATATGGAGGGCTATGGAATGCATTATACTATCTGGATGACTACGGACTGTGCAGTATATTATATGGAGCACTATGGGATGCATTATATTATATGGATCACTTTGGGGGGTGCATTATACTTCTTCTATGGAGCCCCATGACTTCCAAGTATGCCCCTGGTGAGTATAATGGTTTATTTTCTCCTATACATTAAAGAATAGTGGTAGAACGGGGGACATATACCAAGATGGGAGATATATACCAAGATGGGGACAGGATGAGTAAAATACATACCAGGATGGCGGACCACCAACCCGGTCCAAATCTTGCACCCTGGCCCATCAGACTCTAGTTACGCCACAGCACATATCCTATGTTATATACAGGA
Organism: Phyllobates terribilis; assembly: GCF_046119375.1. Lineage (NCBI taxonomy): Eukaryota > Metazoa > Chordata > Amphibia > Anura > Dendrobatidae > Phyllobates > Phyllobates terribilis. Next base: position 435,665,801 of record NW_027362767.1, on the reverse strand, counting down.
TAAGTGCCTGATACTTCACATGTGATGACATTTGCTCATGCTGTGGAGTTCACGTGTACATTGGTGACTTGGTTCTCGAGTACATTTTAAAAGAACTAATAAAAAAGTATTTGGGGGTAACAATTTGCAGTACCGGTTTTGTAGTAAGTTTGGTTCTGTTCCCGTATCTGTATTTAAGTAAGCATGCTTGTGTTACCATATCTGTGGTTTTGTTACTGCATCTATGTATTGTAGGGATTCACTCTCTCTTGCTGGCATTAGGCCTTAGGTAACGTTCACACAGGCAATTAAGTTTTCGTCAAAACAAGTGCAGTTTGCATTGCTTTCCACAGAACCAAAACAATATACTGATAAACATAAATCCCGGCCTTGCCCAGGCGCTAACTACACAGGACAGACCCTGGCTTCTGAGCTACTAGGGAATGTGAGAACAGGTTGTATTTTGTAGTTTACAGGAAGAAAAAGATTTTTGCACCACCAGGAGCAAAACAGTAACAATGCAGTGACATGACGAGAATCTGCAAAACTAATTATATGCTAAATAGCTGCAAGTCACATTTATGTAGCCAAGATGAAGGTCTATAAAGTAATGGTAGTCTCACGTTAGAAGCAGCAGTGGATGGTGAGACATGGAGCCTGAAAGCCAAAAGGTCAAAATATTGTTCTTGTTTGCTCGTCCGTGTATATATAGACATGCAGTGAGACTGGTTATCTATGTATTGAGCTTGGTTCTGTATCTGTGTAATAAGTGCTGTACCTTTGTGTGAAGGCATTTCTGTATAAAGTGTTAGATGTGAGGAGTCCCCTGTATGGTCATTTCATAAAGATTTCCATTTGGGATGCTGAGGTTTCACGTCTGTGCCGTCCCAATATCACACCAGCTTTTGGCCTTTTTAAGGCTTCGTTCTCACGATGAGCATTTGATGAGTTTGTGATGTTGCAGATTTTTTGCAGCATTTCTGCACCTATTCCCTAAATTATGTTAGCCTGTGTGCCCACCATGCGTTTAAGCGTTTCCGCAGCGTCAATTCCGCTGCAGAAACGCTTAAAAAAAGCATGGTAGAAGGTCTGCCATGTTCCCCAATGATAATCCGCATGTGCTGTGCACATGCTGCGGAAATTTCCGCTGCGGATTATCACTGCGGAAAAATCCGCAGAACTACCAATTATGTTGCGTAATTGCGGCTCGCGATGGTCTAAAAGGACCTGCCATGACGTCATTTAGTCACATGACCTGTCACATGACTAAATGACGTCATAGAAGGTCCTTTTACACCGCCGCAAGACACCGGGAAGACCGGACGCATCGGATAAGGAAACCGGGGGCCATCGGAAGGAGAGTATATGTTTGTTTGTTTTTTTTAACCATTTTTATTCTTTTTTTCAACTAACTTGGTCACACTATATAAATCCATGCCGGTTGGATGGATTTATATAGTGTGACCAAGTTGAGAAGCACTTTTCCAAGTGATGCTAAAATCGTTTGGAAAGCGCCTGACAACCCGCATGCGGAAATGCAAGTGAAGAACGCTTCACATCCGCATGTCCCTGGCAGGAAAAACGCATGTGCAATCCCCATGTGCAATCCCCATGTGCAATCCCCATGTGCAATCCCCATGTGCAATCCCCATGTGCAATCCCCATGTACAATCCCCATGTACAATCCCCATGTACAATCCCCATGTACAATCCCCATGTACAATCCCCATGTACAATCCCCATGTACAATCCCCATGTACAATCCCCATGTACAATCCGCATGCGTTTTTTCTGCCAGGGAGATGCAGAAACGCTCAGGAAAAATCCGAAGCATTTCTGCATCGTGGGAACATAGCCTTACTTGTAATTTTTCCACAGTGGTTTTTTTTGCGTTTTTGACTCTTTCTAGTACGTCATGTTTTAAAGTGAATCTGTCAAAAGGATCAACCCTCCAGTGCCGTCTATTTGGGCACGTAAACCATAGAAAGTTGAATAAAATGATACTTTGATATCTGCGATCCGATTTATTATTATTTTCTTAATATGTAAATGAGCCGTTCAGGACTATGGACAGGACACAGATCTCTCCGAGAATCTGTCTCCAGACCCTGTTGTAAATGACAGGGGGCTCTACCAGTGTGAGACATGTAATGACTGACAGTTATAGTCACACTCAGCAGAACTAAACTTTGTCTCATTACACACATTCCAGCTTCCGTATCACAGACAGTCAGTGTGGGGGGAAGGGCAGTACAACAGAGCTGACAACACTAGGAGAGGATAACACCAGCTGCAGATGTGTTTGTAATGAGACAAAGTTCTGCTGTACTCCCCTCCCCCACACTAGCTACCTGTGATACGGACGCTGAAGAAGTGTTAGTTGTAATCAGGCACGTCTCTGCAACACAGCAGACAGCGCTATGAGAGGAGTGCTGCAGATGTGTTTGTAATGAGACAAAGCTCAGCTCTGCTGTACTGTGCTGGTTCTGTGGAGGCTGTGTGATTATGAGCATACTGTCAGTCATTACATGTCTCACACTAGTAACCCATCCTTTCATTTACAATAAACTCTTGAGGCAGATTCTTAGGGAGATCTATGTCCAGTCCATACTCCTGAACAGCTCATTTACATATTAAGAATAAAAATGTATTTTTTATCTGTGGACTTTCCACATTTAATGCAATTCTGTGGGGAAAATCTGCACATAACACTCAGTGTATCTGCAAGTGAAACTGATCTGCAAAAAATGCACCGCAGCTCGATTTAAGATACAGAAAAAAAAAAGCCTCGTTACCGCTCTAGGAACATGATAAAGATGGGCTGCTGCTCATGGGGCGCTGCTGTGTGCTTGCCCCAGGCTAAAATTTGCCAGCCAGCCCCTCTATGATAGCAAGACGCCTAAAACCAATACTTATTATCTCCAACATATTCCATAAATTACGGGAGCACATAGTTTTTCATGGTAATTAGAAAATAGCAAATGTCTCATATTATTGTGTAAGTGCAAAATTGCTCCTTCATCTGTTACACCTGTGTCAGGTTACTCTCAGGTCCCCGTTATTCGGGATGGGTGCCAGATTACAGAATTTATATTGCACCCTATAAAGATGCAGAGATTACAAGGGTGGTGCATCACAGATTTTTTTTTTCCAGAAAGTGCCCAACAAGGTGAAAAATAAAGGATAATTATCTTGCCAAATCCCCACCGGTTCTCTAAGGCTATGTGCCCACGATGCAGAAATGCTCCAGATTTTTTCCTGAGCGTTTCTGCATCTCCCTGGCAGAAAAAAACGCATGCGGATTGTGCATGCGGATTGTGCATGCGGATTGTGCATGCGGATTGTACATGCGGATTGTACATGCGTTTTTCTGCCAGGGACAAGCGGATGTCCCGCGTTTTTCACATGCGATTTCGCATACGGGTTGACAAGCGATTTTAACATCACTTGGAAAACTGCTTGACAGCTTCGTCACACTATATAAATCCATGCAAACGCCATGGATTTATATAGTGTGACCACATTAATAGTTAAAAAAATAATAAGAATGGTAAAAAAAAAAAAAAATTATACTCACCTTCCGATGGCCCCCAGTCTCCTCCTCCGGTCTGTCCGGTTTGTTGGGCGGCTCACGGTGGTCTAAAAGGACCTTCCATGACGTCATTTAGTCATGTGACAGGTCACGCGATCGCTGACGTCAGCGGTCACATGTCCTATCACATGACGTCATGGAAGGTCCTTTTAGACCATCGCGAGCCGCCAGGGAGCCAGGACGCATCGCTGAGGAGACCAGGGGCCATCGGAAGGTGAGTATAATGTTTATTTTTTATTTTAAATTCTTTTTTTTTTTTTTTTACAGGTACTATGGTACCCGGGTCTGGAGGAGAGTCTCCTCTTCTCCAGACCTGGGTACCATCCGCACAGTGAATCGCTTCATATATGCATGTACAGATGCAGTGATGCGGATATTATGCGATTCAATGCAAGTCAATGGCGGCAAAAAAGCCGCGCTTACGCAAAATTAATGGTAGTGCTGAAATTTTTCCGCAATGATAATCCGCAGCGGAAATTTCCGCAGCATGTGCACAGCAGATGAGGATTATCATTGGGAAACATGGCAGACCTTCTACCAAGCGTTTTTTAACCGTTTCCGCAGCGGAATTGCCGCTGCGTAAACGCTTAAAAAACGCATAGTGGGCACACAGCCTTACAGTGATTGACTGCAGGGGTCATATACCCACCCAGCCAGAAGAGGAAGCACGAGACCAGTGAAACGCTAAAAGATTATTATTTTATCATTATTCACTTTGCTGGGTGATTTTTTGAACCACAAATTCAGGGAGTGGACAATCCCTTGAACCCACAGCAGGTGCAACCGGACTTCTGTCTGATCGCGAGCCGCTGCCGCCCCGCGCTACGGTAACATGGAGGCAGCGACTGGTTAAAGGTCGCCATTAGGATATGTGCGCCACTCACCAGAGACGTCTCTGCCGCTCGCTACTTTATAGAGGGGAGATTAGTCCGATGACTCATGTGATGATCAGGAGATTCTCGTCCGGTCACATACAAACAGGAGACACCTGCAGGGAGGCAAGAGACGGCGACGTAAGAGACAGAGAAGACTGCGGCACAGCTGAGCTGCGTTACTGTGTGCAATGCTATTCTGATAATACAGCACGGGAGATTATAAGGGGTCTTGTCCTCTGTAATTGAAGATTAATCACTATGGAAAGAAGTTCTGCAGCTCTCTTGACAGATTTCGCACCCCACTCATTATTGCATTTGTGCCTTTTTTTTGGGGGGGGTTTGCAACAAATTCATCTTTCCATTTGCTTGAAAATTTACCCCAGTCACCGACCCCGGGAATGATTTTATGTAAGTCAGAAATTTTTGATGAATTTTTGCAGCATTTGGAGAAAGATGTGACTTCTTGATCTAAAAGTAAAAAAAATGGTTAAAGACAGAAAAAAAAAAAAAAAAAAAAAAAAGAGGAAAAAAAAAGCAAAGTGACAAATAAAAACCATGCATAATGAATGGGGCGCTTTGCATTTCATTTCTCAGCATTATTAACTTCTGCGCTTGCAGTCGTTGAATAGAAAAGCCATCCTGCAACTATTCCTGCTCTCAACTGCTGAGCTTCCGTCACAATTACATCCTGTCTGGGTGACCGCTGGAGTCTCAGCCGATACATTGTAGCAGACAGGAGCTGCTGACACAGTTCAGTCCATACTGATGCAGCAACCTGCCGCAATCCAGCTGTTGGGAAACTAAGGCAGTGAGGACATGTTGGGAGTTGTAGTTTCACAACAGCTGGGCAGCCGCAGGTTGCTGATCTAGAATAATGTCAAATTGAATAACCAATGAACAAAATAAAGAACAGAAAGAAAGAAGCCTGGTCTCCGTCCGCGTACAGCAGCGATACGAGGGTCTTCCACAGATCTGGCAATCCTACAACACTACAGGTCTCAGCATTACCCGCAGCGGCTCATTACCTGCTGATACGACCTGCGCTCTTTGCTCCGTCCGCTCACCTATTACCAGAGCCGGTGTCCCTCATCGTCATCTCTGATGGATGGAGGCGATCTGATCCCGCGGTGGGGGAGAGGCGCTCACACACCACCTGCCGCTGCGCTCGCTGACATTTCACTGTCTGTACTGATTTCCCTGCCCGGCCCTAATAACCTGACGAGCAGCGATCAGACGCCTCCTGCCTCATGTATTATACATCCAGTGTAATGTGCAGCCGTCTATATCCAGGTGCGCACCCAGGAGCCTTCACCAACCACCAGCCTCATCATCTTCACACTGTCGCTAACAAGAGACCCATTACCTGCGGTAACAGAAGGGGGGCTCTGAATCTAGCAGTACAGCCTCATGAAAAGTGATCCGCCCCGATGCCCAATAATTAGAAGTCGTTACACTCAATGGAAAGCTGGGCATCATACTGATGTACCGCGTGCTTCACTTCATTATCTTTTAAATACCTCTGCACATTCCAGACCTTACAGATCGCACAGCTGATGGGCTTGTTACAGTGTATCATTATCAGACCTTGTTACAGTGTATCATTATCAGACCGCCGGCTACTGCTGAGCTTAGCTCATAGAGGATCGTGCACACCGGACATACAGCGACACCACACCAGATGTGCAAGACCCAATCCACACACTGACAGCAAGCAGACACTGTGAAAATGCTGCGCAATTGAAACAGTCTAGAAAGCTGCAGAGCTCTGTGCGTTGATTATAGCGGATTATTTATTAGCAAATCTACTGTTATAGGGGATTATCACTGGTCAGGATTCATTGTACTTAAAGGGGTTGTCCTTAAAAGGTGGACAACTCCTTTAAGTGTCATGATCATTGGCTGCGAAGGTGGTAAATATAATATTAGAAGTTCTCATCTATCTTTTCACATTCATGCAGATTACAGCCACAAACAGATTTTTGAATGAAGAAGGCGCGTGGACGTGGAGCGTGAGGGTCCATGAAGGGCCAGACATGGCGAGATTGTGACGGGAGTGGGGTGGGAGGGTCCAGAAAGTGCCATACATGGCGAGATTCTGACGGGAGTGGGGTGGGAGGGTCCAGAAAGTGCCATACATGGCGAGATTGTGACAGGAGTGGTGTGTGAGGGTCCAGGAAGGGCCAGACATGGCGAGATTCTGACGGGAGTGGGGTGTGAGGGTCCAGAAAGTGCCATACATGGCGAGATTCTGACGGGAGTGGGGTGGGAGGGTCCAGAAAGTGCCATACATGGCGAGATTGTGACAGGAGTGGGGTGTGAGGGTCCAGGAAGGGCAAGAAATTGTGACATTGTGACGGGAGTGGAGTGTGAGGGTTGAGGAAAAGTCAGACAAGGGGGACATTGTAACAGCTTAAGGCGTGAGGGTCCAGGAGGGGAGGAAGAGGCAAATGTGACAATGGAAGTGTGCAAGGGCCCATGAGGGGAAGACTAGTCCAACATATGGGGTGCAAGGGTCCAGGAGGGGAGGATGAAGCAAATATTGTGACTGTGACTGCGGTGGTGTTTATAAGTGAATAGAAGAAGAATAAGCAGTTGTAGGTGAAGACCAGCACCTCGCCGTCCTCATCCTCTCGGCACAGGAGCCCTGCACAGACTGCAGGATGTGGCTCTAGTGTTCACACCCCGTTCCTCCCCGTTGTTGTTTTGGGTCAGGGGGTACGCAGCTTCTGTTGAGGTCAGCTTGTGCGGTGGACAGAATCCCTTGGGACCCCAAAGCCGTGAAATTTTATAAACTTCAATAGACCAAAACTCAGAACAGTTCAGCTTCCTCCAGCGAGTTGTCCGGTCAGAAGGGCCGACATCAACTCACGAGCGCTCCCTACAAGAAGCTGCGTCGGTCCCTGTTACCCCCCTCTGCAGGGAACGTTCAGCCTCCTGGAGATCTCCTCTTCCTCAGCTCCATTTGTCTTCAGGCAGAATTATTTATAAATGCGTGTGACATTACTGAAGCTCCGCACGTGTTCAGCCCACAGCACCTCCTGCTGCGCGGCCGAGGCTGATCCCGATCTGCTCTGTCTGGATCCGGGCAATCTACATCTGCAGGATCATTCCAGAAATGTAATGAAAGGGTTCATGTTCCCTCCTGCTGCGGCAGAGGAGCAGTGGGCATCCCTGGCAGCGGCTGCTCTTAATGAAGCACTGGGTGGCGGTGTCATCTCACAGTCCGGCAGCTCCGGCGCTGATACAATCCAGTGCTGCTGTCATTAATATCCCCCGCGCTCGCTCACATGGGCCGGAGCCAGCAGCTTCTGGAGAGCGTCCCTGTGTGGATACAACACGCAGCTCATTCACAAATCCGACAGCAACAATGACGACACCGTCACAACAGTCACCATCCCGAGCGTGGGAGAGCGCCGGCAATCACCGATCCAGCACTGCACCGGCCAATAATAACACATAGTGCTGCACCATAAGTACCAGCAGAACAGACTGCGCCGCTCCACAACTACCAGCAGAACAGACTGCGCCGCTCCACAACTACCAGCAGAACAGACTGCGCCGCTCCACAACTACCAGCAGAACAGACTGCGCCGCTCCACAACTACCAGCAGAACAGACTGCGCCGCTCCACAACTACCAGCAGAACAGACTGCGCCGCTCCACAACTACCAGCAGAACAGACTGCGCCGCACCACAACTACCAGCAGAACAGACTGCGCCGCTCCACAACTACCAGCAGAACAGACTGCGCCGCTCCACAACTACCAGCAGAACAGACTGCGCCGCACCACAACTACCAGCAGAACAGACTGCGCCGCACCACAACTACCAGCAGAACAGACTGCGCCGCACCACAACTACCAGCAGAACAGACTGCGCCGCACCACAACTACCAGCAGAACAGACTGCGCCGCACCACAACTACCAGCAGAACAGACTGCGCCGCACCACAACTACCAGCAGAACAGACTGCGCCGCTCCACAACTACCAGCAGAACAGACTGCGCCGCACCACAACTACCAGCAGAACAGACTGCGCCGCACCACAACTACCAGCAGAACAGACTGCGCCGCACCACAACTACCAGCAGAACAGACTGCGCCGCTCCACAACTACCAGCAGAACAGACTGCGCCGCTCCACAACTACCAGCAGAACAGACTGCGCCGCACCACAACTACCAGCAGAACAGACTGCGCCGCACCACAACTACCAGCAGAACAGACTGCGCCGCACAACTACCAGCAGAACAGACTGCGCAGCACCACAACTACCAGCAGAACAAACTGCGCAGCACCACAACTACCAGCAGAACAGACTGCGCCGCACCACAACTACCAGCAGAACACACTGCGCCGCACAACTACCAGCAGAACAGACTGCGCAGCACCACAACTACCAGCAGAACAAACTGCGCAGCACCACAACTACCAGCAGAACAGACTGCGCCGCACCACAACTACCAGCAGAACACACTGCGCCGCACCACAACTACCAGCAGAACAGACTGCGCAGCACCACAACTACCAGCAGAACAGACTGCGCAGCACCACAACTACCAGCAGAACACACTGCGCAGCACCACAACTACCAGCAGAACAGACTGAGCAGCACAACTACTAGCAGAACAGACTGCGCAGCACCACAACTATCAGCAGAACAGACTGCGCAGCACCACAACTACCAGCAGAACAGACTGCGCCGCACTACAACTACCAGCAGAACAGACTGCGCCGCACCACAACTACCAGCAGAACACACTGCGCCGCACCACAACTACCAGCAGAACACACTGCGCCGCACCACAACTACCAGCAGAACACACTGCGCCGCACCACAACTACCAGCAGAACACACTGCGCCGCACAACTACCAGCAGAACAGACTGCGCAGCACCACAACTACCAGCAGAACAAACTGCGCAGCACCACAACTACCAGCAGAACAGACTGCGCCGCACCACAACTACCAGCAGAACACACTGCGCCGCACCACAACTACCAGCAGAACAGACTGCGCAGCACCACAACTACCAGCAGAACAGACTGCGCAGCACCACAACTACCAGCAGAACACACTGCGCAGCACCACAACTACCAGCAGAACAGACTGAGCAGCACAACTACTAGCAGAACAGACTGCGCAGCACCACAACTATCAGCAGAACAGACTGCGCAGCACCACAACTACCAGCAGAACAGACTGCGCCGCACTACAACTACCAGCAGAACAGACTGCGCCGCACCACAACTACCAGCAGAACACACTGCGCCGCACCACAACTACCAGCAGAACACACTGCGCCGCACCACAACTACCAGCAGAACACACTGCGCCGCACCACAACTACCAGCAGAACACACTGCGCCGCACCACAACTACCAGCAGAACACACTGCGCCGCACCACAACTACCAGCAGAACACACTGCGCCGCACCACAACTACCAGCAGAACACACTGCGCCGCACCACAACTACCAGCAGAACACACTGCGCCGCACCACAACTACCAGCAGAACACACTGCGCCGCACCACAACTACCAGCAGAACACACTGCGCCGCACCACAACTACCAGCAGAACACACTGCGCCGCACCACAACTACCAGCAGAACACACTGCGCCGCACCACAACTGCCAGCAGAACAGACTGCGCCGCACCACAACTACCAGCAGAACAGACTGCGCAGCACCACAACTACCAGCAGAACAGACTGCGCAGCACCACAACTACCAGCAGAACAGACTGCGCAGCACCACAACTACCAGCAGAACAGACTGCGCAGCACCACAACTACCAGCAGAACAGACTGCGCAGCACCACAACTACCAGCAGAACAGACTGCGCAGCACCACAACTACCAGCAGAACAGACTGCGCAGCACCACAACTACCAGCAGAACAGACTGCGCAGCACCACAACTACCAGCAGAACAGACTGCGCAGCACCACAACTACCAGCAGAACAGACTGCGCAGCACCACAACTACCAGCAGAACAGTCTGCGCAGCACCACAACTACCAGCAGAACAGTCTGAGCAGCACCACAACTACCAGCAGAACAGACTGTGCAGCACCACAACTACCAGCAGAACACACGGCGCAGCACCACAACTACCAGCAGAACACACGGCGCAGCACCACAACTACCAGCAGAACACACGGCACAGCACCACAACTACCAGCAGAACACACGGCACAGCACCACAACTACCAGCAGAACACACGGCACAGCACCACAACTACCAGCAGAACACACGGCACAGCACCACAGTTACCAGCAGAACACACGGCACAGCACCACAGTTACCAGCAGAACACACGGCACAGCACCACAATAATAGTAAAAGACTATAGTACAGGAGGCACAGAGCCCTCAATATGACATAATACACTATGTACTACAAGTCCCAGGATAACATATCACACATTACAGCATACCACAATAGATTCGGATGTCACCCGAGTGCAGTGCGATTCCTGCGGACACCGGTAATGGAGGAGATGGAGAAATTACTTTCTCGGTCTCCTCGGCAGCTGTGCTGCGATTCTCTGATGTGAGACGATAGGAGCACGGACACTTGGCTCCCGCTCACAGCAGAGCTTGAGCCGAGTGTCATTAGCATATCGCAGCGGATGTTATACGCTGGTGAGACTCCAGCCTAACAGCAGTGGAGCAGGAAAATCTCTGCGACTCTCCAGAAAACCAGGAACGTTCTGCAGAACATCGCCGTACCGAAGTCTCCACTGTTCCGGGCTCAGAAAGGCCTTAAAGGTGCTGTCCAGGCCTGGGGTTCAGGTCTGCAGACTTGTGAATCCTCACATCGCGCACACTGCATGCGATCAGGATTCTCCAGTACTGGGAGAGGACGGTCATGTGAACACAAATATGTGATTCGCCACAATCCGACTAGATGTGTCTGGCCTCGCTCAGTTCCCTTATAGTGAACGAAGCACCGCGCGTCTAGTCGTCACATGACTGCCTGCTCCTCGGAGAATCCTGACAGCTCACTGCTTTACGTTTGTCATTTAGTCGCCCAATAATTCTGCACACAGAGATATTCTTCTAAGACAAAACTGCAGTGTCTTTCTGACACCCGCCCCTGCCCCGCGCTCCTCACCCGCCTCTGCCCCGCGCTCCTCACCCGCCCCTGCCCTGGGTCTCACCCATCTCTGCCCCGCGCTCCTCTCCAGTCTCTGCCCCGCGCTCCTCTCCTCTCCTGTCTCTGCCCCGGGTCTCACCCATCTTTGCCCCGCGCTCCTCTCCAGTCTCTGCCCCGCGCTCCTCTCCTCTCCAGTCTCTGCCCCGGGTCTCACCCATCTTTGCCCCGCGCTCCTCTCCAGTCTCTGCCCCGCGCTCCTCTCCTCTCCCGTCTCTGCCCCGCGCTCCTCTCCTCTCCCGTCTCTGCCCCGCGCTCCTCTCCTCTCCCGTCTCTGCCCCGCGCTCCTCTCCTCTCCCGTCTCTGCCCCGGGTCTCACCCATCTTTGCCCCGCGCTCCTCTCCAGTCTCTGCCCCGCGCTCCTCTCCAGTCTCTGCCCCGCGCTCCGCTCCTCTCCAGTCTCTGCCCCGCGCTCCTCTCCAGTCTCTGCCCCGCGCTCCTCTCCTCTCCCGTCTCTGCCCCGCGCTCCTCTCCTCTCCCGTCTCTGCCCCGCGCTCCTCTCCTCTCCCGTCTCTGCCCCGCGCTCCTCTCCTCTCCCGTCTCTGCCCCGCGCTCCTCTCCTCTCCCGTCTCTGCCCCGCGCTCCTCTCCTCTCCCGTCTCTGCCCCGCGCTCCTCTCCTCTCCCGTCTCTGCCCCGCGCTCCTCTCCTCTCCCGTCTCTGCCCCGCGCTCCTCTCCTCTCCCGTCTCTGCCCCGGGTCTCACCCATCTTTGCCCCGCGCTCCTCTCCTCTCCCGTCTCTGCCCCGGGTCTCACCCATCTTTGCCCCGCGCTCCTCTCCAGTCTCTGCCCCGTGCTCCTCTCCTCTCCAGTCTCTGCCCCGCGCTCCTCTCCTCTCCAGTCTCTGCCCCGGGTCTCACCCATCTTTGCCCCGCGCTCCTCTCCAGTCTCTGCCCCGCGCTCCTCTCCTCTCCCGTCTCTGCCCCGCGCTCCTCTCCTCTCCCGTCTCTGCCCCGCGCTCCTCTCCTCTCCCGTCTCTGCCCCGCGCTCCTCTCCTCTCCCGTCTCTGCCCCGCGCTCCTCTCCGGTCTCTGTCCCGGGTCTCACCTGTCTCTGCCCCGCGCTCCTCTCCTGTCCGGTCTCTGTCCCGGGTCTCACCTGTCTCTGCCCCGCGCTCCTCTCCTGTCTCTGTCCCGGGTCTCACCTGTCTCTGCCCCGCGCTCCTCTCCTGTCTCTGTCCCGGGTCTCACCTGCCTCTGCCCCGCGCTCCTCTCCTCTCCTGTCTCTGTCCCGGGTCTCACCTGCCTCTGCCCCGCGCTCCTCTCCTCTCCTGTCTCTGTCCCGGGTCTCACCTGTCTCTGCCCCGCGCTCCTCTCCTCTCCTGTCTCTGTCCCGCGTCTCACCTGTCTCTGCCCCGCGCTCCTCTCCTCTCCGGTCTCTGCCCCGCGCTCCTCTCCTCTCCTGTCTCTGCCCCGCGCTCCTCTCCTCTCCTGTCTCTGCCCCGCGCTCCTCTCCTCTCCTGTCTCTGCCCCGCGCTCCTCTCCTCTCCTGTCTCTGCCCCGCGCTCCTCTCCTCTCCTGTCTCTGCCCCGCGCTCCTCTCCTCTCCTGTCTCTGCCCCGCGCTCCTCTCCTCTCCTGTCTCTGCCCCGCGCTCCTCTCCTCTCCTGTCTCTGCCCCGCGCTCCTCTCCTCTCCTGTCTCTGCCCCGCGCTCCTCTCCTCTCCTGTCTCTGCCCCGCGCTCCTCTCCTCTCCTGTCTCTGCCCCGCGCTCCTCTCCTCTCCTGTCTCTGCCCCGCGCTCCTCTCCTCTCCTGTCTCTGCCCCGCGCTCCTCTCCTCTCCTGTCTCTGCCCCGCGCTCCTCTCCTCTCCTGTCTCTGCCCCGCGCTCCTCTCCTCTCCTGTCTCTGCCCCGCGCTCCTCTCCTCTCCTGTCTCTGCCCCGCGCTCCTCTCCTCTCCTGTCTCTGCCCCGCGCTCCTCTCCTCTCCTGTCTCTGCCCCGCGCTCCTCTCCTCTCCTGTCTCTGCCCCACGCTCCTCTCCTCTCCTGTCTCTGCCCCGCGCTCCTCTCCTCTCCTGTCTCTGCCCCGCGCTCCTCTCCTCTCCTGTCTCTGCCCCGCGCTCCTCTCCTCTCCTGTCTCTGCCCCGCGCTCCTCTCCTCTCCTGTCTCTGCCCCGCGCTCCTCTCCTCTCCTGTCTCTGCCCCGCGCTCCTCTCCTCTCCTGTCTCTGCCCCGCGCTCCTCTCCTCTCCTGTCTCTGCCCCGCGCTCCTCTCCTGTCTCTGCCCCGCGCTCCTCTCCTGTCTCTGCCCCGCGCTCCTCTCCTGTCTCTGCCCCGCGCTCCTCTCCTGTCTCTGCCCCGCGCTCCTCTCCTGTCTCTGCCCCGCGCTCCTCTCCTGTCTCTGCCCCGCGCTCCTCTCCTGTCTCTGTCCCGGGTCTCACCTGCCTCTGCCCCGCGCTCCTCTCCTGTCTCTGCCCCGCGCTCCTCTCCTCTCCTGTCTCTGCCCCGCGCTCCTCTCCTCTCCTGTCTCTGCCCCGCGCTCCTCTCCTCTCCTGTCTCTGCCCCGCGCTCCTCTCCTGTCTCTGCCCCGCGCTCCTCTCCTGTCTCTGTCCCGGGTCTCACCTGTCTCTGCCCCGCGCTCCTCTCCTCTCCTCTCCTGTCTCTGTCCCGGGTCTCACCTGTCTCTGCCCCGCGCTCCTCTCCTCTCCTCTCCTCTCCGGTCTCTGTCCCGGGTCTCTCCTGTCTCTGCCCCGCGCTCCTCTCCTGTCTCTGCCCCGCGCTCCTCTCCTGTCTCTGCCCCGCGCTCCTCTCCTGTCTCTGCCCCGCGCTCCTCTCCTCTCCTGTCTCTGCCCCGCGCTCCTCTCCTCTCCTGTCTCTGCCCCGCGCTCCTCTCCTGTCTCTGCCCCGCGCTCCTCTCCTGTCTCTGTCCCGGGTCTCACCTGTCTCTGCCCCGCGCTCCTCTCCTCTCCTCTCCGGTCTCTGTCCCGGGTCTCACCTGTCTCTGCCCCGCGCTCCTCTCCTGTCTCTGTCCCGGGTCTCACCTGTCTCTGCCCCGCACACCTCTCCGCAGGACGCTCCGACTGTCGGGAGAGATGTGCGGGCCTCCGGGGTCGCTGTTAGGGCCAGTGGTGGTGCTGGTGGAGAGGGAGCGGTTCCCGGGAGCGCTGTATCAGAGGAGTGAGGCGCCGGAATAGCGGAGCTGCCACCTCATCTGCCTCATTATCTGTCCGGTGTAATCCTGTCTCCATGACTACGTGGCGTCACAAAGTTCAGCCCGCCCTGCAGACAAGAGACCGCCCACTTCGTGACGTCACAGAGAAATGTACTATAATAAGCCGCCGCGCGAGCGGCAAGTCTGTCAGAAGTTAGGGTAAGGCTGCTCTCATCAGCACCACGCGCTCATCAGCCGCTCGCGACGTCCTGAGCGGGAAGACACCTCTGACAGCACGGAATGGTGAACGACACAAAGAGCAAACTGTCATGTGACACCTCAGTCACACTCACTACTGAGGCGCTGAGCTCTGTGGTTACACTTCACTACTGAGGCGCTGAGCTCTGTGGTTACACTTCACTACTGAGGCGCTGAGCTCTGTGGTTACACTTCACTACTGAGGCGCTGAGCTCTGTGGTTACACTTCACTACTGAGGCGCTGAGCTCTGTGGTTACACTTCACTACTGAGGCGCTGAGCTCTGTGGTTACACTTCACTACTGAGGCGCTGAGCTCGGTGGTTACACTCCTGTACTGAGGCGCTGAGCTCTGTGGTTACACTTCACTACTGAGGCGCTGAGCTCTGTGGTTACACTTCACTACTGAGGCGCTGAGCTCTGTGGTTACACTTCACTACTGAGGCGCTGAGCTCCGTGGTTACACTTCACTACTGAGGCGCTGAGCTCGGCGGTTACACTTCACTACTGAGGCGCTGAGCTCTGTGGTTACACTCCCGTATAGAGGCACTGAGCTTTGTGGTTACATTTCACTACTGAGGCGCTGAGCTCTGTGGTTACACTCCCGTACTGAGGCGCTGAGCTCGGTGGCTACACTCCCGTACTGAGGCGCTGAGCTCGGTGGTTACACTCCTGTACTGAGGCGCTGAGCTCGGTGGCTACACTCCCGTACTGAGGCGCTGAGCTCGGTGGCTACACTCCCGTACTGAGGCGCTGAGCTCGGTGGCTACACTCCCGTACTGAGGCGCTGAGCTCGGTGGCTACACTCCCGTACTAAGGCGCTGAGCTCGGTGGTTACACTCCTGTACTGAGGCGCTGAGCTCGGTGGTTACACTCCTGTACTGAGGCGCTGAGCTCGGTGGTTACACTCCTGTACTGAGGCGCTGAGCTCAGTGGTTACACTCCCGTACTGAGGCCCTGAGCTCGGTGGTTACACTTCAGTACTGAGGCGCTGAGCTCGGTGGTTACACTTCAGTACTGAGGCGCTGAGCTCGGTGGTTACACTCCCGTACTGAGACTCTGAGCTCGGTTGTTACACTCCCGTACTGAGACGCTGAACTCACCTGTTACACCTCAGTACTGAGGCGCTGAGCTCAGTGGTTACTCTTCACAACTGAGGCGCTGAGCTCGGTGGCTACACTCCCGTACTGAGACATTGAGCTCAGTGGTTACACTCCCGTACTGAGATGCTGGGCTCACCTGTTACACCTCAGTACTGAGGCGCTGAGCCCAGTGGTTACTCTTCACTACTGAGGTGCTGAGCTCAGTGGTTACACTTCAGTACTGAGGCGCTGAGCTCGGTGGTTACACTTCAGTACTGAGGCGCTGAGCTCGGTGGTTACACTTCAGTACTGAGGCGCTGAGCTCGGTGCTTACACTTCAGTACTGAGGCGCTGAGCTCGGTGGTTACACTCCCGTACTGAGACTCTGAGCTCGGTTGTTACACTCCCGTACTGAGACTCTGAGCTCGGTTGTTACACTCCCGTACTGAGACTCTGAGCTCGGTTGTTACACTCCCGTACTGAGACTCTGAGCTCGGTTGTTACACTCCCGAACTGAGACGCTGAGCTCACCTGTTACACCTCAGTACTGAGGCGCTGAGTGCAGTGGTTACTCTTCACAACTGAGGCGCTGAGCTCGGTGGTTATACTCCCGTACTGAGACATTGAGCTCGGTTGTTACACTCCCGTACTAAGACGGTGAGCTCACCTGTTACACCTCAGTACTGAGGCGCTGAGCTCAGTGGTTACTCTTCACAACTGAGGCGCTGAGCTCGGTGGTTATACTCCCGTACTGAGACATTGAGCTCGGTGGTTACACTCCCGTACTGAGACGCTGAGCTCACCTGTTACACCTCAGTACTGAGGCGCTGAGCTGAGTGGTTACTCTTCACAACTGAGGCGCTGAGCTCGGTGGTTACACTCCCGTACTGAGACATTGAGCTCGGTGGTTACACTCCCGTACTGAGACGCTGGGCTCACCTGTTACACCTCAGTACTGAGGCGCTGAGCTCAGTGGTTACTCTTCACAACTGAGGCGCTGAGCTCGGTGGTTACACTCCCGTACTGAGACATTGAGCTCGGTGGTTACACTCCCGTACTGAGACGCTGGGCTCACCTGTTACACCTCAGTACTGAGGCGCTGAGCTCAGTGGTTACTCTTCACAACTGAGGCGCTGAGCTCGGTGGTTATACTCCCGTACTGAGACATTGAGCTCGGTGGTTACACTCCCGTACTGAGACGCTGAGCTCACCTGTTACACCTCAGTACTGAGGCGCTGAGCTGAGTGGTTACTCTTCACAACTGAGGCGCTGAGCTCGGTGGTTACACTCCCGTACTGAGACATTGAGCTCGGTGGTTACACTCCCGTACTGAGACGCTGAGCTCACCTGTTACACCTCAGTACTGAGGCGCTGACCTCACCTGTTACACCTCAGTACTGAGGCGCTGAGCCCAGTGGTTACTCTTCACTACTGAGGTGCTGAGCTCGCCGGTTACACTTCCGTACAGAGGCACTGAGCTCGGTGGTTACACTTCACTACTGAGGCGCTGAGCTCTGTGGTTACAGTCCCTTACAGAGGCACTGAGCTCTGTGGTTACATTTCACTACTGAGGCACTGAGCTCGCCGGTTACACTCCCGTACTGAGGCGCTGAGCTCGGTGGTTACACTCCCTTACTGAGGCGCTGAGCTCGGTGGTTGCACTCCCTTACTGAGGCGCTGAGCTCAGTGGTTACACTCCCGTACTGAGGCGCTGAGCTCGGTGGTTACACTCCCGTACTGAGGCGCTGAGCTCGGTGGTTACACTCCCGTACTGAGGCGCTGAGCTCGGTGGTTACACTCCCGTACTGAGGCGCTGAGCTCGGTGGTTGCACTCCCTTACTGAG
Source organism: Phyllobates terribilis (assembly GCF_046119375.1). Taxonomy (NCBI): domain Eukaryota; kingdom Metazoa; phylum Chordata; class Amphibia; order Anura; family Dendrobatidae; genus Phyllobates; species Phyllobates terribilis. The sequence continues at coordinate 435,647,932 of NW_027362767.1, read as the reverse complement.
GCGCTGAGCTCGGTGGTTGCACTCCCATACTGAGGCGCTGAGTACAGATGTGAGGTGACCATTACTAATATCTGTCTGTCCTCAAGATCATGAATTATTATATCAGAGATCTCACCACCAGGGGGCAGGGCTCACAACCTCACACAGGATACACAGGCAGGTTGCTAGCACTAATAGATGATGAGTGCAGGAGGATTATAGTTGCTACATGCAGGTGTTGATATTATTCCGGGATTGTGGAAAGCTGAGTGTTGCAGTAATGGCTCCCGGTGTGACACATTATACAATATTTAGGCTCATCCACTATTTCTGATTTTAGTGTTGGGAGAGACCGTGCTCCTCACACCCCGCTCGCCCACACACTCACCCAGACTTCCATACATCGCCTGCAGCGTCACCAGGTTTAATGCAATGAATTTATGGAAAGTCACAGTGTGCACAAGGAATTCATGGCGGCGGCTGCTGATGACTCATGTAGGGGGCTGCAGGGACCTCGACATTTACATCTCTGCTTCCATTAACTCTTATATAGGTCACATGTTTGAGAGCGCAACCAGGGGAAGGAAAACGTCCTTAGTCTGCGCAGATAAGCCCAATGCAGACAGAGGCAGTCTCCCCCTTGACATCAATCTGCAGTGTGACCGCTCTTACAGTACAGAGCTCCATAGTGTGACCGCTCTTACAGTACACAGCTCTATAGTGTGACCGCTCTTACAGTACAGAGCTCTATAGTGTGACCGCTCTTACAGTACAGAGCTCTATAGTGTGACCGCTCTTACAGTACAGAGCTCCATAGTGTGACCGCTCTTACAGTACAGAGCTCTATAGTGTGACCGCTCTTACAGTACAGAGCTCTATAGTGTGACCGCTCTTACAGTACACAGCTCTATAGTGTGACCGCTCTTACAGTACAGAGCTCTATAGTGTGACCCCCTCTTACAGTACAGAGCTCTATAGTGTGACCGCTCTTACAGTACAGAGCTCCATAGTGTGACCCCTCTTACAGTACAGAGCTCTATAGTGTGACCGCTCTTACAGTACAGAGCTCTATAGTGTGACCGCTCTTACAGTACAGAGCTCTATAGTGTGACCCCTCTTACAGTACAGAGCTCTATAGTGTGACCGCTCTTACAGTACACAGCTCTATAGTGTGACCCCTCTTACAGTACAGAGCTCTATAGTGTGACAGCTCTTACAGTACAGAGCTCTATAGTGTGACCGCTCTTACAGTACAGAGCTCCATAGTGTGACCGCTCTTACAGTGCAGAGCTCTATAGTGTGACCGCTCTTACAGTACACAGCTCTATAGTGTGACCCCTCTTACAGTACAGAGCTCTATAGTGTGACAGCTCTTACAGTACAGAGCTCTATAGTGTGACCGCTCTTACAGTACAGAGCTCCATAGTGTGACCGCTCTTACAGTGCAGAGCTCTATAGTGTGACCGCTCTTACAGTACAGAGCTCCATAGTGTGACCGCTCTTACAGTACAGAGCTCCATAGTGTGACCGCTCTTACAGTACAGAGCTCTATAGTGTGACCCCTCTTACAGTACAGAGCTCTATAGTGTGACCGCTCTTACAGTACAGAGCTCCATAGTGTGACCCCTCTTACAGTACAGAGCTCTATAGTGTGACCCCTCTTACAGTACAGAGCTCTATAGTGTGACCCCTCTTACAGTACAGAGCTCTATAGTGTGACAGCTCTTACAGTACAGAGCTCTATAGTGTGACCGCTCTTACAGTACAGAGCTCCATAGTGTGACCGCTCTTACAGTGCAGAGCTCTATAGTGTGACCGCTCTTACAGTACACAGCTCTATAGTGTGACCCCTCTTACAGTACAGAGTTCTATAGTGTGACCGCTCTTACAGTACAGAGCTCCATAGTGTGACCCCTCTTACAGTACAGAGCTCCATAGTGTGACCGCTCTTACAGTACAGAGCTCCATAGTGTGACCCCTCTTACAGTACAGAGCTCTATAGTGTGACCCCTCTTACAGTACAGAGTTCTATAGTGTGACCGCTCTTACAGTACAGAGCTCCATAGTGTGACCCCTCTTACAGTACAGAGCTCCATAGTGTGACCGCTCTTACAGTGCAGAGCTCTATAGTGTGACCGCTCTTACAGTACACAGCTCTATAGTGTGACCGCTCTTACAGTACAGAGCTCTATAGTGTGACCGCTCTTACAGTACAGAGCTCTATAGTGTGACGGCTCTTACAGTACAGAGCTCTATAGTGTGACGGCTCTTACAGTACAGAGCTCTATAGTGTGACCGCTCTTACAGTACACAGCTCTATAGTGTGACCCCTCTTACAGTACAGAGCTCTATAGTGTGACCGCTCTTACAGTACAGAGCTCTATAGTGTGACGGCTCTTACAGTACAGAGCTCTATAGTGTGACGGCTCTTACAGTACAGAGCTCTATAGTGTGACGGCTCTTACAGGACAGAGCTCCATAGTGTGACGGCTCTTACAGTATACAGCTCTATAGTGTGACCGCTCTTACAGGACAGAGCTCCATAGTGTGACGGCTCTTACAGTACAGAGCTCTATAGTGTGACCGCTCTTACAGTACACAGCTCTATAGTGTGACGGCTCTTACAGTACACAGCTCTATAGTGTGACGGCTCTTACAGTACAGAGCTCTATAGTGTGACCGCTTTTACAGTACACAGCTCTATAGTGTGACGGCTCTTACAGTACAGAGCTCTATAGTGTGACCGCTCTTACAGTATAGAGGTCTATAGTGTGACGGCTCTTACAGTACAGAGCTCTATAGTGTGACGGCTCTTACAGTACAGAGCTCTATAGTGTGACCGCTCTTACAGTACAGAGCTCTATAGTGTGACGGCTCTTACAGTACAGAGCTCTATAGTGTGACGGCTCTTACAGTACAGAGCTCTATAGTGTGACCGCTCTTACAGTACACAGCTCTATAGTGTGACCCCTCTTACAGTACAGAGCTCTATAGTGTGACCGCTCTTACAGTACAGAGCTCTATAGTGTGACGGCTCTTACAGTACAGAGCTCTATAGTGTGACGGCTCTTACAGTACAGAGCTCTATAGTGTGACCGCTCTTACAGTACACAGCTCTATAGTGTGACGGCTCTTACAGTACAGAGCTCTATAGTGTGACCGCTCTTACAGTATAGAGGTCTATAGTGTGACGGCTCTTACAGTACAGAGCTCTATAGTGTGACGGCTCTTACAGTACAGAGCTCTATAGTGTGACCGCTCTTACAGTACAGAGCTCTATAGTGTGACGGCTCTTACAGTACAGAGCTCTATAGTGTGACGGCTCTTACAGTACAGAGCTCTATAGTGTGACCGCTCTTACAGTACACAGCTCTATAGTGTGACCCCTCTTACAGTACAGAGCTCTATAGTGTGACCGCTCTTACAGTACAGAGCTCTATAGTGTGACCGCTCTTACAGTACAGAGCTCTATAGTGTGACGGCTCTTACAGTACAGAGCTCTATAGTGTGACGGCTCTTACAGGACAGAGCTCCATAGTGTGACGGCTCTTACAGTACACAGCTCTATAGTGTGACCGCTCTTACAGGACAGAGCTCCATAGTGTGACGGCTCTTACAGTACAGAGCTCTATAGTGTGACCGCTCTTACAGTACACAGCTCTATAGTGTGACGGCTCTTACAGTACACAGCTCTATAGTGTGACCGCTCTTACAGGACAGAGCTCCATAGTGTGACGGCTCTTACAGTACAGAGCTCTATAGTGTGACCGCTCTTACAGTACACAGCTCTATAGTGTGACGGCTCTTACAGTACAGAGCTCTATAGTGTGACCGCTCTTACAGTATAGAGGTCTATAGTGTGACGGCTCTTACAGTACAGAGCTCTATAGTGTGACGGCTCTTACAGTACAGAGCTCCATAGTGTGACCCCTCTTACAGTACAGAGCTCCATAGTGTGACCGCTCTTACAGTGCAGAGCTCTATAGTGTGACCGCTCTTACAGTACACAGCTCTATAGTGTGACCGCTCTTACAGTACAGAGCTCTATAGTGTGACCGCTCTTACAGTACAGAGCTCTATAGTGTGACGGCTCTTACAGTACAGAGCTCTATAGTGTGACCGCTCTTACAGTAGAGACTAAGGGGAATTCATAGTGCAGCTTCTCCATGTCTCCTGATGTCACCATTCTGCATTGTGCTCAGGGTGGCCACATGTTGTTGATACAGTTTAGGTTTGGATACTACAATGGTCACAGAGGAGAAGTTGGTGCAATGACAGTATATCTACTGACAGATGCATTGTAGTCTCTGAGACTGTGCTGCGGTCTTCCGGTCTGCGATTATCACACTTCGAGTTGACAGTGCAGTTACTTGTCCTCATTACCGCGTAAAATCGGCAGAGTCTGAACCAGTGTGCACAAGGTCAGTGTTCGTGGTCTCTTGGTCTTGGGGCAAATTGGTGCCGAGTGCAATAAGCTTTCTGAAATCATCTGTCAGTGTAACTTTTAAGGGGTTGAATACTTTTGCACGGTGCTATTTCTGTTCTTGTTGACATTCTCATTCTTTTAGTATCCAATGACGAGTGCTGATAATTAGTTCGACCCTTGAGATTAGTCTCATGACTTATCATCTATCACAGGGGGAAGCGTGGAGGCGAGAATTCACAACGTATAAATATAAAACCGCAGACCGACGCCATGGAAGCACAGTAAACCGTTTTGTGCGTTAGGACGGGTAGAATCGTTTTACGTTTGTCTTCTGCGCTGCTCCCGCATGTTATAACCTGACAGGACTGTGCATCTCCGCGTTTCGTCTCCGCCGCCGTCCTGACACTACGTAACATGCCGCACTGACAGTGAATCTCGCTCACGGCCATCTGTGGTCATGAATATTTCAGGATGGTGTTCGGAGATGGAGAACTAAACTGTTTTCTGCTCAAGGAGGAATACATAACCAAAAAGCCATCGCCGGTACGCAAACACGAAGAACGAGGATGATGATGAGGATTCCTGCATCAAGTGGCAAAACGACATGCAGGAATCCTGTATGGAGGGGAAAACGGGTGATACGGTGTAACGGATCTGTGCTGTGTGGGAGATGAAACGGTGGTATTAGATTGTAAGCTTTATTGTCTAGTACCAGCCCTGAGATACGGTATTATATAAGATCCATAGGTGCCACATACAGCCCTAGCAATTATCCCCTCTGCACCAGCCAAGTCCCCAGTGTGAGTCACAATAAACTCAGCGCCAGCCATAGTCCTGGCCTGCCCTGTATATAGGTGGTATGTGGCACTCTAGAAAATGGGCAGATGACTTGCTCTGTATATTAAAGGTAGATTATTTGCACTGTAAATGCTGTTTATGGGGAAGATGCCTGGCACTCTATATGAGAGACAGGTTCCCCCACTGTTTATGTGGTAAGTCCTGACACTGTACATAAAGGCCATTGTATGAAGGGGCAGAGGTCCCCTGAAGAAGCTGGGCGAAACGTGCACGTCAGAGCAGAAAGCAGGAGCTATTTCTAATAGATCCACAGCGTGCTATTCCACAGGTAAGTAACATGTTCATCTCTTGGTCATTTATGCTCTAGCCTTAGGATTGTCTATTGACAGTAGAAACCAATGATAGAGTGGGACTTTCCATTATCTATGTGGTATTCCGGCTTATACGATTAGCCTGATTGTTTTGCAATCAAAATGCACATGAGCACTTGATAAAGAGGCTTTCCCTCTCTTTAAAGGACCAGTAAACTAATTCGCAATTAATGCATAGCCCGACTCTCTGGCAGATGCCATGCCCATGAGCTCTTGGCAGCAGTCACCTTTTAAATGGCCGGTTAAATCAAGTGTCGGTCATAATACTTTTTTGTTTTCATTTATATTCAAACAACTATCTAAGATATGATTGAAGCCTTGCCATACTGATTTCAGAACTGACACTTCTATATATCCACGGCAAATACACAAGCTAGATATTCTGTACGGCCATTTAGGAAACCTCACGTGTATTTGAAATCATACCTTAATCATAAATGTAGTTTTATGCAATCATAAAGAGCATTGTGCGCTGGGGGCCATGCCCTGCTCGATATGTCTCTGGTAACAGTATTAGTTGTTATAATACACATTTATCATTGTGATACTTAACAATAGAGACAAGTGTCTGACAATAAGAGAGAACAAGATTAATTATGTGATACTTACCTATTACGCTACTATAATATATTCATTAGCTCCAACTTTTATTTTTTATTAGCACCTATTTCCTGTTTTAATTGTCATTTTTTATTATTATTTTTGATAAATAAAAATATATGTTTTCATATCTTATAACCAGGAGAAACCTGACACCTGGTAAGTCCTTGCACTGTATATAGGGGCAGAATTCTGACACTGTATATACCTTTTTTTTTTGCATAGGAGGGTAGATTACCTTCACTGTATATGGGGGCAGGTGCCTGATATTCAATATAAGGAGCAGACCGGCACTGTATAGCAGAAGTTACTGATACTGGTTATATCGGACTGTATGTAGTTGACAGATTAGCGACACTGTATACAGGGGCACATGCTTAAGACTATTTTTGGAGAAGATTACTAGCACTGTATATAAGGGCAGTTGTTTGGCACTCTACATAGGGGCACATTACCTGCACTGTACAGAGTGATTGCATTGTATATAAGGGCAGGTGACTGGCTCTATATAGAAAAGAATATTGGCACTGTGTACAGGAATAAGTGCCAAGCACTGTATATCAGGGCAGGTTTTTGATACTGTATATAGGGAGCTGGTTACTCTCACTGTATATTTGGGCTGTTGTATGGCACTCTGCATAGGTCGTCAATTACTGACATTGTATATGGGGCCTGACACTGAATATAAGGAGCATATTACTGCCACTGTATACAGAGATAGGTGCCTAACACTGTATATGGGGTGGGTGTCCGGCACTGTATTCAGGACAGGATACTTTTCTATATGTAGAGGGCATATGGCTGTCACTGTATGAGGTTCTGCACCTGTCTCTCGGCAGTCATCACAAGCTTCTGTCTCGGGTCAGATCACAGGATTCGCTCCCACTCCCATCACATCATAAATCATGGCGGCCATAACTCTACCATCGAGAGGACGCTGCGCACAGCTCAGAGATTTGTCTTCGTGGTACACATGGCGGCTGCACATAAGACTCAACCCAAAATTCTCCCATCCTGAGATTGATATAATTTATTTATAAGTTATTCATCAGGAAACAAATTGATCAATGGATAATCTGTCAGTATCCCGCGGCCATCCTGAGGATCACTCCCTCATCACAGCGGCCCCACAGGAAATTATATTATTAGAATATCCATCAGCAGGTACCAAGATGGACAGTTCATGGTTGTCAATCAGCCAAGCGCTGTCACTGACCGCTAATAATCACCCCAAGATATGGCAATATGAGACAGAAGATCAATGAACCTCAGTATACAGATCAATGACATTTATTACACCAGCCGGATGTTATTTATGTCACAGGATGCGAAAAACAGATAATCTGACCGCATCCTCCTCACACAAGTGTAATATATCAGCTCGACCCGCCATGTACGTCATAGACAAAGTGTAACTACACTACCATAATACTGCCCCCTGTGTACAAGGATATAACTACTATAATACTGCCCCTATGTACAAGAATATAACTACTATTACACTGCCCCTGTGTACAAGGATATAACTACTATAATACTGCTCCTATGTACAAGAATATAACTACTATAATACTGCCCCTATGTACAAGAATATAACTACTATAATACTGCTACCTATGTACAAGAATACAAGTACTATAATACTGCCCTCTATGTACAAGAATATAACTACTATAATACTGGCCCTATGTACAAGAATATAACTACTATAATACTGCTCCTATGTACAAGAATATAACTACTATAATACTGCTCCTATGTACAAGAATATAACTACTATAATACTGCTCCTATGTACAAGAATATAACTACTATAATACTGCCCCCTATATACAAGAATATAACTACTATAATACTGCTCCTATGTACAAGAATATAACTACTATAATACTGCTCCTATGTACAAGAATATAACTACTATAATACTGCTCCCTATGTACAAGAATATAACTACTATAATACTGCTCCTATGTACAAGAATATAACTACTATAATACTGCTCCCTATGTACAAGAATATAACTACTATAATACTGACTCTATGTACGAGAATATAACTACTATAATACTGCTCCTATGTACAAGAATATAACTACTATAATACTGCCCCCTATGTACAAGAATATAACTACTATAATACTGCTCCTATGTACAAGAATATAACTACTATAATACTGCCCCTATGTACAAGAATATAACTACTATAATACTGCTCCTATGTACAAGAATATAACTACTATAATACTGCCCCTATATACAAGAATATAACTACTATAATACTGCTCCTATGTACAAGAATATAACTACTATAATACTGCTCCTATATACAAGAATATAACTACTATAATACAGCTCCTATGTACAAGAATATAACTACTATAATACTGCCCCTATGTACAAGAATATAACTACTATAATACTGCTGCTATGTACAAGAATATAACTACTATAATACTGTCCCCTATGTACAAGAATATAACTACTATAATACTGCCCCTATGTACAAGAATATAGCTACTATAATACTGCCCCTATGTACAAGAATATAACTACTATAATACTGCTGCTATGTACAAGAATATAACTACTGTAATACTGCTGCTATGTACAAGAATATAACTACTATAATACTGTCCCCTATGTACAAGACTATAACTACTATAATACAGCCCCCTATATACAAGAATATAACTACTATAATACTGCTCCTATGTACAAGAATATAACTACAATAATACTGCCCCCTATATACAAGAATATAACTACTATAATACTGCTCCTATGTACAAGAATATAACTACTATAATGCTGCCCCTATGTACAGGAATATAACTACTATAATACTGCTCCCTATATACAAGAATATAACTACTATAATACTGCTCCTATGTACAAGAATATAACTACTATAATACTGCTGCTATGTACAAGAATATAACTACTATAATACTGTCCCCTATGTACAAGAATATAACTACTATAATACTGCCCCCTATGTACAAGAATATAGCTACTATAATACTGCCCCTATGTACAAGAATATAACTACTATAATACTGCTGCTATGTACAAGAATATAACTACTGTAATACTGCTGCTATGTACAAGAATATAACTACTATAATACTGTCCCCTATGTACAAGAATATAACTACTATAATACTGCCCCTCTGTACAAGACTATAACTACTATAATACAGCCCCCTATATACAAGAATATAACTACAATAATACTGCCCCCTATATACAAGAATATAACTACTATAATACTGCCCCTATGTACAAGAATATAACTACTATAATACTGCCCCCTATGTACAAGAATATAACTACCATAATACTGCTTCTATATACAAGAATATAACTACTATAATACTGCCCCTATGTTCAATACTATAACTACTATAATACTGCCCCTATGTTCAAGAATATAACTACTATAATACTGCCCCCTATGTACAAGGATATAACTACTATAATACTGCTCCCTATGTACAAGAATATAACTACTATAATACTGCCGCCTATGTACAAGAATATAACTACTATAATACTGCTCCCTATGTACAAGAATATAACTACTATAACACTGCTCATATGTACAAGAATATATCTACTATAATACTGCCCCTATGTACAAGAATATAACTACTATAATGCTGCTCCTATGTACAAGAATATAACTACTATAATACTGCTCCTATGTACAAGAATATATCTACTATAATACTGCCTCCTATGTACAAGAATATAAGTACTATAATACTGCTCCCTATGTACAAGAATATAACTACTATAATACTGCTCCCTATGTACAAGAATATAACTACTATAATACTGCTCATATGTACAAGAATATATTTACTATAATACTGCCCCTATGTACAAGAATATAACTACTATAATGCTGCTCCTATGTACAAGAATATATCTACTATAATACTGCTCCCTATGTACAAGAATATAACTACTATAATACTGCTCCTATGTACAAGAATATAACTACTATAATACTGCTCCCTATGTACAAGAATATAACTACTATAATACTGCCCCCTATGTACAAGAATATAACTACTATAATACTGCTCCTATGTACAAGAATATAACTACTATAATACTGCTCCCTATGTACAAGAATATAACTACTATAATACTGCCCCCTATGTACAAGAATATAACTACTATAATACTGCTCCTATGTACAAGAATATAACTACTGTAATACTGCTCCTATGTACAAGAATATAACTACTATAATACTGCCCCTATGTACAAGAATATAACTACTAAAATAAATTCTCCCCAGATGTTGGTAACAACCCATAGAATCCACACAGGTCACCATAGAAGAAAGAGAGGTGCAAAAAGCCCTGGAAAGTCATGACACCAGCTGAAATCTATACTCCTGTGAAAAATGAAAGCATCAATATTTCCAAATTCACTTTGAAGTGTAAAGAATGGTGGGATTGGAACAATATCTTACATGGCTGTAGGCCAGACCCTGAGTTTCATGATACAGAAATTGTTTTGCTGTTTTCAAATCAATTCTAGGGGCTGCGACCCTCTAAACACCCTAAATTGGAAAGTTGCTAGAACAATTCCAAAGAAGTCGACTTTTCTCTGAAACTGTTGAATGGATGGGTTTGAAAATCTCGTCAGTGATAGTCGATTGCTGATCGTTTGTGATCCTGTCAAGTTCAACTGCCTACGGTACAAACTACCCCTCCGGTGCACCCCTAACCTCAAAGCCTCTCCAAAGAGTTGAAAATGGGGTGATAATAATAACCTTGGGTGAATCAGTATGCTTTCAAAGGCACCCAAAAATGTCTGGAAGCTTGTCAAGAAATCGGAATGTTTATCCCCATTTTCAGGGGTTTTGCATGTGTACCCCTTAGAATTAACCCCCTAAAACGTCATGTTATGCAAAGAGGCAAACATTATGTTCATCTCCTCACATCTACTGATCATTCTAACCAATTTTCATCATCAGATCACCTGTCAAAAGCCACCAAGGGGTAAAAACACCCTTAACCTCTTAACACCCCCCACCTCATAAAAGTGGGGGGGTTGGGGCATTTTGGACACAGTCACCATGATTGTGGTGTGTAATGCTGTAGTAAGGCATGCCCCACATTTTTGTGGCACTACTTGCACCCCTACCCTCATTTTGAGGGGAAACACAAAAAGATCCCAAATTTCAACCCCAATGAAATGAATTTTCGTAATGGAGAGAAAATTTCGAAACTTGGGTCAAAAGATGTTGTAAGCCTCCTCTTCAGCCTCCCAAAACCCCATTACTGTACGAAAGAAGAAACCGCCCCTTTCATCGTCTGCACTTGTGTTTCTGCTAAACTTGTGATTTTAACCATTGGTTCAGGTCTCTGTTGGGTTTTTGTTTTTCCTTACAGATGTACCTTAAAAAGAGTTGTTATAGCATTTACACAGGGGTGGGAGAGGGTTGAAAACCCCTTAGAAGCAATGCCTGCTTTCTTGGGGAGTTCTCTTCTTTGTTTGGCCGTTTCACTAACTGAGCAATTAAAATCTATTGCCGTGCGGAAAGGTGCATGAGAATAATTAAAAGCCGTCAGCCAATCACAGGCCGGCAGCTGACATCACTGTCATGCGCAGGTGAGTTCGCGCCTGAACTGGATGAGGGAGACATCTGTAGCACCCCGAGGACTCGGCTGCTACAGGGGTATTGCACCTCAGACCAGAGGTGTGGTATTCCACTCCCGGGTAAGGATGGAGTGTGGAACTGGGCTCAGTTAGCTGCATGCACTACACTCACCCCATTTCCGGGGGACAGATCAACGGTACTCCCACCAGATAGATGTGCAGGTACGTTAGCTTCTGTCCCTGGCTGGAGTGGGGGGGGGGGAACATCCCAGTGGTGTAGGAGCAGACAGGGGAGGGACTCTGGGCATAGGTAGGAGCCCATTGGTTGCTCATCACCTGGGCTCGGGTGTCAGAAGGGAGTATATAAGGTGGGCACCATCTTAGATCAGGGTCTGTCTGTTCTGTGCAGAGAGGAGCTCAGCCAGAGAGGGCTGACAGGGAGCTGTGGCTCAGTCTGGGCCCAGCTCCAGAGTCAGGCCTGGAGTGGAGGCCTGAAGCTGAGAGAGGGAGAGAGAGAGAAGTCAGAGGAAGAAGGAACAGAAACACCAGGAAAGGCCCAGAGACGCAAGAGAGAGGGAACCCTGAGATCCCACGAAATAACGGGTGAAGGGTTGGCAGAACAGGGTGCCGGATCCCAAACTGGTGAAGGCCAATTATCCTTAGCCAGGAACCGGAGGTCGTGGACAAGTTTTGGCGCGACCCCTCGCCATATCTACCAGGAAGGCATACCATATAGGGTCAGGGAAACCGGGAAAGGTTTCACCACCAGAAGGCCCGAGGGAGCTGGACAAAGGTGGATCCCTGGTGGGGACGGCCAGTAGAAAGGAAGAGAGGGGAGCTCAGGACCACGCTCTGAAACTGCCTGGGAGTTGGCCGAGTCCCGCACCTGGTGGACGCAGCACGGCTCGGGTGGTCCTAGCTGTACACAAGGGACCTGATAAAGAACTGTGAGTAAAGCTGTGAAAACTGCAATTGCACGTCTCTGAGCTTCCTTGTCACACCACCACTCCACTGTCATCTTTTCCTGCTTCACCATCTGCCCTGAGGCCATACCCCTCCCGTTGGGGGTTATACCATCCACGCTGCACATCCGTACCACCGGCCTCAGCGGACTGCCCTGCAGCGGCGGCTTCATAGCCGCATTCAACGGGTGGCGTAGTCGAACACTATTACCATCATACCAATAACGCCACTTAGTTTGATCACCCTGGGCACGGACCGGGTCACCGCCACACGAAGACTACTACCCCCATCGGATCCGGCTCCGGGTATTCCCCGCGCGCACGCGCGCCGCACCCCAAACATGGCCCAGGGGGCGCGTCAACTTTGGCGTAGTCGGCAGGATTACGTGCCCGCAACCACCGGGTACTGCGTGCCTGAAGAAAAGTTCACATTTACCTCAAAAAGGAGTCTCCCGCCAATTCCAGAGGGTTCCCGCCATCAGACGCCGTCCGGAGTCGTTTCCCGCCGTTTGCCCGCCATCTGCAGCCTTTGCCCGCCATCAGCGAAGTTTCCCGCCATCAGGAGACGATTCCCGCCATCTTGGACAGTTTCCCGCCCTGGCAGAGCGGACGCCATTGTGGGCGTGCCAGAAGGTGGCAAGAGACGACCTCCCATCGTGGGCGCGGTCCCAGAAGGGTGCCAAAAGCGGAGACCGCCCCCACCAGCCGAGGCTACTACCATGGAAATGTCCATCAAAGTGGTGGGTCTGCCCCTGAAACTGACTGTCACTAAGTTGCCCCGGGACCACTCCCAAGGGGGGCGGATAGAGAACAAAACAGAGAAGATGGGTGCAGCCTGGAGAAGTCTGGACAGATCGCACCCGGGAATGGAGGAAGAGACAAGCGGTACCGACCCCGTGGTCCGGGGCCTGCTGCAGGCCGCCACCCCAGAAGGCCTGGTGGAAATCCTGGCACAGCTCCCCAGAGATCGGGAGCGTGCACAGACTGCGCTGGAGGCCTTGGCCCGGAAGATGGCCCGAGTACAGCAGGAAGCACTGGCCGAATGGGGAAGGGAGATGGCCCAGCAGGCTGGAACCCGCCAGCAGAGGACGCCACCCGCAACGTGGAGTTTGTCTGCCCCTGAGGATGGTGCAGGAGGGACGAAGGCCGGAGACGACGCCGCGGAGGGAGCCGCAGAGATGGAAGCAGGTAATGGGGACGTCACCACCCCGAGCCCAGTAGCCGAAAGCCTGCCCCAGCTCCCCGTCGCAGAGCCCGAAGTCCCACTCACCGCGCCCGTTGCCGCACCGCCACTGCTCCCAACTAGGCCTCAAGCGGCCGGAGCCGCGGACACGCCCTCTTCCGCGCCACGCCCCCTTACCCGGAGCGCGGCAAAACAGGAGGTGCCCCCGGCTTGGTCGCAAGGCCGAGTGCCTCCGGGCACCGCGGTCTCCACGGCGTCCTCTACCTCCACAGTGCCATCGGCCTGGTCGCAAGGCCGAGTACCTCCAGGCGCCGCGGCCCCCACAGCGCCCTCCCCCCGGGAGGTGCCATACTTGGACCCAGGTAAGATGCCTCCGGCCTGGACGCAAGGCCGAGTACCCCCGGGCGCTGCCGCCCCTACGGCGCCCTCAACCTCCACAGTGCCACCCCTGGGCGCAGATCTGTTTGCACAACATACCAGCCCGGACGGGCTGCCCTTCGTGTGGCCACCGGAGTACGTCAACCCCCGACTCCGGAAGGAATGGCCCCTGTGCGAGCCTCTGATCCCGGCTCCGGCGCCCGTCAAAATTGTCCCGCTCCCGTTGGAGGACGCCCAATTTGCATGGGATCCGACCGGTGAGGACCTCATGGGGTTCACCAAGGAGACCCGGGCGGCCGCAGCCCGGCGTGAGGAGTGCTGCCGTCAACAGCTAGAGGTCTTTGGGAGAGAACGGCGAGAGAGGCGGATCCGCGAGGAACAGCTGCAGGTCCAAAGCGCGGAGCAAAAACGCCGGGCCCGACGAAACCCCCGTGCGGCCCACGGTCCCCGCGCCAACTGGACCGTAATAAAGTTCCAGTTGGAGCATGGCTGGGGCTTTATCCGGGATCACCGAACCCCCGGCGACGTCTTTGTCACCCGCAGGGATGTCGAGAGCCACCTGCCGGAGGGACACCGCGGACGTGACCTCTACCCGGGTGATGAGGTCACCTTCACCCGGCATCAGTGTGCCAAAGGACCGTACGCCCTTCACGTACACCGGCTGACTGAGGAGGAGATACAGTATGGGGAAAGCCAAGAGGACCCGGATGGGTCTGAAGACTACCCTCAGGAAGGAGAACGAAGAGGACACCATTATTAGAGAGTGGTAAAGAAGGACTGTATATAGTTACCCGTCAGGGTACAAGAACTGTCGTAAAATTGGTGTTTGTGTGAACTGTTACCTGTGTGCCCTAATCCCCAACCAGGCTGAGGACTGTGAGCAGCCATTTCCCTATTCCCACTGGCCGAGGACTGAGAGCGGCCACCCTGTAAATAGTTGCGCTTCTTAACGCGCCCCCTACTGGTTTTATAGAAGAACTGCTTTTCTACTTTGGAACTAGTGACTGTTGCACTTTACCTGGTCACAAGTTGCACGGTGGCCAGAGATCAAGAACGTGTTGGTCAAGAATGTTTTATATGACAAAGTTTTATATGATGCTAAAAGAGGTAATGGTATTTTATAAGTATGTGAAGAAAGTCTGATAATGTTTCCGTAATGTTTTATACCTGTAACGTTAAGAGAAAGAAGAAAAGAGTACCTCCCATAAAGGGATGAGTTGTTGGTTAACGTCTTATATGTGAGTGCACTTTAAAAATTTTGTATGTTGTAATTTGCTTTTGCTCTATTCCAGCCCGAGGACGTGCTGTGGTTTACCAGGGGTAAATGTAGCACCCCGAGGACTCGGCTGCTACAGGGGTATTGCACCTCAGACCAGAGGTGTGGTATTCCACTCCCGGGTAAGGATGGAGTGTGGAACTGGGCTCAGTTAGCTGCATGCACTACACTCACCCCATTTCCGGGGGACAGATCAACGGTACTCCCACCAGATAGATGTGCAGGTACGACAGCTTCTGTCCCTGGCTGGAGTGGGGGGGGGAGGAACATCCCAGTGGTGTAGGAGCAGACAGGGGAGGGACTCTGGGCATAGGTAGGAGCCCATTGGTTGCTCGTCACCTGGGCTCGGGTGTCAGAAGGGAGTATATAAGGTGGGCACCATCTTAGATCAGGGTCTGTCTGTTCTGTGCAGAGAGGAGCTCAGCCAGAGAGGGCTGACAGGGAGCTGTGGCTCAGTCTGGGCCCAGCTCCAGAGTCAGGCCTGGAGTGGAGGCCTGAAGCTGAGAGAGGGAGAGAGAGAGAAGTCAGAGGAAGAAGGAACAGAAACACCAGGAAAGGCCCAGAGACGCAAGAGAGAGGGAACCCTGAGATCCCATGAAATAACGGGTGAAGGGTTGGCAGAACAGGGTGCCGGATCCCAAACTGGTGAAGGCCAATTATCCTTAGCCAGGAACCGGAGGTCGTGGACAAGTTTTGGCCGACCCCTCGCCATATCTACCAGGAAGGCATACCATATAGGGTCAGGGAAACCGGGAAAGGTTTCACCACCAGAAGGCCCGAGGGAGCTGGACAAAGGTGGATCCCTGGTGGGGACGGCCAGTAGAAAGGAAGAGAGGGGAGCTCAGGACCACGCTCTGGAACTGCCTGGGAGTTGGCCGAGTCCCGCACCTGGTGGACGCAGCACGGCTCGGGTGGTCCTAGCTGTACACAAGGGACCTGATAAAGAACTGTGAGTAAAGCTGTGAAAACTGCAATTGCACGTCTCTGAGCTTCCTTGTCACACCACCACTCCACTGTCATCTTTTCCTGCTTCACCATCTGCCCTGAGGCCATACCCCTCCCGTTGGGGGTTATACCATCCACGCTGCACATCCGTACCACCGGCCTCAGCGGACTGCCCTGCAGCGGCGGCTTCATAGCCGCATTCAACGGGTGGCGTAGTCGGACACTATTACCATCATACCAATAACGCCACTTAGTTTGACCACCCTGGGCACGGACCGGGTCACCGCCACACGAAGACTACTACCCCCATCGGATCCGGCTCCGGGTATTCCCCGCGCGCACGCGCGCCGCACCCCAAACATGGCCCAGGGGGCGCGTCACATCGACTCTGGACCGCGGTCAGGTAAGGAGAAACTCTTTTTGTACTGAAAGCGGCAAGCTGCAATGTGGAGATACATGGGGCAGGATGGAGACAGATGGGACAGGATCATGGGGCAGGATGGAGACAGATGGGGCAGGATCATGGGGCAGGATGGAGACAGATGGGACAGGATCATGGGGCAGGATGGAGACAGATGGGGCAGGATAGAGACAGATGGGACAGGATCATGGGGCAGGATGGAGACAGATGGGGCAGGATCATGGGGCAGGATGGAGACAGATGGGGCAGGATCATGGGGCAGGATGGAGACAGATGGGGGAAGGATCATGGGGCAAGATGGAGACAGATGGGGCAGGATGGAGACAGATGGGGCAGGATCATGGGGCAGGATGGAGACAGATGGGGCAGGATGGAGACAGATGGGGCAGGATCATGGGGCAGGATGGAGACAGATGGGGCAGGATGGAGACAGATGGGGCAGGATCATGGGGCAGGATGGAGACAGATGGGGCAGGATGGAGACAGATGGGGCACGTTGGAGACAGATGGGGCAGGATAGAGACAGATGGGACAGGATCATGGGGCAGGATGGAGACAGATGGGGCAGGATTATGGGGCAGGATGGAGACAGATGGGACAGGATCATGGGGCAGGATGGAGACAGATGGGACAGGATCATGGGGCAGGATGGAGACAGATGGGGCAGGATCATGGGGCAGGATGGAGACAGATGGGGCAGGATCATGGGGCAGGATGGAGACAGATGGGGCAGGATGGAGACAGATGGGGCAGGATGGAGACAGATGGGGCAGGATAGAGACAGATGGGACAGGATCATGGGGCAGGATGGAGACAGATGGGGCAGGATGGAGACAGATGGGGCAGGATGGAGACAGATGGGGCAGGATCATGGGGCAGGATGGAGACAGATGGGGCAGGATGGAGACAGATGGGGCAGGATCATGGGGCAGGATGGAGACAGATGGGGCAGGATCATGGGGCAGGATGGAGACAGATGGGGCAGGATGGAGACAGATGGGGCAGGATGGAGACAGATGGGGCAGGATCATGGGGCAGGATAGAGACAGATGGGGCAGGATCATGGGGCAGGATGGAGACAGATGGGGCAGGATGGAGACAGATGGGGCAGGATCATGGGGCAGGATGGAGACAGATGGGGCAGGATCATGGGGCAGGATAGAGACAGATGGGGCAGGATGGAGACAGATGGGGCAGGATCATGGGGCAGGATGGAGACAGATGGGGCAGGATCATGGGGCAGGATGTAGACAGATGGGGCAGGATCATGGGGCAAGATGGAGACAGATGGGGGAGGATGGAGACACATGGGGCAGGTTCATGGGACACATGGGGCAGAATTGGGACTCATTTGGCAAGAACATGGGACTCATTGGGCAGGATGGAGACAGATGGGGCAGGATCATGAGGCAGGATGGAGACAGATGGGGCAGGATCATGAGGCAGGATGGAGACAGATGGGGCAGGATCATGGGACACGGGGCAAAATGGAGACTCATGGGGCAGGATGGAGACAGAGGGCAGGATCATGAGGCAGAATGGAGACTCATGGGGCAGGATCATGGGATACATGGGGCAGGATGGAGACTCATGGGACACATGGGGCAGAAAGGAGACTCATGGGGCACATCATGGGACTCATTGGGCAGGATGGAGCCAGATGGGGCAGGATCATGAGGCAGAATGGAGACTCATGGGGCAGGATCATGGGATACATGGGGCAGGATGGAGACTCATGGGGCAGAAAGGAGACTCATGGGGCACAATCATGGGACACGGGGCAAAATGGAGACTCATGGGGCAGGATGGAGACAGAGGGCAGGATCATGAGGCAGAATGGAGACTCATAGGGCAGGATCATGGGACAGATGGGGCAGGATGGAGACAGATGGGGCAGGATCATGTGACACAGGTGGGTCAGGATGGAGAAGTCAGATTGGGCAGGAAGGGAGATCGTATGCGGCAGAATGGAGAACATATAGCTGGGGCCAGTAATGAGACACAAGGGGCTAGGAATGAGACATAAGGGGGCCGGGATGGGGAATATTATTTCTGTAGAGGCTAATTAAGGGATATTATTACTGCTGAGATGTATTTTATTTTTGAGGATACTGTTTTCAATAGGGGAGGGGAGTGCTGTTATTGTGCGGGGTGGCACTATGTTGCTTTTCTTCTTTTTCATCTAGTGTAGAAGTTGGGAAAAAATGGGGAATGTGCTCTGGATAACTGTGTTATTTTCTGCATAGACAAGCCCTGGCTGGAAGACGTGATGGTGGTCTGTGCTGGATGAAAAAGGAAAGCGAAGATGAAGGACTTCTACTAGAGACGTCACTCGTGAGTCAGTGTGTTACCTGTACACTGACACTATACACTATATATAGAGCTCCTGTGTATAATGTCACTGGTGATCACTGTATTATCTATACACTATATACAGAGCTCTGGTGTATAATGTCACTGGTGATCACTGTATTACCTGTACTCTGACACTATACACTGTATACTATGTACAGAACTCCTGTGTATAATGGCACTTATGGTAATATTAATGTTGTGTTATTTTTCGTAATGATCAGTATTGTAGTATTCGGCCACTATGTGGTTTGGTAATGGTGTAGCATTATTTGTTCCTTGTGTGTGGTATTATTCGGTCACCATGGGGTGGTAATATGTGGTCTGGTCATGGTGTGGCAGTATTTGTTCCTTGTATGTGGTATTATTTGGTCATTATGTGGTGGTAATATGTGATCTGGCCACGGTGTGGTGGTATTTGTTCTTTGCATATTGTATTATTCGTCACTATGTGGTGATAATATGTGGTCTGGTCATGGTGTGGCCGTATTTGTTCCTTGTATGTAGTATTATTTGGTCACTATGTGGTGGTAATATGTTGTCTGGTCATGGTGTGGCGGTATTTGTTCCTTGTATGTAGTATTATTGTTAATTTTAAAAAAATTATGTGACACATTCCCATAAAGAAAATAAAAATATACCTAAAAAGAGTATTGGATATTTTAACAAATGTTTAATAGGTGAGAGTAGAGTAGGACTTGTCCAAAAGTGTCAACCTTGTCGTGGTGCCGCTTTAAAAAATCTTTTGGCCAAAACAAAAGCTGCTGGCTCTGTGTGTGATCTGGTGTTCACTGGGAACTGTTAATGTGTGATTGGTGGGGACGGGGTGCAGAAGTGGAGTTTTTGCAAGAGTGGGCGGTGGGACTGTGGAAGGTTCAAGAGGTGGGGTGGAGCCTGGGCGGAGTCTCTAGGGGGCCTGAACATTTTGCCAGTATGGGACCCTTAAATTCCTGGTGGCGGCCCTGCCCATCAGTGAAGTTTGGAGGTGGGAACATCATGATGTGGGGCTGTTTTTCAGCATATGGTGGTGGCAGACTTCATTTGATTGAAGGAAGGATGAAAGGACAAATGCACTGGGACATTTTTAAAAAAAATCTGTTGCCATCTACCAGGATGATGAAGATGAAACGAGGGTGGACATTTCAGCAAGACAATGATCCCAAACACACAGCCCAGGAAACTCAATTGGTTGCAGTAGAAGAAAATAAAGCTGCTAGAATGGCCGAGCCGAGCACCAGACCTGAATCCAACAGAAAATGTATGGAAGGAACTAAAGCTCAGAGTTCATACAAGGAGCCCACAGGACCTTCAGGATATGAAGAGTGTTTGTGTGGAAGAATGAGCCAAAATCACACCTCAGCAATGTCTGTGACTAGTTTCTCCATATAGGAGTAGTCTTGAAGCTTCATCACAAATAAAGGCTTTTGTACGAAGTATTAAATACATTTCAGTAAGCGTGTTCAATATTTTTTCCCTGTCATTTCTCATTATTACACAACATAATTTATAGACATCTATGGTTTGATTTCTTTGCTTGTGTGGATTGGATGGGTTGTTACCGACATCTGGTGGGAATTTCATGTCAGTAGCATCTTTAGAAATATATTTATTTAGAAAATTGTGACGTGTTCAATACTTATTTCACTCTCTGTTACTACTAAAATACTGCCCCAATGTACAAGAATATAACTACTATAATATTTCTATGTGATTATTTTATGCTTCTCTCCTCCCTTTACTATATATAGTACCTTGAAAAAGTCTTCATACCCTATGAACTTTTCTATATTTTTTTCACATTACACCCACAAACTTTAAATCTGTTATTAGGATTTTATGTGAACACAAAGTAGCAAGTATTTGTGAAGTGTCAAGGAAATGATACAAGTTTTTCTACTTATTTTAATCTAAATCTGATAATTGTTTTGTGCATTAATATTCAGCCCCCTGTAGTCTGATGCCCCTAAATAAAATCCTGAGTGACCGATAGCCGCCAGAAGTCACATAATTAGAACATTGCATCCACCTGGGTGTGATTTCTTCTCAGTATAACTACAGCTGTTCTGTGAAGGCCTCAGAGGTTTGTGTGAGAACATTAGGGATCAAACAGCATGAAAACCAAGGAGCCCACCAGACAGGTCAGGGATAAAGCTGAAAACCAAGGAGCCCACCTGACAGGTCAGGGATAAAGCTGAAAACCAAGGAGCCCACCAGACAGGTCAGGTATAAAGCTGTGGAGAAGAGTAAAGCAGGGTTAGGTTATAAAAAAAAAAAAAGAAAAAGAAAATATAGCCCAAACTCTGAACATTTCCATCATCCAAAGATGGAAGGAGTGCATGGTCACTGGAGGAGCTGCAGAGATCCACAGCTCAGGGGGAGAATCTGTCCACACCATGACTATTAGTCATATACTCCACAAATCTGGCCTTTACGGAAGAGTGGCAAGAAGAAAGCGATGTTTTAAAGCCATAAGAAGTTCAGTTTGCAGTTTGCTATATGTCAGATGAGACCAAAGGAGAACTTTTGGGCTAAATGCAAAACGCTACTTTCAATATCAGCAGTGTATCAAATACGTATTTCTCCCACTGTATATGTGTGTGTGTGTATGTATATACATATACAGTGGGGGAAATAAGTATTTGATACACTGCCGAGTTTGAAAGTTTTCCCACCTACTAAGAATGGAGAGATCTGTAATTTTTTATCGTAGGTCACTTCACCTGTGAGAGCCAGAATCTAAAAATAAAATCCAGAAAATCACATTGTATGATTTCTACATATCTCATGCAATAAAATGCAAATTAATTATTTGATACAATAGAAAAACAACTTAATATTCAGTACACAAACCTTTGTTACAATTCCTGAGGTCAGACGTTTCCTGTAGTTCTTGACCAGGTTTGCACACACACTGCAGCAGGGATTTTGGCCCTCTCCTCCATACAGATCTTCTCCAGATCTTTCAGGTTTCAGGGCTGTCAATGGGCAATATTGAGTTTCAGCTCCCTCCAAAGATTTTCTATTGAGTTCAGGTCTGGAGACCGACTAGGGCACTCCAGGACCTTGAAATGCTTCTTACGGAGCCACTGCTTAGTTGCCCTGGCTGTGTGTTTCAGTGTCAATGTCATTGTCAGGAAAACGACACCCACTTTTGGGTCAGACCTTGCAGCTCTCTGGCGCCCCCTTATCCTGCTGGTCAAACACGGTATTGACCGAGGATAAGCACGGGTGCAGCTGCTCTAGTTTATGTCGACTATTGCGGCACGTGATGTGACAGGACGTATATATACCACCAGTTCCTTCCAGGAACGTATATATACCTCCGACCAGCCACCCTCAAACCACAATATCACATAAATACTGGTATACTGCCACCACCGATCGCTTAACAGGTGTATCGGGTACCTGGTAGGTAACGTGAATTAGCGGGTGAGGAACGTGTTTGCTCGACATAGGACAAGAAGGACGAAACTGGTAAATAATTAATGATTTACTCCCAAAAGGGGGGCAGTGTTTACAAAATATATACAAGATATTATAAAGGAGACAATTTACATGTATGCATAAACAGTTATTAAAATAAAAGGGATAAGTAATAGCAAAACCTGCGCCACGAGGTGATGATCTCAGATTCTGTGGGGGGGGACGGCTCCCCGGAAATTAGACGTGATTCTTCCGCGCAGCGTAGTGTGCATGCGTCTGGCGTCCCTAAGAAGAATGCCCTGAAAATGGCCAATTTGCTTTTTTGAAAAGCAGCCAAAACTCTGGGAGACACCCATTATTTACCTCACAAGGGGGGCTCGGCTTTGTGAGACCACCCAGCTGCATAGAACATAAAAACCTTCATGTTTCATATCTTGGTGTGGGGGGGTCCCACATCCAAGATGGAGACATCATGTTGGCCGTCACTAATTTTCATGCAGATGGATATTAAACAGGACCTCTCTATGATGCTCAGAAGCTAAGAAACCAATTCCTCGATTTCTGGGGGTATCCCAGTTATGAAAAATATATCATTGTAACCAGGAAAATGTGAACATTCCAAAAATCTGGTCCCTGGGTTAGTGACCGTCATGTGCGTTTTTAAATTCTACATTAACTGTACAAGCTTTTAAACAATGGGAATTTTGGAGGGAATAATCTAGTTTGAGCTAGAAGCTACGCTACAATGAGGATTTTACGACGCTAATAAAAATTCTTAGGGTGGGGGCCAGCACTGCAGTTCTATGTCTTCTTACAAACGGATAGGGATGGGGGGTTTTCTTTCTTAAAACATCTCTCATTTTTAAAATTCGGGAAAAAATACCTTTTGCCTGACACCTCCCCCTTTTTGACTGCGCTATGGAGGTAGGACCTTCTGGTACTCCTCCAAGCGTATGTCTGGAGGCTCCCCTCGCCGGGACAACCCATCGGCATTGCCATGCTCGCTGCCCTTGCGGTGTTGAAGGGTAAAGTCGTACTGCTGGAGGGTGAGGCTCCAGCGTAACAACCTTCCGTTGGCACCTGACATGGTGTGCAGCCAACTCAGGGGGTTGTGGTCAGTCACGACAGTGAAGGGGCGCCCGTACAAGTAAGGCTGTAAGCGGTTGAGGGCCCATACAATGGCCAGGCACTCCTTCTCTACAGTGGAATAGGCCACTTCCCTCGGCAGCAGTTTCCGGCTTAGGTACAACACGGGGTGTTCTTGGTTCCCCGAGTCGACCTGGCTGAGTACAGCACCGAGGCCAAACTCACTGGCGTCGGTCTGTACTAAGAGTGGCCGTGTGCCGTCGACCGCCTTTAGCACAGGGGATCTGCTCAAGGCAGTCTTCAACGCCCTAAAGGCCACCTCGCATTCATCTGTCAATTTGACGGAATGGGGTAGGCTCTTCCTGGTGAGGTCTGTCAAGGGCTTTGCAAGGCTACTATAGTCCTGTACAAAGCGTCTATAGTACCCTGCGGTGCCCAAGAAGGACTGCACCTGCTTCTTGGTCCTGGGGGTGGACCAGGACACGATAGCATCCACCTTTCCAGGCTCTGGCTTCAGAGTACCCCCACCTACCCGGTGCCCCAGGTAGTGGACCTCGTTCATGCCCATCTGGCACTTTCCCGGCTTGATGGTCAAGCCCGCCTGGTGAATGCGCCCGAGCACCTGCTGCAGATGCTCGAGGTGATCCTCCCAGGTGGGACTGAAGATGGCAATGTCATCCAGGTACGCCACTGCGTACCTCTGCAGTCCCTGGAGCAGGTGGTTGACCATTTGCTGGAACGTGGCAGGGGCATTTTTCATGCCGAAAGGCATGACCGTGGATTCATACAATCCGAAGGGGGTGATAAAGGCGGACTTCTCCTGGGCCCCGGGGCTCAAGGGAATCTGCCAATATCCCCGACTCAAATCCATAATGGAGAGATAGCTCGCATTGGCTAACCGCTCCAGCAGCTCCTCAATGCGTGGCATTGGTTGTGCATCAGAGGCTGTGATAGCGTTGAGCCCCCTGTAGTCCACACAGAACCGGGTGGTCCGGTCCTTCTTTGGCACCAGGACTACAGGTGAGGCCCACGCGCTCTTGGACCGCTTAATCACCCCCAACTGCAGCATCTCCTCGACCTCCTGGCGCATGACATGCTGCACCTCGTCGGAGATTCGATAGGCTGTCCGCCGGAGTGGGGCATGATTTCCGGTGTCCACTTCATGGACCGCCACTTCAGTCCTGCCAGGCAGGTTGGTGAACACTGCTTGGAAGGGTTTCAGCACTGCTTGCATCTGAGACCTCTGGTCTGCGGATAGCAAGTCGCTTAGCTCTACATCCTCTAGGGACCCGCTGGCCTTCGCTTGGGCGAGCATGTCCAAGAGGGGCTCATCCTCCCCATCCTCGGGCAGGTTGCAGACCAGTAGGACGCAGGTTCCACGTTCTTGCTGAGCCTTCATCATATTAACGTGAAACGCCTTCCGCCTACCCCGCTCGTGGTCAAGTGTGATCACGTAGGTGACCGGGTTGAGCTGTTGGTGAATGACGTACGGGCCTTCCCAGGCCGCCTGAAGCTTGTCCTTTGGTACGGGGACCAGCACCCACAGCTTCTGACCCACCTGGTAGGTCCTTTCTCAGGCGTTCTGGTCATACCAATGCTTCTGGTCAGCCTGGGCTTGCGCCATGTTGTCATGCACCAACTGCGTCAAGGTCTGCATCTTGTCACGGAAGCGCATGACATACTCCACGATGGACACTCCAGGGGAGCTCGGCTCTTCTTCCCAGAATTCTCTTATCAACCCAAGGGGTCCTCGGACACGGCTGCCATACAGGAGCTCAAAGGGGGAGAACCCCGTTGAGGCCTGTGGAACCTCTCTGTAAGCAAATAACAGGTGTGGGAGGTAAGGTTCCCAGTCGCGACCCTGGGTTTCAACCAGCATTTTTAACATCTGTTTGAGGGTACCGTTGAATCGCTCACACAAACCATTGGTCTGTGGGTGATACGCGCTCGATACCAAATGCTGCACCTGCATTTTCTTACATAGAGCCTCCATTAAGCGTGACATGAACTGAGTCCCCTGGTAGGTAAGCATCTCCCTGGGAAATCCTACTCGTGAAAAGATGGCCAAGAGGGCGTCCGCCACCTTATCCGCCCTAATTGAGGACAGGGCTACTGCCTCCGGATACCGGGTAGCATAGTCTACCACGGTAAGGATGAAACGTTTTCCAGAGCTGCTGGGCATGGCCAGTGGTCCCACAATGTCCACAGCAATCCTCTGGAAAGGCTCCTCTATCACTGGCAAAGAGATCAGGGGGGCTTTGGGGGCCGGCCCTGACTTTCCCACTCTTTGACACGTGGTACAGGAGCGACAGTAGTTCACCACATCTGTCCTCATTTTGGGCCAATAAAAGTGATGGGACAGCCGGGCCTTGGTTTTTCTGACCCCCAAGTGTCCAGCGAGTGGAATTTCATGGGCGATCCGCAACAACTCGTCCCTGAATTGGTAGGGGACGACCAGCTGTCTTTCCCTTAGCCACTCCTGTTGGGATGTACAGGGAACTGTCTCCCGGTACAACCTTCCTTGGTCCCAGAATACCCTCTCCTTATCCGACTCAGAGGTGGGTTTCTCCGCGAGGTTCCTTAACGTCTCCAGGCTAGCATCTGAGTGCAGAGCTGCCTGAAACTCCTGGCTGGAGGAAGCCAGAAGTGAGGTTAAGGCCACGTCCTCACGGGGACCCTCTGGGACCGGCTCTGGGTCCATACATGATCTGGTTATTCCTCTGTCCGAGGGGGGTCCAGAAGGCAGGGCGTTACTTGCGTTCTGGGCACTCTGACTGCGGGTAACAGCGGCTATATAGGCCGTCTCCCCAGGGAATAACACCGTCTCATTAGCCTGCGAGGCCATGAGAACTACTTCTCCATCATCCTCCATTACCTCAGGCACAGTGCTACGTATGGGGCAGCGACTATCAGCCAGGTCACCTTCTGTTGTGACACTGGTCACTGGCACAGCACCACCTGCGTCATGGTCCTTTTGCCTCTCCCCATTACCCTTGGCACTGACCTTTGCTCCTGCTAGGGGATCCTCAGCAACATCACCCCGCAGAGGGACATGGCTGAGTTCTCCTGCACCTTCCAATACAACAACATCATCATCATCATCATCATCATCATCATGTAAATCATTGACATTCACAGTATCAGCATTAACCTTACCAACCGTATCAGATCTGGGAGGGGCGTCAGGGACATAATAAGCAAGCATCCTCCCCAAATCAGTTCCCAACAAAACATTTGCAGGTAGGTTTGCAGATATTCCCACTTCCTTCACCCCACTCCCCGCACCCCAATCAATAAAAACCCGGGCCATGGGCAAGGGGCATCGGATGCTCCCAATCCCGGTGACAGTCAGGGTCTTTCCCGGAATAAGCTCTTCAGTGGACACCAGTTCGGGTCGGATGAGGGTTCATTCGGCCCCAGTGTCCTTGAGGCCTACAGTGAGAGTGTCCCCCACCCTGACAGACTGAAAGTTTTCACAGGCCCTCCCAACCGGCCCACCCACCAAAAGAACTGATGCATTAGGCCCTGGGGCCTTGGATGGGGGGTTCTTCCTCTGCTTCTCTGGGCAAGTGGCGCTGAGATGACCAGTCTGGTTGCAGGAATAACACCTGCGGGCATCAGATGCAGGCAGGGCCTTGGTAACGGGAAAAAGGCCTCCGGAAGGTCGGCTGGCAGGGGCAGGGATGGTGGTTGATGGCTTACCCCCTTTCCAGCTGGCAACGACCGGCTTCCGCACCTCTGGTCTCCGGTTAGCCTCGTAGGTGTCTGCGATCTGCGCTGCTTTATTGGCATCTGGTGGCTCCCGATCCATCACGAACTGCCGTACCTCAGTCGGACACAGATGCAGGAACTGGTCTTTCACCATCAGATCCTTTAGCTGCTCAAAGGTGGTCGCTGACAGTCCTTGGATCCACTGCTCAAAGTTGGTTCTGAGCCCGTCTACCACATCGCTGTAGGTGTCATGTGGTCCACGTTGGAGGGCTCTGAACTTTTTCCCGTAAACCTCCGGAGTCAGCTGGTACTTTTTTATCAGGGCCTGCTTGACGGCCTCATAGTCTCCATCTTGTTCTCGAGGGAGGGAAGCGAACACCTCCAAGGCTTTTCCTCTGAGCCCTGGAGTTAAATATCTTGCCCATTGGTCGGTGGGCAGCTGATACTGCCTGCAGGCCTTTTCAAAGCCTCGCAGAAATGTGTACAAGTCCCCCTCCTTTTCCATCACAGGGAAGTGCTCAGGACGAGGTTTAAAGCAGTTGGCACTGTTGGACTCACGGGTCTGCGTAGAGGGCGACTACTTCTGAATCCGGGCTAGCTCCAGCTGGTGTTGTCGGTCAGCTTGTCGCTCAGCAGCCTCTCGGTCAGCTTGGGCTTGTCGCTCAGCCCGCTCCTGGAATTTCAGGATCAGCTCCAGTCGTCCATCACGATCGTCTGCAGCCAGCTCCTCCAAGGCCATCTGCAGGTGGGGGTCCACACTACCCTGGTTGCGGGTATGGCTGGCAATCACAGGTTGGACCCCTGCAGTAGCGCCATCCGGGCCTTGGCTGGCCGCCCCCTCATCAGGGCTCTGCTGTCGGACGGGCTCTGCAGCATCTTGTAACAGTTCAGCAATCATTTGTTCTCTGCTTTTGCCGTGGGGGTCAATGCCTTTGGTTATACATATTCCAATAAGAGTGTCCTTTTTCTGCTGGTTGTACCAGGACTCCCCAACTACGACCATGATCACCAAAATAAAAATAGAAAAGAAAAAACGAAGAAGGGTAGGGGTAACTGCTACACATACAGTATTGTCTCAGATCTAATAAACACTGAGTTCGATCTTCAAAACTTTCGTGCAGGGTCCAGGTAAGAACCGTGCAAGCTTTTAGTGAGAGGAATGATTGCTCAAACCCGATCACTAATGTCCTATGATCCCACCGCTTGCTACCAATTTGTCACGAAAACGACACCCACTTTTGGGTCAGACCTTGCAGCTCTCTGGCGCCCCCTTATCCTGCTGGTCAAACACGGTATTGACCGAGGATAAGCACGGGTGCAGCTGCTCTAGTTTATGTCGACTATTGCGGCACGTGATGTGACAGGACGTATATATACCACCAGTTCCTTCCAGGAACGTATATATACCTCCGACCAGCCACCCTCAAACCACAATATCACATAAATACTGGTATACTGCCACCACCGATCGCTTAACAGGTGGATCGGGTACCCGTTAGGTAACGTGAATTAGCGGGTGAGGAACGTGTTTGCTCGACATAGGACAAGAAGGACGAAACTGGTAAATAATTAATGATTTACTCCCAAAAGGGGGGCAGTGTTTACAAAATATATACAAGATATTATAAAGGAGACAATTTACATGTATGCATAAACAGTTATTAAAATAAAAGGGATAAGTAATAGCAAAACCTGCGCCACGAGGTGATGGTCTCAGATTCTGTGGGGGGGACGGCTCCCCGGAAATTAGACGTGATTCTTCCGCGCAGCGTGGTGTGCGTGCGTCTGGCGTCCCTGAGAAGAATGCCCTGAAAATGGCCGATTTGCTTTTTTGAAAAGCAGCCAAAACTCTGGGAGACACCCATTATTTACCTCACAAGGGGGGCTCGGCTTTGTGAGACCACCCAGCTGCATAGAACATAAAACCTTCATGTTTCATATCTTGGTGTGCGGGGGGTCCCACATCCAAGATGGAGACATCATGTTGGCCGTCACTAATTTTCATGCAGATGGATATTAAACAGGACCTCTCTATGATACTCAGAAGCTAAGAAACCAATTCCTCGATTTCTGGGGGTATCCCAGTTATGAAAAATATATCATTGTAACCAGGAAATGTGAACATTCCAAAAATCTGGTCCCTGGGTTAGTGACCGTCATGTGCGTTTTTAAATTCTACATTAACTGTACAAGCTTTTAAACAATGGGAATTTTGGAGGGAATAATCTAGTTTGAGCTAGAAGCTGCGCTACACTGAGGGTTTACGACGCTAATAAAAATTGTTAGGGTGGGGGCCAGCACTGCAATTCTATGTCTTCTTACAAACGGATAGGGGTGGGGGGTTTTCTTTTTTAAAACAGCTCTCATTTTTAAAATTCGGGAAAAAACACCTTTTGCCTGACAGTCATGCTGGAAGACCCAGCCACCACCCATCTTCAATGCTCTTACTGAAGGAAGAAGGTTGTTGGCCAAAATCTCGTGACACATGACCCCATCCATCCTTCCTTCAATACGGCGTAGTCGTCCTGTCCCCTTTGCAGAAAAGCATCCCCAAAGTATAATGTTTCCCTCACCATGCTTCATGGTTGGGATGGTGTTCTTGGGGTTGTACTCATCCTTCTTCTTTCTCCAAACACGGCGAGTGGAGTTGATACCAAAAAGTTATATTTTAGTCTCATCTGACCACATGACCTTCTCCCGCCTCCTCTGGATCATCCAGATGGTCATTGGGGGAACTTCGAACGGGCCTGGACATGTGCTGGCGTGAGCAGGGGGACCTTGCGTGCCCTGCAGGATTTTAATCCATGACGGCGTAGTGTGTTACTGACGGTAATGTTTGAGACTGGTCCCAGCTCTCTTCAGGTC
The DNA here is from genome assembly GCF_046119375.1 of Phyllobates terribilis. Lineage (NCBI taxonomy): Eukaryota > Metazoa > Chordata > Amphibia > Anura > Dendrobatidae > Phyllobates > Phyllobates terribilis. Next base: position 435,617,538 of record NW_027362767.1, on the reverse strand, counting down.
ATTGACCACTTCCTCCTGTGTAGTTCTGGGCTGATTCCTGACCTTTCTCAGAATCATCCTTACCCCATGAGGCGAGATCTTGAATGTAACCCCAGACTGAGGAAGATTGACGTCATCTTGTGTTTCTTCCATTTTCTAATAATTGTGCCAAAAGTTGCCTTCTCACCAAGCTGCTTGTCTATTGTCCTGTAGCCCATCCCAGCCTTGTGCAGGTTTACAGTTTTGTCCCTGGTGTCCTTAGACAGCTCTTTGGTCTTGGCCACGGTGGAGAGGTTGGAGTGTGATTAAGTGTGTGGACAGGTGTCTTTTATACAGGTAACGAGTTCAAACAGATGCAATTAATACAGGTAATGAGTGCAGAGTAGGAGGAATTCTTACAGAAAAACTAACAGGTCTGTGAGAGACAGAATTCTTGCTGGTTGGTCGGTGATCAAATACTTATTTCATGCAATAAAAAGCAATTTAATTATGTAAAAATCATTCAATGTGATTTTCTGGATTTTATTTTTAGCTTCCGTCTCTCACAGTTGAAGTGTACCTACGATAAAATTACAGACCTCTCCATTCTGTGTAGGTGGGAAAACTTGCAAAATCGGCAGTGTATCAAATACTTATTTTCCCCACTGTATATATATGTGTGTGTATAGTATGATAGACCTGGATTTCTATGTGATGGTGGCGCCATCCGGTGGCTGTCAGCAGACTTTTCTCTGTCAGTTTTTGCCTTTCATTATTTTCCATTACTTGTCGCTTTCTTTGTGATGTTTCTTCCTCTCTCACTATATGAAATATCTCAGTGTTTTGTGAATGGAGAAGTTGGAACATGAATGAATGAATTAATGAATGAGCAGCTGACGTCCCCGGTGACTCACGCCTCATTACCGTGGGCTCCAGTCATTCAGGACTCTGTCACCATTACGACCGCTCTGATGCTGATGATGCTCTCCGTGGACAGGAATGCACTGCGGACACTGAATTTCCCAGCATCCTCTGCTGCGATGGATGTGTAATAAATGAGCTGGAATAACAGTTACTATTAATCTGCTACTGATCGGGAGGAACAGGTTCTTCTTAAAGGAGCCACGATCTCATGCAACCCAGAGCCCAGGATAGCGCAGCGGTGCTTTATGGTAATCTCGGTTCTGACATGGCTGATTCCTGAGAGAAATAGATTGTACTCACCTGTCCAATAAAGAGATCAATAATAAACTCCTCATCATGCAGTGTCATGTAGACGAGACGCTGCTGAACGTTATGTTTAGGTGCAGAGGAGATCAGCGGCGTCTGAGAAGGATCTCTGGCGCCACTGATCTCCAGAGATATTAAAATCCTTGTTGGCTCCTCACCCCTTAAATGTTTAACTATATACTGTATATTCCTGTAGCGACTCACACTGTATACCATATGTGCAGCCTGTGCTCAGGGGCCCCCTGTGCATTAGGTGACATGTGAGGGGTGTCTCCTGCGCAGGGTGTCTGTATATTGCTCCAGCGCAGGGGTGTCTGTATACTGCTCCAGCGCAGGGGTGTCTGTATACTGCTCCAGCGCAGGGGTGTCTGTATACTGCTCCAGCGCAGGGGTGTCTGTATACTGCTCCAGAGCAGGGGTGTCTGTATACTGCTCCAGAGCAGGGGTGTCTGTATACTGCTCCAGAGCAGGGGTGTCTGTATACTGCTCCAGCGCAGGGGTGTCTGTATACTGCTCCAGCGCAGGGGTGTCTGTATACTGCTCCAGCGCAGGGGTGTCTGTATACTGCTCCAGAGCAGGGGTGTCTGTATACTGCTCCAGAGCAGGGGTGTCTGTATACTGCTCCAGAGCAGGGGTGTCTGTATACTGCTCCAGAGCAGGGGTGTCTGTATACTGCTCCAGCGCAGGGGTGTCTGTATACTGCTCCAGCGCAGGGGTGTCTGTATACTGCTCCAGCGCAGGGGTGTCTGTATACTGCTCCTGCGCAGGGGTGTCTGTATACTGCTCCAGCGCAGGGATGTCTGTATACTGCTCCAGCGCAGGGGTGTCTGTATACTGCTCCAGAGCAGGGGTGTCTGTATACTGCTCCAGCGCAGGGGTGTCTGTATACTGCTCCAGCGCAGGGGTGTCTGTATACTGCTCCAAAGCAGAGGTGTCTGTATACTGCTCCAGAGCAGGGGTGTCTGTAAACTGCTCCAGAGCAGGGGTGTCTGTATACTGCTCCAGCGCAGGGGTGTCTGTATACTGCTCCAGCGCAGGGGTGTCTGTATACTGCTCCCACGTAGGGGAAAAATGCAGTAAAAGCGATGAAAGCATCAGAACGGCATCAGTAACAGGACGGCCCAGAACGGAGGCAGTAACGGGACTGCCCAGAACGGCGCCAGTAACGGGATGGCCCAGAACGGCGCCAGCTACAGGACGTCCCAGAACGGCGCCAGCAACAGGACGGCCCAGAACGGCAGCGATCAAGCCTCGAAAAGGCCACGTTCACACCTTCAGTTTTACCTTACAGATACTGATGTAAAATACTGAACGTGTGAACGTGGCCAAATAATGATAAAATCCGACATCGTCCGGTGTCGCCTCCATCGCTCCGCCCGCAGAATCGTCTCACTGGGGATTCACCACACAATAAACGCTGTAAGGACAAAAAATATGGAACAATTGCGTTTTTCACCATTATTTCAGTGCATTTAATGGAAAAGTGAACAGTGTAAAAACATAACGCGTCCTACAAAAATAACATGCGCCTGCGGCCACAGAAAAGACTTTAGCTCTTGTAAAGACTAAGTGCACACGAAGCGTTTTTGATGCATTTTTTCCGCCGTGGAAACTCTCATCCGACCGCCGCTCCCACTGATAATAGTGAGAGCGGCGCTGCTGAGGGCAGCAGTAGTTCTCCTCAGCAGAGCCGGCGTACCCGCTGTTAAAAAAAGAAAAAATATATAGCTGCCCCTGATGTCCTCGGTCCCGGCAATGCTCTCCTCCCGGCAGCCAGCGGTACACTGCGGGGAGCGCGCTCGCTCCCCGCAATGTACTGTGCTGCCAGGACCTGCGGTCACGTGAGCGATCAGCTGATCGCTCACGTGACCTGACCGTGGGAAAATTCAGAATAAAGTTCCCATGGTGGTGAGCTCACTGGGGCTGATCAGCTGATCTTCAGCTGATGAACCCCAGTGACCTCCTGCAGCAATTTACACTGATAGGAGTGATTTTACACCCCTGTCAGTGTACATTGCTGTCTTTTACAGCTGTGACATCAGTGATTGCTGATGTCACTGCTGTAGAAGTGACCCGGATCGCCGAGGGACAATCGGCGGTAATCGTGGACTACGTAGTTGACGGCGGACAGGTGAGGAAATGGTTGTTTGCTTTTTTACTTTTTTTTTCAGAAGATTGAGGGCTTCGTGGACCCTTACAATAAAAAAAAATGTAAACCGTGTGTTTTTTATTTCATTAAAATACTTTATTCTGTCCGTGTCTTTTATTGAAAAAGCGCCAACGACTTTACTTCGCAGTTAGTAATGGGTGTGTCTTATACACCGCGTGCAGAATTATTAGGCAAATGCGTATTTTGATCACATGATACGTTTTCTACATGTCGTCCTACTCCAAGCTGCATATTCTTGAGAGCGAACTACCAATGAAGTAAATCTGGTGATGTGCATCTCTGTAATGAGGAGGGGTGTTGACTAATGACATCAACCCCCTATATAAGGTGTGCTTAATTATTAGGCAACTTCCTTTCCTTTGGCAAAATGGGTCAGAAGAGAGATTTGACGGGCTCTGAAAAGTCCAAAATTGTGAGATGTCTTGCAGAGGGAGGCAGCAGTCTTGAAATTTCCAAATTTTTGAAGCATGATCACCGAACAATCAAGCGTTTCATGGCAAATAGCCAAGATGGTCGCAAGAAGCGTGTTGGCCAAAAAAGTCACAAAATAACTGCCCATGAATTGAGGAAAATCAAGCGTGAAGCTGCCAAGATGCCATTCACCACCAGTTTTACCATATTTCTGAGCTGCAACGTTACTGGAGTATCAAAAAGCACAAGGTGTGCGATACTCAGGGACATGGCCAAGGTAAGGAAGGCTGAAAAACCACCACCTCTGAACAAGAAACATAAGATAAAACATCAAGAATGGGCCAAGAAATATCTTGAGACTGATCTTTCAAAGGTTTTATGGACTGATGAAGTGAGAGTGACTCTTGATGGGCCAGATGGATGAGCCAGAGGCTGGATCAGTAAAGGGCAGAGAGCTCCACTCCGACTCAGACGCCAGCAAGGTGGAGGTGGGCTACTGGTATGGGCTGGTATCATCAAAGATGAACTTGTGGGACCTTTTTGGGTTGAGGATGGAGTGAAGCTCAACTCCCAGACCTACTGCCAGTTTCTGGAAGACAACTTCTTCAAGCAGTGGTACAGGAAGAAGTCGGTATCGTTCAAGAAAAACATGATTTTCATGCAGGACAATGCTCCATCACATGCATCCAACTACTCCACAGCACGGCTGGCCAGTAAAGGTCTAAAAGAAGAAAAATTAATGACATGGCCCCCTTGTTCACCTGATCTGAACCCCATAGAGAACCTGTGGTCCATCATAAAATGTGAGATCTACAGGGAGGGAAAACAGTACACCTCTGGGAACAGTGTCTGGGAGGCTGTGGTGGCCGCTGCATGCAATGTTGATCGAAAACAGATCAAGCAACTGACAGAATCTATGGATGGAGGCTGCTGAGTGTCATCATAAAGAAAGGTGGCTATATTCATCACTAATTTTTTGGGGTTTTTGTTTTTGCATGTCAGAAATGTTTATTTCTAAATTTTGTGCACTGATATTGGTTTACCTGGAGAAAATAAACAAGTGAGATGGGATTATATTTGGTTTTTATTAAGTTGCCTAATAATTCTGCACAGTAATAGTTACCTGCACAAACAGATATCCTCCTAAGATAGACAAATCTAAAAAAAAACACTCCAACTTCCAAAAATATTAAGCTTGGATATTTATGAGTCTTTTGGGTTGATTGAGAACATAGGTGTTGATCAATAATAAATATAATCCTCTAAAATACAACTTGCCTAATAATTCTGCACACAGTGTAGACGCCCTCCATTACTAACCTGGGCTTCATGTCAGCTGCCAATGCAACGCTGATATGAACCTTAAACACATTACCCCACTGCCACCGCTACAGGGCAGTGGGAAGAGCGAGGCTAAGAGCCAGATTTGGCACATCTTATGTATGCACCATTTCTGGGACTGCTGAGGGGTGATATTAATAGCCGCGGAGGGGGCTAGTATCCAAGGCCCCTTCCCTGACTATAAATATCAGCCTGCAGCTGTCTATTTTGCCTTTACTGGTTAGATTTTATAGGGGGACCCTACGTAAAAAAATTTCTGGGGTCCCCCTGTAATCTAGCCAGTAAAGGCTAAACAAACAGCTGTGGGCTGATATTAATAGCCAGGGAACATTGTTGGCTAATGGCCCCTTCCCCGGCTACTAATATCAGCCCCCAGCGGTCGGCTTTCCCTCTGCTGGTTATGAAAATGATGCAGGAGCCCATGCCATTTTTTTTTTATTTTAGGCTCTGTGCCCACGATCCGGACGTAGCAGTGCTTTGGATGCATATTTTTTTCTGCATCCAAAACATTGCATTCTATTGAACGCAGGAATATCCACATGTGCTCACTGAACCATGCGTATTTACCGCATTCAATACATTCTAGTGGTCAAATTTGTGTTGCGGAGACTGGCGACTCCCCAAGAGAATTTGACATGCTGCGGTCCTGAAAGACGTGCCGCATGTCAGTGTCCACGGGTGATCTTCAGCCTCTGATGCACGCATAGTGGACGTGGGATTTCTAGAGATCCCATCCACTATGCTGTAACATCTGGACCCTGCGGGTTTGACGCTGTATAAACATGCAGCCTCAAACCTGCAGCGGCTCCTTTTCGTGGCCACGTACCCAAACTCACCCGCAGCATGTCAATTTCTGTAGTGGACACGCTAGTTTCCTGCAGATTTTGACTGATTGAAGCGTCATTATATGCGGTGGATTCACATGTACCGACAACAAAAGTGCAGCATTAGAACACCGCGTTTTGGACGCAGAAAAAATACGCTGCGTCCAAAGTGCTGCTGAGTGCGGATCGGGGAGGGGGGGACATAGGGGCTAACGAACCAGCTGTGAGATGTTATTTAATGGCCAGGGACCATGTTTGCCTAATGGCACCTTTCCAGGCTAAAAATTCCAGCTCACAGCTGCTCCAGAAATTACATGGATAGCAATGCTAATAAAGAATGTGTAGCGCCGGCGTCCCTGCCCTCTGCTAGGCAGGGACGCTGTTCCCCTCACCCCTCTGCTCCGAGCCCGGCGTCCTCCTCCCGCTCTGCTGGCAGCGCGCGCTCCTTCCCGGCCACTGTGCTTAGGGCGCGCGCGCGCTCCCTCCCTCTTAAAGGGGCCGCGCGCGCCGTCCTAAGGAGTCCCCGGCCAATGGCCGGAGGACTTCACCACATATAAGGCACCTCCTCCAAAATGGAGGTGCCCGAGCAATGTTGTTGCACTGTTCACTACTCTGCTTCAGCCCTCAGGTCCCGTTGCCAGTTACCTGCCAGAATCCTGCCAGTTTTCTGTCTGTTTCCTGCCTGATATTCCGCTTACCTGCCTGCTAGCCTGAGGTCCGACGGTCTGCCTACCGACTCCTGTCAGTCTGTCTAAGGACCAGCTTGCCCGCTCACCTGGGAGCGCTCTTCTGCTACCTGCCTGCTAGCCTGAGGTCCGACGGTCTGCCCTCCAACTCCTGTCAGTCTGTCTATGGACCAGCTTGCCCGCTCACCTGGGAGCGCACATCTGCTACCTGCCTGCTAGCCTATCTGGAGGCTCCGCCGTCACGTGCTGTGACCACCTGCCATTCCAGAGACTCCTGCCCGCTCACCTGGGAGCGCACACCTGTTACCTGCCTGCTAGCCTACCTGGAGGCTCCGCCGTCACGTGCTGTGACCACCTGCCATTCCAGAGACTCTCGCTTGCTCACCTGGGAGCACACATCTACCATCTGCCTGCTAGCCTACCTGGAGGCTCAGCCGTCACAGGTCGTACCTACCCTATACCCAGAGACTGTCCCGGTCACTTGCTGTGACCTCCTGCCCGTTCACCCAGAGACTGCCCCGGTCACTTGCTGTGACCTCCTGCCCGTTTACCCAGAGACTGTCCCGGTCACTTGCCGTGACCACCTGCCCGTTTACCCAGAGACTGTCCCGGTCACCTGCTGTGACTACCTGCCCGTCTTCCCTGGTCACCACCCGCTTCCTTACAAGGACCGCCCCCTTGTATAGTAGCTCAGAGGTTCCGCCTCCCAGACCTGTTACAGTTTGCTCGGGCCATGGAACCCGGTGGTACCCAAGCTCCCTCGCTCTCGGACCTATGTCATGAACTGTCCCGTCAGAGGTCCCAACAGGAGTCCATCCTGGGTCACCTGCGGAATGTCAACTCACGCCTGGACACTCTGACAGCTCCACCAGCAACCACCGCTAGAGTCATGACTCGCAACCCGGCAGCGCCGCTGCCCACCAATACCATGGTATCCTGCTCCGGACCCCGGCTTTCTGCACCTCCTCGCTTCGGAGGCGACTCCGCTCAGGCTCGGGGCTTCATAAACCAGTGCACCCTGCACTTTGAACTCCTGTCCCACCAGTTTTATTCCGACCGGGCCAAAGTAGCCTTCATCATGTCCCATCTCACGGGGGAGGCACTGGCTTGGCTGAATCCTCTATGGGAGAGAGCAGACCCCCTGGTGTCCGACTTGCCTGCCTTTCTCACGGCTTTCCGGAAAGTCTTCGACGAACCTGGACGGAAGACCTCATCCGCATCGTCTCTGCTACGCCTCCGTCAGGGAAGTCTCACCGTGGGCCAATATGCCATACGGTTCCGTACCCTTGCCTCGGAGCTGGCCTGGGATAACGACGCTCTGGTATCTGTCTTCTGGGAGGGTCTGTCCGGCCGTATTAAAGATGAACTCGCCGGTCGGGACATTCCTACCACTCTCGATGATTTAATAACTCTTGCCACCCGGATTGACCTACGGTTCCAGGAGCGTGCCAAAGAGGTCACCCGTGAGAGGAGGTTTCCACGTCTAGCTCCTTCCTTCCAGAAACCCGTCACTCCCTCCGTTTCTCCCCAGGTACACCCTCCTGAGCCTATGCAGGTCGACCAGACCAAGATGGTCAAAACCCGTCAGGACTTACGCCGTGCCGAGGGGAGCTGCTTCTACTGTGGCAGTAAGGAGCACCGGATCCGTACCTGCCCGGAGAGGTCGGGAAACGCCTGTGTCTAGGTTCGCTCAGAGAGGTCGACCTAGACAAGAATAAATCCTCTCCATCTCTGCTGCTGTCAGTCTCAATCGTCTGCGGGGAGAACCGTTATTTCGAACTAGCCCAACTTGACTCTGGAGCAGCCGGGAATCTTATTTCACAGTCCCTGGTAGAGAAATACCGCATCCCCACCAAACCTCTGGCTGTACCCTTGTCTGTTGCTGCCGTGGATGGGGGCCTCTTACCACGTCCCATCCAACTCATCACCGAATCCATTACTCTACAGGTGGGAATGCTGCATTCTGAGAGTATCTCCTTTCATGTTCTGCCTGGACTCTCTCACGCCCTCTTGCTAGGCCTACCTTGGCTCCAGAGACATGCACCCGTGCTGGACTGGCAGACCGGAGAAGTCCTTCGCTGGGGACAGGACTGTCATAAGTCTTGTCTGGTTCCCGTCCATCCCGTCCGTCCTTCTCCTACCCCAGCTAATCTACCTGGACTTCCGATTCCTTATTGGTCATATGCTGATGTCTTTAATAAAAAGGAGGCAGAGACACTACCCCCTCATAGACCATACGACTGCCCTATCGACCTGTTACCCGGTACTACTCCTCCCCGTGGGCGTATTTACCCATTGTCCACTGCTGAGATCCGGTCTATGTCCGAGTATATTGAGGAGAATCTGGCCCGGGGATTTATCCGGAAATCTACCTCCCCGGCGGGAGCAGGCTTCTTCTTTGTTAAAAAGAAGGACGGCTCTCTCCGTCCCTGCATAGACTATAGAGGCCTAAACCAGATCACGGTGAAGAATAAGTACCCCCTTCCGCTCATTCCGGAATTATTTGATCGCCTGAGGGGGGCTAGAATCTTCACCAAACTGGACCTTCGTGGGGCGTACAACCTGGTCCGTATCCGTCAGGGGGATGAATGGAAGACGGCATTCAACACCCGGGACGGCCACTACGAATATCTGGTAATGCCCTTCGGTCTCTGTAACGCTCCCGCCGTCTTTCAAGAGTTGGTCAATGACATCTTCCGGGACCTTCTCTACTCCTGCGTGGTGGTGTACCTGGACGACATCTTGGTCTTCTCTCCGGATCTCCAGACTCACCGGAGGGATGTTCGTCAGGTCCTGCTCAGGCTCAGGCAGAACCACCTCTTCGCTAAATATGAGAAGTGCCTCTTTGAGCAGACCTCGCTTCCATTTTTGGGCTACATAATTTCTCAGACAGGCCTACGAATGGATCCTGAGAAACTGTCTGCCATCGAGAAGTGGCCTCGACCGGAGGGGTTGAAGGCCATTCAGCGGTTCCTGGGCTTCGCCAACTACTACCGCCTCTTCATACCGCACTTCTCTTTCCGGACTGCCCCAATTTCCGCGCTCACCCGTAAGGGCACTAATCCCAGAGAGTGGCCGCCCGAAGCAGAGGAGGCCTTTCTTTCCTTAAAACAGGCCTTCTCTTCCGCCCCGGTGCTGCATCGCCCTGATGGCAACAAGCAGTTCTTCCTGGAGGTTGACGCCTCCTCCTCTGGAGCCGGAGCGGTACTTACCCAAAAATCGTCTTCCGGGAGAATGGTAACTTGTGGCTTCTTCTCCAAACTCTTCTCCTCTTCTGAGCGCAACTATTCCATAGGAGATCGAGAGTTATTGGCCATCAAGCTGGCATTGGAGGAGTGGCGTTACCTGCTCGAAGGGGCTCTTCACCCGGTAATAATTTACACTGACCACAAGAACTTGGCTTACCTCCAGCATGCCCAGAGACTTAACCCGCGCCAAGCCCGGTGGTCCTTGTTTTTTGCTCGCTTTGATTTTGTTCTTCATTTTCGCCCGGCTGACAAAAACATCAAGGCGGACGCCTTATCCCGATCCTTTATGGTGTCTGATCTCGAGGAAGAACCGAAACACATCATCGATCCCGCCAGAGTAATGCAGGTGGCTCCCGTGAGTCTAAATCGTCTCCCTCCCGGTAAGATGTTCGTATCAGTACCTGATCGGGAGAAGATCCTACACTGGGGTCACTCGTCTAAACTAGCTGGCCACGCCGGTCAGAAAAAGACCCTCCAGCTTATTACCCAGCACTATTGGTGGCCTACCCTGCACAAGGACGTAATAGACTTTGTTTCTGCCTGTGTGTCCTGCGCCCGCAACAAGGTTCCGAGACATCTGCCAGCCGGTCGCCTCCTTCCGCTCCCAGTACCTGCTGCCCCCTGGCAGCATATAGCAATGGACTTTATAACTGATCTCCCCGTCTCTGCCGGTTGTACGGTCATTTGGGTGGTCGCTGACCGCTTTTCCAAGATGGCTCATTTCGTTCCCCTGCCAGGCCTCCCGTCTGCACCCGAGCTGGCTAAAGACTTTATCCGCCACATCTTCCGTCTTCATGGACTGCCCCTCCACATAGTGTCGGATCGTGGGGTACAGTTCACCTCACGCTTCTGGAGAGCCACTTGTAAACTGCTAGATGTCACCCTGGACTTCTCCTCCGCTTACCACCCACAGTCTAATGGTCAAGTGGAGCGGATCAATCAGAACCTGACCAGTTACCTCCGACACTTCGTTAATGCCCACCATTCAGACTGGGTGGATCTCCTGCCATGGGCCGAATTTTCTTACAACAATCACGAGAGCGAATCTTCCTCCAAATCCCCGTTTTTTGTTGTCTTCGGTCAGCATCCTCGGATCCCATTTCCCGTCTCCACCTCGGTGGACAATCCGGCTGCGGAATCTCTTGTTAACAAATTTTCCTCCATATGGGAGAGTACCCGGTCCGCACTCCTTCTGTCATCCGAGCGTATGAAAAGACATGCTGACAAAAAACGTCTGGATCCTCCTCAATTCCGTCCAGGGAATAAGGTCTGGCTCTCGTCCAAGTATGTCCGGCTCAAGATTCCTTCCTATAAGTTAGGGCCTCGGTTCATCGGTCCTCTGGAGGTCATCAGTCAGATCAACCCGGTGGCCTATAAATTGAAACTCCCGGCCAACTTACGGATCCCTAACTCCTTCCTTGTATCTCTCCTCAAACCTGTGGTACTTAACTCTTTTTCCAAGTCTACAGGTACGCCTCCTGCTCCGGTTTCCGCTGAAAACGAATTTGAGGTAGAGAACATTCTGGCCACCAAAAGGGTAAGAGGGAAGACCTTTTTCTGGTAGATTGGAGGGGGTTTGGTCCTGAAGAGAGAACGTGGGAGCCCCGGGAGAACATCCATGCCCCTCTCATCCTAGCTAAATTTCTCTCTGGCCTAAAAAAGGGGGGCCTAAAGGGGGGGGTACTGTAGCGCCGGCGTCCCTGCCCTCTGCTAGGCAGGGACGCTGTTCCCCTCACCCCTCTGCTCCGAGCCCGGCGTCCTCCTCCCGCTCTGCTGGCAGCGCGCGCTCCTTTCAGGCCACTGTGCTTAGGGCGCGCGCGCGCGCTCCCTCCCTCTTAAAGGGGCCGCGCGCGCCGTCCTAAGGAGTCCCCGGCCAATGGCCGGGGGACTTCACCATATATAAGGCACCTCCTCCAAAATGGAGGTGCCCGAGCAATGTTGTTGCACTGTTCACTACTCTGCTTCAGCCCTCAGGTCCCGTTGCCAGTTACCTGCCAGAATCCTGCCAGTTTTCTGTCTGTTTCCTGCCTGATATTCCGCTTACCTGCCTGCTAGCCTGAGGTCCGACGGTCTGCCTACCGACTCCTGTCAGTCTGTCTAAGGACCAGCTTGCCCGCTCACCTGGGAGCGCTCTTCTGCTACCTGCCTGCTAGCCTGAGGTCCGACGGTCTGCCCTCCAACTCCTGTCAGTCTGTCTATGGACCAGCTTGCCCGCTCACCTGGGAGCGCACATCTGCTACCTGCCTGCTAGCCTATCTGGAGGCTCCGCCGTCACGTGCTGTGACCACCTGCCATTCCAGAGACTCCTGCCCGCTCACCTGGAGCACACACCTGCTACCTGCCTGCTAGCCTACCTGGAGGCCCCGCCGTCACGTGCTGTGACCACCTGCCATTCCAGAGACTCCTGCCCGCTCACCTGGGAGCGCACACCTGTTACCTGTCTGCTAGCCTACCTGGAGGCTCCGCCGTCACGTGCTGTGACCACCTGCCATTCCAGAGACTCTCGCTTGCTCACCTGGGAGCACACATCTACCATCTGCCTGCTAGCCTACCTGGAGGCTCAGCCGTCACAGGTCGTACCTACCCTATACCCAGAGACTGTCCCGGTCACTTGCTGTGACCTCCTGCCCGTTCACCCAGAGACTGTCCCGGTCACTTGCTGTGACCTCCTGCCCGTTCACCCAGAGACTGCCCCGGTCACTTGCTGTGACCTCCTGCCCGTTTACCCAGAGACTGTCCCGGTCACTTGCCGTGACCACCTGCCCGTTTACCCAGAGACTGTCCTGGTCACCTGCTGTGACTACCTGCCCGTCTTCCCTGGTCACCACCCGCTTCCTTACAAGGACCGCCCCCTTGTATAGTAGCTCAGAGGTTCCGCCTCCCAGACCCGTTACAGAATGGGACTAGCTGACACCCAGCTCCTTAGTTTGGTAATGACAAGGTGTCAATCAGACCCTTTCATGACCAAACCCAATTAAAGTAAAGAGTTAAATAAACACTTTATTTGAAATACAACAGACCCATTCTTTAATCATTTAAATTAACCAATATACTCACCCCAGTTCTGACAGTAATCCAAAAAGCAAATGTAGCACCCTGAGGATTCGGCTGCTACAGGGGTATTGCACCTCAACCCAGAGGTGTGATATTCCACTCCCGGGTAAGGAAGGAGTGTGGAACTGAGCTCAGATAGACTGCATGCACTACATACATCCCATTCCAGAGGAGCAGGCCGACGGTACTCCCACTTAGAAATGTGCAGGTACAACCGAGCCTGTTCCTGGCTGGAGTGGGAGGGGGGTGGTACATCCCATGTAGTGTAGGGGCAGATAGGGGGAGCAGTCTGGGTAGTGATAGGAGCTCATTGGGTGCTGGTCACCTGAGCTCACACATAGAGGGATATATAAGGAGGGCACCAACTTAGATCAGGGTCAGACGCTGAGAACAAGTCAGTTGGAGAGGAGAGAGAAGGAAACAGCAGCCCTGGAGAGAGAGAGAGTGGAGCAGAGAAAGACCCAGAGGGGGAAGACTGAAGGGACCCAAGAACCCAAATTAGAGCACCGGGTGAGGAGTCAGCAAGAGGGTACCGGAACCCAAGCTGGTGGGGGCAAAGACATTCCCCAGCCAGAGACCGGAGACCGTGGGCAGTGTCTGTCACGGTCACCCACCACATTCACCCCGAAGGCACACCACATGAAGGGTCAGGGAACCCAGGGCCAAGGGTGTCCCAAAAGAAGGCCCGAGGGAGCTGGACCTAGGTGAATCACTGGTGGGGACGGCTGAAGAAAGGACAGAGGGAGAGCTCAGGGCCACGCTCTGGACTTGTTTGGGGGTTGGCCGGATCCAGGACCTGGTGGACGCAGCACGGCTCGGGTGGTCACTAGCAGCTGGAGTGACCAGTACAACATCAGCAGTAAGTAAACACCCTTAACTGCACAACCCGAGTCTGTCTTCATTGCCGGCTGCATCGCACCACCACAACCCCCATCCTCTGCGCCTGTCCCCTCTGAGGCTATACCCCTCCCGTTGGGGGTTATCTCACCAAGCTGCGCACCCACCATCAGCCTCAGCGGACCCTGCAGCAGCGGCGGCCACAGTGACCGCATCACAACGGGTGGCGTAGTCGACACAAAAGAACTTTAGTAACATCTGTAAAGCTGCCACATAACACTTAGCTTGACGCCCTGGGCACGGGACCGGGTCACAGCCGCTCGGAGACTACAACCCCCCCATCTGATCCGGTGCCGGGTATTCCCCTCAAAAAGGAATATGTCCCAGGGGGCGCGTCAACTTTGGCGTAGTCGGCAGGATTACGTGCCCGCAACACCCGGGTACTGCGTGCCAGAAGAAAAGTGCAAGTTTACCTCAGAAAGAAGTCTCCCGCCGGTTCCGGAGGGCCCACGCCATCGGACTCCATCACCAGTCGTTTCCCGCCGATTGTCCGCCATTTCCAGCTTGTTCCCGCCATCTGCCGAGTTCCCCGCCACTGGGAAGCGATTCCCGCCAAAACCGCAGATTTCCCGCCTTGGAAGAGCAGCGGACGCCATTATGGGCGTGCCAAAGGAGGGCAAGAGGCCACCTCCCATCGTGGGCCAGGACAGAAAATGGCGCCAAAAGTGGAAACCGCCCCCACCAACAGAGACTGTGATGCTGGAGGTGTCTGTCAGCGTGAAAGAACTCCCCCTGGAGCTGACAGTCACCGAGTTGCCCCGGGACCGCCCTCGAGGTGGGAGGAGACGAAAGAGAAGAGAAAAGATGGGTGTCGCTTGGAGCAGTCTGGAGCGAGCGCACCCGGAGGCAAGAGGTCTAACAAGGAGTAGCGGAGAAGCTCACCCGGAGATGGAAAGAAAGCAGAACAGCACCGGCCCGCTGGCCAGGAGTCTGCTAGAGACCGAGGAAGGAGGGCAGAGCAGCACCGGCCCGCTGGCCAGGAGCCTGCCGGAAGCCGAGCAGAGCAGCACCGACCCGATGGTCAGGAGCCTGCTAGAGTCCACAACCCCGCTAGGTCTAGCGGAGATCCTAGCGCAGCTCCCCCGAAACCGGGAGTGTGCACAAACTGCCCTGGAGGGCCTCGCAAGGAGGATGGCCCGGGTACAGCGTGAGATACTGGCGGAGTGGGGCCGGGAGATGACCCAGCAAGCAAAGACCAGTCAACGGAGCACGCTACCCTGGAAGAGGAAGCAGACCGCCTCTGAGGATGGCGCGGGAGGACCCAAGGCCGGAGACGGCGCCGAGGAGGGAGCCGAACGTATGGAGGCAGGTAAAGGGGACGCCTATACCCCAAGCCGAGAAACCGCCCACCTGCCCCAGCTCCCCGTCGCAGAGCCCGAAAGTCCCCCTGCTGTGCCCGAAACCGCCATGTCACCGCTAATGACTAGGCCCCAACCGGAAGCCGCCGCCGCGACCCCTGTGACGTCACACGCCTCGACCCCGAGCGTGACCAAGCAGGAAGTACCACCAGCCTGGTCGCAGGGCCTAGAATTCCCGGGCGTCGCATCACCAACAGCGCCCCCTACCTCCGCGGAGCCTCCGGCCTGGCCGCAAGGCCAGGTAGCCCAGGGCGCCGCCGTCCTAACGGTGCCCTTCACCTTCCAGGTGCCCCAGGCCTGGGCAACCCGGGCGCCACCACCACCGCGCCCGCGCCCGCAATACCATAGGGTGCCACACCTGGGGGAGGACCTCTTCGGCCAGCTCACATGGCCGGACGGGCGGCCCTTCATCTGGCCCGAAGGGTACCCTGAGCTGGAGCGGCAGCAAAGACTAGGGCCCTTGTGTGAGCCCCTAATCCCGGCTCCGAAGCCCGTGGCTCGGGTCTCGCCTCCTCTAGCAGAAGCCCAATTCGTGTGGGACCCCACGGGAGAAGATTTGATGGGGTTCACCGGAGAAACTCGGGCAGCCGCAGCTGAACGTACAGAGTGTTGCCGTCAACAGCTGGCAGAGTTTAAGAGAGAACGGGAGGAGAGGCGGGTCAGAGAACAACAGGCCCAAATCCAGAGCGCGGAGCAGAAGAGCCGGACTAGGAGGAACCCCCGTGCAGCGCATTGTCCCCGCACCATCGGGACAGTGATAAAGTTCAACCCGCAGCATGGGTGGGGCTTTATTCGGGACCGTAACAACCGCGGTGACGTTTTTGTGACCCGCAGAGACGTCGAGTCCCACCTGCCGGAAGGTCACAAAGGCCGTGACCTCTACGTCGGAGACGAAGTCACTTTCACCCGGCACAAGTGTGCCAAAGGACCTTACGCCCTCCACGTACACCGCTTGACGGAGGAGGAGTTGCGGTACGGAGAGGAGGAGCCAGAGGACCCGGACGGGTCTGAAGAAACATCATATCAAGAAAGAGCAGGAGGAAGACGCCGTTGAGTGCGGCAGAGCAGGAGCTGTAAATAGTTACCCAATCGGGGTATATAGAAACTGAAACTGTTGCTGCTAAAATAGTCCCCGTTGGGACCAGGGAACTGTTTACCCGTTAACCCCTTCATCCTACAGGCTGAGGACTGTGAGCAGCCATTCCCTTTCCTCTAACTGGCCGAGGACTGAGAGCGGCCAACTTCCAACTTCCCCTGTATATAGTTGCGCGTCCTAAAGCGCCCCCTACCGGTTTTATAAGAAAACCAGATTTTTCTAAGAGACTGTCGCACTTTTCCCGGACACACGTTGCACAGTGTCCGGAGGAGGAACCAGAGACAAGAGAAGTCTACGAGAAAGTTTTATCTGATAAGATATGTTATATATATAATGTCTTATATGTTTTATATGTTACTATGAAAAATTTTGTATGTTTTGGTGTTTTATGTCTTACAGCCCGAGGACGTGCTGTGATTTACCAGGGGGGAATGTAGCACCCTGAGGATTCGGCTGCTACAGGGGTATTGCACCTCAACCCAGAGGTGTGATATTCCACTCCCGGGTAAGGAAGGAGTGTGGAACTGAGCTCAGATAGACTGCATGCACTACATACATCCCATTCCAGAGGAGCAGGCCGACGGTACTCCCACTTAGAAATGTGCAGGTACAACCGAGCCTGTTCCTGGCTGGAGTGGGAGGGGGGTGGTACATCCCATGTAGTGTAGGGGCAGATAGGGGGAGCAGTCTGGGTAGTGATAGGAGCTCATTGGGTGCTGGTCACCTGAGCTCACACATAGAGGGATATATAAGGAGGGCACCAACTTAGATCAGGGTCAGACGCTGAGAACAAGTCAGTTGGAGAGGAGAGAGAAGGAAACAGCAGCCCTGGAGAGAGAGAGAGTGGAGCAGAGAAAGACCCAGAGGGGGAAGACTGAAGGGACCCAAGAACCCAAATTAGAGCACCGGGTGAGGAGTCAGCAAGAGGGTACCGGAACCCAAGCTGGTGGGGGCAAAGACATTCCCCAGCCAGAGACCGGAGACCGTGGGCAGTGTCTGTCACGGTCACCCACCACATTCACCCCGAAGGCACACCACATGAAGGGTCAGGGAACCCAGGGCCAAGGGTGTCCCAAAAGAAGGCCCGAGGGAGCTGGACCTAGGTGAATCACTGGTGGGGACGGCTGAAGAAAGGACAGAGGGAGAGCTCAGGGCCACGCTCCGGACTTGTTTGGGGGTTGGCCGGATCCAGGACCTGGTGGACGCAGCACGGCTCGGGTGGTCACTAGCAGCTGGAGTGACCAGTACAACATCAGCAGTAAGTAAACACCCTTAACTGCACAACCCGAGTCTGTCTTCATTGCCGGCTGCATCGCACCACCACAACCCCCATCCTCTGCGCCTGTCCCCTCTGAGGCTATACCCCTCCCGTTGGGGGTTATCTCACCAAGCTGCGCACCCACCATCAGCCTCAGCGGACCCTGCAGCAGCGGCGGCCACAGTGACCGCATCACAACGGGTGGCGTAGTCGACACAAAAGAACTTTAGTAACATCTGTAAAGCTGCCACATAACACTTAGCTTGACGCCCTGGGCACGGGACCGGGTCACAGCCGCTCGGAGACTACAACCCCCCCATCTGATCCGGTGCCGGGTATTCCCCTCAAAAAGGAATATGTCCCAGGGGGCGCGTCACAATGTCCCACCAAATAACTTTATTTAGATCCAAAAAGCATTCATTGATGAACAAAAACGCTTCAAAAAACGCTTGGAAAAAAAATGCATCAAAAACCAGGAGATGCAGAAACGCTCAGGAAAATTCTGCTTCAAATCCTGGGGAACATACCCCACAGCTTCGGCTCCTGCGGCTCCATCCACTGACAGCAAGCAGAGAAATAACGCGTCTGGGCGGAGACATGCAAATATATGCCGGCTATCTTCGTATCCAGCTCCACCCCTTATGTTGAGTGACAGGCCGATTCCCCGCCCCCTTCGGCTGTGTGACTTCATGGTCACAAGACTGACGCTTTGTAACCTGCTGATCAACGTCTTCGCCACGCCTCTTAAGTTGGCTCCACCCTCGATACTCAGACTGGAGTCCTACTGGCTGAGAGGCGGGTGACGTCATGTAACAACAGGAAGTGGAGAGAATCAACCACCGGAAGATCCCGGAAGAGTTCAGAGCCCGAGAAACCGGACCGGGAGACGGAGCGACATGTCCAGCATGGAGAGTATCCTGCCCGCGGCCGGGTGAGCGCCGACCGAGAGCTGTGCTGGGGTAGCCGTGTACAGCTGCTCCTGTGCCTGCCCCTTATCTGCCCCCTCTGCAACCATAGCTGCCCCATCTCCTCCTGTGCCTGCCCCTGTGCCTTCCCCTATAGCTGCCATTTCTGCAACCATAGCTGCCCCCTCCGCCCCTTCTGCTCCTGTGCCTGCCCCTATAGCTGCCCTTGTATCTGCTCCTGTGCCTGCCCCTATAGCTGCCCTTGTATCTGCTCCTGTGCCTGCCCCTATAGCTGCCCTTGTGCCTGCGCCTGTGCCTGCCCCTATAGCTGCCCTTGTATCTGCTCCTGTGCCTGCCCCTATAGCTGCCCTTGTGCCTGCGCCTGTTTCTGCCCCTATAGCTGCCCTTGTGCCTGCGCCTGTTTCTGCCCCTATAGCTGCCCTTGTGCCTGCGCCTGTTTCTGCCCCTATAGCTGCCCTTGTGCCTGCGCCTGTTTCTGCCCCTATAGCTGCCCTTGTGCCTGCGCCTGTTTCTGCCCCTATAGCTGCCCTTGTGCCTGCGCCTGTTTCTGCCCCTATAGCTGCCCTTGTGCCTGCGCCTGTTTCTGCCCCTATAGCTGCCCTTGTGCCTGCGCCCCCGCCGCCCCTGTGGCTGCGCCCCCTCCGCAGCCGTAGCTTCTCCTGTACCTGCCCCCTACAGCACCTCCCCATCCACCCCTGCGGTGCAGCGATGTGGACCACAGTGCTGTGCGTTACTTCTGTCTGTATCACCTGACTCCCTACAGGCTGCGCTGTGGCCGCACGTCTGGGCTGAGCGGTGGGGCAGCGCTGCTGCTTGTCATGGAGCCCGATCTCTGAGCACAGCTGTAGAACCTTCCTGATGTGCTGCTCAGCGTCACCTCACACTTCATATATCTGTAATAGAGGATTGCGGGGGCAGTGAGGACCGCTGGCTGGCAACAGAGAGCAATAGAAACCATTTACCTGCACAGTAAATGGAGGCAAATGACGGTTCGTTTCTTCACATGATTCTTCAGCAGGCGGGGAGCCGTCATTACATGATGACACCGCCTCCTGTATATCTACACTGATATAATGTAACGGATGTTCAGCTGTGAGAAGAATTTAGTCAGGACAAAGACAAATTGATGTTATTCACTGACAGCAAACAGATCTGAAAAATGTTGCACTGAAATTTTAAACTTCTTGGATACAATGTACCCCCCCTTCATGCTCCTGGATACAATGTACCCCCCCTTCATGCTCCTGGATACAATGTACCCCCCCTTCATGCTCCTGGATACAATGTACCCCCCCTTCATGCTCCTGGATACAATGTACCCCCCCCCTTCATGCTCCTGGATACAATGTACCCCCCCCCCTTCATGCTCCTGGATACAATGTACCCCCCCCCCTTCATGCTCCTGGATACAATGTACCCCCCCCCCCTTCATGCTCCTGGATACAATGTACCCCCCCCCCTTCATGCTCCTGGATACAATGTACCCCCCCCCCTTCATGCTCCTGGATACAATGTACCCCCCCCCTTCATGCTCCTGGATACAATGTACCCCCCCCCCCCTTCATGCTCCTGGATACAATGTACCCCCCCCCCTTCATGCTCCTGGATACAATGTACCCCCCCCCCTTCATGCTCCTGGATACAATGTACCCCCCCCCTTCATGCTCCTGGATACAATGTACCCCCCCTTCATCCTCCTGGATACAATGTAACCCCCCCCCCTTCATCCTCCTGGATACAATGTAACCCCCCCCCCCCTTCATCCTCCTGGATACAATGTAACCCCCCCCCCCTTCATCCTCCTGGATACAATGTAACCCCCCCCCCTTCATCCTCCTGGATACAATGTAACCCCCCCCCTTCATCCTCCTGGATACAATGTAACCCCCCCCCTTCATCCTCCTGGATACAATGTAACCCCCCCCCCTTCATCCTCCTGGATACAATGTAACCCCCCCCCCTTCGTCCTCCTGGATACAATGTACCCCCCCCCCCCCTTTCGTCCTTCTGGATACAGTGTACCCCCCCCCTTTCGTCCTCCTGGATACAGTGTACCCCCCCCCTTCATCCTCCTGGATACAGTGTATCCCCCCCCCCTTCATCCTCCTGGGTACGCTGTATCCCCCCCCCCCTTCATCCTCCTGGGTACGCTGTATCTCCCCCCCCCCCCCCTCCATCCTCCTGGGTACGCTGTATCTCCCCCCCTTCATCCTCCTGGGTACGCTGTATCCCCCCCCTTCATCCTCCTGGGTACGCTGTATCCCCCCCCCCTTCATCCTCCTGGGTACGCTGTATCCCCCCCCCCCTTCATCCTCCTGGGTACGCTGTATCCCCCCCCCTCATCCTCCTGGGTACGCTGTATCCCCCCCCCTCCATCCTCCTGGGTACGCTGTATCTCCCCCCCCTCCATCCTCCTGGGTACGCTGTATCCCCCCCCCCTCCATCCTCCTGGGTACGCTGTATCCCCCCCCCCTCCATCCTCCTGGGTACGCTGTATCCCCCCCCCCTCCATCCTCCTGGGTACGCTGTATCCCCCCCCCCTCCATCCTCCTGGGTACGCTGTATCCCCCCCCTCATCCTCCTGGATACAGTGTATCCCCCCCCCCCCTTCATCCTCCCTGGGTACGCTGTATCCCCCCCCCTTCATCCTCCTGGGTATGCTGTATCCCCCCCCCCCATCCTCCTGGGTACGCTGTATCCCCCCCCCTCATCCTCCTGGATACAGTGTATCTCCCCCCCCCCCCCCTTCATCCTCCTGGATACAGTGTATCTCCCCCCCCCCCCTTCATCCTCCTGGGTACGCTGTATCCCCCCCCTTCATCCTCCTGGGTACGCTGTATCCCCCCCCTTCATCCTCCTGGGTACGCTGTATCCCCCCCCCTCATCCTCCTGGATACAGTGTATCCCCCCCCCCCCTCATCCTCCTGGATACAGTGTATCCCCCCCCCCCCTCATCCTCCTGGATACAGTGTATCCCCCCCCCCCCTCATCCTCCTGGATACAGTGTATCCCCCCCCCCCTCATCCTCCTGGATACAGTGTATCCCCCCCCCCCCTCATCCTCCTGGATACAGTGTATCCCCCCCCCCCTCATCCTCCTGGATACAGTGTATCCCCCCCCCTCATCCTCCTGGATACAGTGTATCCCCCCCCCCCCTCATCCTCCTGGATACAGTGTATCCCCCCCCCCCTCATCCTCCTGGGTACAGTGTATCATCCCCCCCCTTCATCCTCCTGGGTACGCTGTATCCCCCCCCCCTTCATCCTCCTGGATACAGTGTATCCCCCCCCCCCTCATCCTCCTGGGTACGCTGTATCCCCCCCCCCCCTCATCCTCCTGGGTACGCTGTATCCCCCCCCCCCCATCCTCCTGGGTACGCTGTATCCCCCCCCCATCCTCCTGGGTACGCTGTATCCCCCCCCCCCCTCCATCCTCCTGGGTACGCTGTATCCCCCCCCCCCCATCCTCCTGGGTACGCTGTATCCCCCCCCCCCCATCCTCCTGGGTACGCTGTATCCCCCCCCCTCCTCCTGGGTACGCTGTATCCCCCCCCCCCTCCATCCTCCTGGGTATGCTGTATCCCCCCCCCCCTCCATCCTCCTGGGTACGCTGTATCCCCCCCCCCCCTCCATCCTCCTGGGTACGCTGTATCCCCCCCCCCCTCCATCCTCCTGGGTACGCTGTATCCCCCCCCCCCTCCATCCTCCTGGGTACGCTGTATCCCCCCCCCCCCTCCATCCTCCTGGGTACGCTGTATCCCCCCCCCCTCCATCCTCCTGGGTACGCTGTATCCCCCCCCCCCCATCCTCCTGGGTACGCTGTATCCCCCCCCCCCCATCCTCCTGGGTACGCTGTATCCCCCCCCCCCCATCCTCCTGGGTACGCTGTATCCCCCCCCCCTCATCCTCCTGGGTACGCTGTATCCCCCCCCCCCTCCATCCTCCTGGGTACGCTGTATCCCCCCCCCCCCCATCCTCCTGGGTACGCTGTATCCCCCCCCCCCCCATCCTCCTGGGTACGCTGTATCCCCCCCCCCCCCTCCATCCTCCTGGGTACGCTGTATCCCCCCCCCCCCCCTCGTCCTCCTGGGTACGCTGTATCCCCCCCCCTCATCCTCCTGGGTACGCTGTATCCCCCCCCCCCCATCCTCCTGGGTACGCTGTATCCCCCCCCCCCATCCTCCTGGGTACGCTGTATCCCCCCCCCCCCATCCTCCTGGGTACGCTGTATCCCCCCCCCCCATCCTCCTGGGTACGCTGTATCCCCCCCCCCCCCATCCTCCTGGGTACGCTGTATCCCCCCCCCCCCATCCTCCTGGGTACGCTGTATCCCCCCCCCCCCCCCCATCCTCCTGGGTACGCTGTATCCCCCCCCCCCCATCCTCCTGGGTACGCTGTATCCCCCCCCCCCCCATCCTCCTGGGTACGCTGTATCCCCCCCCCCATCCTCCTGGGTACGCTGTATCCCCCCCCCCTCCATCCTCCTGGGTACGCTGTATCCCCCCCCCCCTCCATCCTCCTGGGTACGCTGTATCCCCCCCCCCCCATCCTCCTGGGTACGCTGTATCCCCCCCCCCCATCCTCCTGGGTACGCTGTATTCCCCCCCCCCCCATCCTCCTGGGTACGCTGTATTCCCCCCCCCCCCTCATCCTCCTGGGTACGCTGTATCCCCCCCCCCCATCCTCCTGGGTACGCTGTATCCCCCCCCCCCCCCTCATCCTCCTGGGTACGCTGTATCCCCCCCCCCTCCATCCTCCTGGGTACGCTGTATCGCATTCTCCCCTATAATTGTAATTTCTAGCTTGTGGGGCGCGGTCAGTGCAGGGGTCGGGGTTCACTGCATGTCATCATGTGACGTTAGGGCGGATCGTGTGACTATGGCCAGCAGGTGGGGGAGCGGCAGGAGCCGGCAGAGCAGGGTGAACCGGTTATTACAGCTCTATTAATTGTGAGGGACACCGTGATCTGAGCAGCTGCCACTCGGGGTTCCCCGCTCCCCTCCCCCACCTCCTGTAGTCACAGTCTGGTAACCCTTACACTGCTGGACAGTCTATATCTGCACCTCCAGACATGTGGTGTGCGGGGCCGCAGGGGCCACAGATGCGGCGTTATGTTATCCACAGTGACTCGAACATTATTGACTGCGCTGTCGCCTCGCGCTGTCGCCTCGATTTCATTCCTTAACCCTTCCATCAGAACATCTGTTTAACCTGAAGTTTGCAGCTAAAGAACTGAACCGGAACGCCAAGAAATGCGATAAAGAGGAGAAGGTGGAAAAGGCCAAAATCAAGAAGGTGAGAGGCATGAATGAGGGGTCTCAGCTTCGGGACCCCCGCCGTGCTCCTCGCAGTGCCCTTCTGTTGTTTATAGCAGCACAGCGCCACACGGATGGCGGAGGCTGGTACTGCAGCTCATCCTGTTAGCACCAGGCCCATCAGATAGTACGGACAAGTCCAGGGACCGGGCCGCACAAAGGGAGGTTTCGCGCCGTCTGTGGCCGGGGGGGGTTTGCGCCTTCTGTGGCCGGGAGGGGGGGTTCACGCCGTCTGTGGCCGGGAGGGGGGGTTCGCGCCTTCTGTGGCTGGGAGGGGGGGTTTGCGCCTTCTGTGGCCGGGAGGGGGGGTTCACGCCGTCTGTGGCCGGGAGGGGGGGTTTGCGCCTTCTGTGGCCGGGGGGGGGGGTTTGCGCCTTCTGTGGCCGGGAGGGGGGGTTCGCGCCTTCTGTGGCCGGGAGGGGGGGTTCGCGCCGTCTGTGGCCGGGAGGGGGGGTTCGCGCCTTCTGTGGCCGGGAGGGGGGGTTCGCGCCGTCTGTGGCCGGGAGGGGGGGGTTCGCGCCGTCTGTGGCCGGGAGGGGGGGGTTCGCGCCGTCTGTGGCCGGGAGGGGGGGGTTCGCGCCGTCTGTGGCCGGGAGGGGGGGGGTTTGCGCCGTCTGTACAGGTCACTGCTTACACTTTTCTCTTCTCCAGGCCATACAGAAGGGGAATACAGAGATCGCGAGGATACACGCAGAGAACGCCATCCGCCAGAAGAATCAGGGCATCAACTTCCTGCGGATGAGCGCCCGGGTGGACGCGGTGGCAGCGCGGGTGCAGACGGCCGTCACAATGGGCAAGGTTGGTTACATCGAAGATTATGAAAGGATTAATTTCAGGCTCTTGAGACATTTACATGTGATAAAGGGGAGGACGTGGGACGTGACTCTGGAGCAGAAATCTGCAGAAGTTCTCTAAACGCTCCAGTCACATCCAGAGCTGCATCCTGAGCCGTTTGGTCACATCTTTGATATCGAGGTGGAGCTGCTCTGGATGTAAATAGAGAAAACAATAAAATCTGTATAAAATGCATGATTATTTTTTCTAATTTCCCAGGATGCTTCCTGCCCCCATTTTGTGCCATTATATTTGTTTCTGTTTATTTTAGGTGACGAAATCAATGGCGGGAGTGGTGAAATCCATGGACGCCACATTGAAGAGCATGAACCTGGAGAAGGTGCGCGGTGGCGGGTGCAGGCGGCGCTTGCGGCGGTGGGGGGATGCAGGCGCCGCTGGTGGGGAGGGGGAGTGCAGGCGCCGCTTGCGGCGGTGGGGGGGGTGCAGGCGCCGCGTGGGGGGGGGGTGCAGGCGCCGCTTGCAGTAAGGGGCGTCCTCACGTCTTAAAGACCACCGTCCTCTGTCCGCAGATCTCCGCTCTCATGGATAAGTTCGAGCAGCAGTTTGAGACCCTCGATGTTCAGACGCAGCAGATGGAAGACACGATGAGCAACACGACGACGTTGACCACGCCGCAGGTATATGATGGCGGTTTCTTCATGTCAGGTGACTTTTTAATTGAAGCGAGGAGAGACATTCGCCCGTACCCTGAGCCGCCAGGGTCTTCTGATTCTCCGCTGCACCACCAGCGCCCCCTGTGTGCGGACGGGGCCTTGTTAGTTGACTGGCAGGCACGTTGATAGGCACTTGGTGCTTCGTGCATTACTACTTGTGGTTGTGAATTCTGTTGTTTTCTCTTACAGAACCAGGTGGACAATCTGTTACAGGAGATGGCGGATGAGACCGGGTGAGTGACAATAATCCGAGCGGGCGGCCTGTAATATAACAGCATAATAATATAACGCTGCACCCAGACCAGAGCCCAAGGAGCGGCTAATATAAGACCTCGCCCTGCAGGCATCGGACGTGTGCATACACTCTATTATTCTCTGTAATCAGCCATCCAAGATGGAGAGGGGCGACTGGAGTGTTATTTAATAGGATAAATGATGGGAAGTGTAGAAACCTCTCTGCCCCCCATGAACCTACTAGGTATTACACATCTTCTATAGACCCTTCTATATGTGACTTATATCAGCTCCTCTTATAACGCTCCAGTACTGATATAACCTCCAGACATTAAATCATATGTGACTGATATCAGCCCCTCTTATAACGCTCCAGTACTGATATAACCTCCTGACATTACACCATATGTGACTGATATCAGCCCCTCTTATAACGCTCCAGTACTGATATAACCTCCAGACATTACACCATATGTGACTGATATAAGCCTCTTATAACGCTCCAGTACTGATAAAACCTCCAGACATTACATCATATGTGACTGATATCAGCCCCTCTTATAACGCTCCAGTACTGATAGAACCTCCAGACATTACACCATATGTGACTGATAACAGCCTCTTATAACGCTCCAGTACTGATATAACCTCCAGACATTACATCATATGTGACTGATATCAGCCCCTCTTATAACGCTCCAGTACTGATATAACCTCCAGACATTACACCATATGTGACTGATAACAGCCTCTTATAACGCTCCAGTACTGATATAACCTACAGACATTACACCATATGTGACTGATATCTGCCTCTTATAATGCTCCAGTACGGATATAACCTCCAGACATTACACCATATGTGACTGATATCAGCTCCTCTTATAACGCTCCAGTACTGATATGGTGTAATGTCTGGAGGTTATATCAGTACTGGAGCTTAATAAGAGGGGCTGATATCAGTCACATATGGTGTAATGTCTGGAGGTTATATCTGTACTCGAGCTTAATAAGAGGGGCTGATATCAGTCACATATGGTGTAATGTCTGGAGGTTATATGTGACTGATATCAGCCCCTCTTATTAAGCTCGAGTACAGATATAACCTCCAGACATTACACCATATGTGACTGATATCAGCCTCTTATAATTCTCCAGTACAGATATAACCTCCAGACATTACACCATATGTGACTGATATCAGCCTCTTATAACGCTCCAGTACTGATATAACCTCCAGACATTGCACCATATGTGACTGATATCAGCCTCTTATAATGCTCCGGCGCTGATATAACCTCCAGACATTACATTATATGTGACTGATATCAGCCCCTCTTATAACGCTCCAGTACTGATATAACCTCCAGACATTACACCATATGTGACTGATATCAACCCCTCTTATAACGCTCCAGTACTGATATAACCTACAGACATTACACAATATGTGACTGATATCAGCCCCTCTTATAACGCTCCAATATTGATATAACCTCCAGACATTACACAATATGTGACTGATATCAGCCCCTCTTATAACGCTCCAGTACTGATATAACCTCCAGACATTACACTATATGTGACTGATATCAGCCCCTCTTATAACGCTCCAGCACTGATATAACCTCCAGACATTACACCATATGTGACTGATATCAGTTTCTTATATCGCTCCAGTACTGATAAAACCTACAGACGTTACACCATATGTGACTGATATCAGCCTCATATAACGCTCCAGTACTGATATAACCTCCGGACATTACATCATATGTGACTGATATCAGCCTCTTATAACGCTCCAGTACTGATATAACCTCCAGTCATTACATCATATGTGACTGATATCAGCCTCTTATAACGCTCCAGTACTGATATAACCTCCAGACATTACAACATATGTGACTGATATCAGCCTCTTATAACGCTCCGGCGCTGATATAACCTCCAGACATTACATCATATGTGACTGATATCAGCCCCTCTTATAACGCTCCAGTACTGATATAACCTCCAGACATTGCACCATATGTGACTGATATCAGCCTCTTATAATGCTCCGGCGCTGATATAACCTCCAGACATTACATCATATGTGACTGATATCAGCCTCTTATAACGCTCCAGTACTGATAAAACCTCCAGACATTACATCATATGTGACTGATATCAGCCCCTCTTATAACGCTCCAGTACTGATATAACCTCCTGACAATACACCATATGTGACTGATATCAGCCCCTCTTATAATGCTCCAGTACAGATATAACCTCCAGACATTAAATCATATGTGACTGATATCAGCCCCTCTTATAACGCTCCAGTACTGATATAACCTCCAGACATTACACCATATGTGACTGATATCAGCCTCTTATAACGCTCCAGTACTGATAAAACCTCCAGACATTACGTCATATGTGACTGATATCAGCCCCTCTTATAACGCTCCAGTACTGATATAACCTCCAGACATTACACTATATGTGACTGATATCAGCCCCTCTTATAACGCTCCAGTACTGATATAACCTCCAGACATTGCACCATATGTGACTGATATCAGCCTCTTATAACGCTCCAGTACTGATATAACCACCAGACATTACACTATATGTGACTGATATCAGCCCCTCTTATAACGCTCCAGCACTGATATAACCTCCAGACATTACACCATATGTGACTGATATCAGTCTCTTAAATCGCTCCAGTACTGATAAAACCTACAGACGTTACACCATATGTGACTGATATCAGCCTCTTATAACGCTCCAGTACTGATATAACCTCCGGACATTACATCATATGTGACTGATATCAGCCTCTTATAACGCTCCAGTACTGATATAACCTCCAGTCATTACATCATATGTGACTGATATCAGCCTCTTATAACGCTCCAGTACTGATATAACCTCCAGACATTACACCATATGTGACTGATATCAGCCTCTTATAATGCTCCGGCGCTGTTATAACCTCCAGACATTACATCATATGTGACTGATATCAGCCTCTTATAATGCTCCGGCGCTGATATAACCTCCAGACATTACATCATATGTGACTGATATCAGCCTCTTATAATGCTCCGGCGCTGATATAACCTCCAGACATTACATCATATGTGACTGATATCAGCCCCTCTTATAACGCTCCAGTACTGATATAACCTCCAGACATTACACCATATGTGACTGATATCAGCCTCTTATAATGCTCTGGCGCTGTTATAACCTCCAGACATTACATCATATGTGACTGATATCAGCCTCTTATAATGCTCCGGCGCTGATATAACCTCCAGACATTACATCATATGTGACTGATATCAGCTCCTCTTATAACGCTCCAGTACTGATATAACCTCCAGACATTACATCATATGTGACTGATATCAGCTCTTCTTATAACTCTCCAGTAACTGATATAGCCTCCAGACATTACACCATATGTCACTGATATCAGCCTCTTATAACGCTCCAGTACTGATATAACCTCCAGACATTACACCATATGTGACTGATATCAGCCCCTCTTATAACGCTCCAGTACTGATATAACCTCCAGACATTACATCATATGTGACTGATATCAGCCTCTTATAACGCTCCGGCGCTGATATAACCTCCAGACATTACATCATATGTGACTGATATCAGCCCCTCTTATAACGCTCCAGTACTGATATAACCTCCCAACAATACACCATATGTGACTGATATCAGCCCCTCTTATAACGCTCCAGTACTGATATAACCTCCAGACATTACATCATATGTGACTGATATCAGCTCCTCTTATAACGCTCCAGTACTGATATAACCTCCGGACATTACATCATATGTGACTGATATCAGCCTCTTATAACGCTCCAGTACTGATATAACCTCCAGACATTACACCATATGTGACTGATATCAGCCCCTCTTATAACGCTCCAGTACTGATATAACCTCCAGATATTACATCATATGTGACTGATATCAGCTCCTCTTATAACGCTCCAGTACTGATATAACCTCCAGACATTACATCATATGTGACAGATATCAGCCTCTTATAGCGCTCCAGTACAGATATAACCTCCAGACATTACACCATATGTGACTGATATCAGCCTCTCTTATAATGCTCCAGTACTGATATAACCTCCAGACATTACATCATATGTGACTGATATCAGCCTCTTATAACGCTCCAGTACTGATATAACCTCCAGACATTACACCATATGTGACTGATATCAGACCCTCTTATAACGCTCCAGTACTGATATAACCTCCAGACATTACATCATATGTGACTGATATCAGCCTCTTATAATGCTCCAGTACTGATATAACCTCCAGACATTACACCGTATGTGACTGATATCAGCCTCTTAGAACGCTCCAGTACTGATATAACCTCCAGACATTACACCATATGTGACTGATATCAGCCTCTCTTATAACGCTCCAGTACTGATATAACCTCCAGACATTCCACCATATGTGACTGATATCAGCTCCTGTTATAACGCTGCAGTACTGATATAACCTCCAGACATTACATCATATGTGACTGATATCAGCCTCTTATAATGCTCCAGTACTGATATAACCTCCAGACATTCCACCATATGTGACTGATATCAGCCCCTCTTATAACGCTCCAGTACTGATATAACCTCCAGACATTACATCATATGTGACTGATATCAGCTCCTCTTATAACGCTCCAGTACTGATATAACCTCCAGACTTTACACCATATGTGACTGATATCAGCCTCTTATAACGCTCCAGTACTGATATAACCGCCAGACATTCCACCATATGTGACTGATATCAGCCCCTCTTATAACGCTCCAGTACTGATATAACCTCCAGACATTACATCATATGTGACTGATATCAGCTCCTCTTATAACGCTCCAGTACTGATATAACCTCCAGACTTTACACCATATGTGACTGATAACAGCCTCTTATAACGCTCCAGTACTGATATAACCTCCAGACTTTACACCATATGTGACTGATATCAGCCTCTTATAATGCTCCAGTACAGATATAACCTCCAGACATTCCACCATATGTGACTGATATCAGCTCCTGTTATAACGCTGCAGTACTGATATAACCTCCAGACATTACATCATATGTGACTGATATCAGCCTCTTATAATGCTCCAGTACTGATATAACCTCCAGACATTCCACCATATGTGACTGATATCAGCCCCTCTTATAACGCTCCAGTACTGATATAACCTCCAGACATTACATCATATGTGACTGATATCAGCTCCTCTTATAACGCTCCAGTACTGATATAACCTCCAGACTTTACACCATATGTGACTGTTATCAGCCTCTTATAACGCTCCAGTACTGATATAACCGCCAGACATTCCACCATATGTGACTGATATCAGCCCCTCTTATAACGCTCCAGTACTGATATAACCTCCAGACATTACATCATATGTGACTGATATCAGCTCCTCTTATAACGCTCCAGTACTGATATAACCTCCAGACTTTACACCATATGTGACTGATAACAGCCTCTTATAACGCTCCAGTACTGATATAACCTCCAGACATTACACCATATGTGACTGATATCAGCCTGATATAACGCTCCAGTACTGATATAACCTCCAGACATTACATCATATGTGACTGATATCAGCCTCTTATAATGCTCCAGTACTGATATAACCTCCAGACATTCCACCATATGTGACTGATATCAGCTCCTGTTATAACGCTGCAGTACTGATATAACCTCCAGACATTACATCATATGTGACTGATATCAGCCTCTTATAATGCTCCAGTACTGATATAACCTCCAGACATTCCACCATATGTGACTGATATCAGCCCCTCTTATAACGCTCCAGTACTGATATAACCTCCAGACATTACATCATATGTGACTGATATCAGCTCCTCTTATAACGCTCCAGTACTGATATAACCTCCAGACTTTACACCATATGTGACTGATATCAGCCTCTTATAACGCTCCAGTACTGATATAACCGCCAGACATTCCACCATATGTGACTGATATCAGCCCCTCTTATAACGCTCCAGTACTGATATAACCTCCAGACATTACATCATATGTGACTGATATCAGCTCCTCTTATAACGCTCCAGTACTGATATAACCTCCAGACTTTACACCATATGTGACTGATAACAGCCTCTTATAACGCTCCAGTACTGATATAACCTCCAGACTTTACACCATATGTGACTGATATCAGCCTCTTATAATGCTCCAGTACAGATATAACCTCCAGACATTCCACCATATGTGACTGATATCAGCTCCTGTTATAACGCTGCAGTACTGATATAACCTCCAGACATTACATCATATGTGACTGATATCAGCCTCTTATAATGCTCCAGTACTGATATAACCTCCAGACATTCCACCATATGTGACTGATATCAGCCCCTCTTATAACGCTCCAGTACTGATATAACCTCCAGACATTACATCATATGTGACTGATATCAGCTCCTCTTATAACGCTCCAGTACTGATATAACCTCCAGACTTTACACCATATGTGACTGTTATCAGCCTCTTATAACGCTCCAGTACTGATATAACCGCCAGACATTCCACCATATGTGACTGATATCAGCCCCTCTTATAACGCTCCAGTACTGATATAACCTCCAGACATTACATCATATGTGACTGATATCAGCTCCTCTTATAACGCTCCAGTACTGATATAACCTCCAGACATTACACCATATGTGACTGATATCAGCCTCTTATAACACTCCAGTACTGATATAACCTCCAGACATTACATCATATGTGACTGATATCAGCCCCTCTTATAACGCACCAGTACAGATATAACCTCCAGACATTACATCATATGTGACTGATATCAGCCCCTCTTATAACGCTCCAGTACTGATATAACCTCCAGACATTACATCATATGTGACTGATATCAGCTCCTCTTATAACGCTCCAGTACTGATATAACCTCCAGACTTTACACCATATGTGACTGATAACAGCCTCTTATAACGCTCCAGTACTGATATAACCTCCAGACATTACACCATATGTGACTGATATCAGCCTGATATAACGCTCCAGTACTGATATAACCTCCAGACATTACATCATATGTGACTGATATCAGCCTCTTATAATGCTCCAGTACTGATATAACGCTCCAGTACACGGCGCTGCTCCTCCAGAGTTTCTCTTCTCGCTCAGGGTTTGTGTCTTGTTTCTTTTCCAGCCTGGACTTGAACTTGGAGCTTCCTCAAGGACAGACCGGATCAGTAGGAACCAGCGTCGCTTCTACAGAACAGGTGAAGCCCCTGCTGCCGGGTGTGCGAGCCGGGGAGACTGAGAAACTGATGCACAAAGTCTGATCAGTTACATCCCATCATAGGAAGGAAAATCTCCCAACAGAATAGATCTTATTATACTCCAAAGCTGCACTCACCACTATATAGCTTCACAGCTGAAATCTCTCAGCATTCCCTGAATGTCCAGAGTCTCCACAAAGCTTATTCTAGTGATCTGCAGTCATCTGTAAGAAGAATAAACAACCTCTCCCTGCAGTATGGGAGGTAAGCTGCGAGGGGCAGTCTGTCCACAATACTACTGGCAGAATAGTGAGTGCAGCTCTGGAGTATAATACAGGATGTAACTCAGGATCAGTAATGTAATGTATGTACACAGTGACTACACCAGCAGAATAGTGAGTGCAGCTCTGGAGTATAATACAGGATGTAACTCAGGATCAGTAATGTAATGTGTGTACACCGTGACTGCACCAGCAGAATAGTGAGTGCAGCTCTGGGGTATAATACAGGAGGTAACTCAGGATCAGTAATGTAATGTATGTACGCCGTGACTGCACCAGCAGAATAGTGAGTGCAGCTCTGGAGTATAATACAGGAGATAACTCAGGATCAGTAATGTAATGTATGTACACAGTGACTGCACCAGCAGAATAGTGAGTGCAGCTCTGGAGTATAATACAGGAGGTAACTCAGGATCAGTAATGTAATGTATGTACACAGTGACTGCACCAGCAGAATAGTGAGTGCAGCTCTGGAGTATAATACAGGAGGTAACTCAGGATCAGTAATGTAATGTATGTACACAGTGAATGCACCAGCAGAATAGTGAGTGCAGCTCTGGAGTATAATACAGGAGGTAACTCAGGATCAGTAATGTAATGTATGTACACCGTGACTGCACCAGCAGAATAGTGAGTGCAGCTCTGGAGTATAATACAGGATGTAACTCAGGATCAGTAATGTAATGTATGTACATAGTGACTGCACCAGCAGAATAGTGAGTGCAGCTCTGGAGTATAATACAGGAGGTAACTCAGGATCAGTAATGTAATGTATGTACACCGTGACTGCACCAGCAGAATAGTGAGTGCAGCTCTGGAGTATAATACAGGATGTAACTCAGGATCAGTAATGTAATGTATGTACACAGTGACTGCACCAGCAGAATAGTGAGTGCAGCTCTGGAGTATAATACAGGATGTAACTCAGGATCAGTAATGTAATGTATGTACACAGTGACTGCACCAGCAGAATAGTGAGTGCAGCTCTGGAGTATAATACAGGAGGTAACTCAGGATCAGTAATGTAATGTATGTACACAGTGACTGCACCAGCAGAATAATGAGTGCAGCTCTGGAGTATAATACAGGATGTAACTCAGGATCAGTAATGTATGTACACCGTGACTGCACCAGCAGAATAATGAGTGCAGCTCTGGAGTATAATACAGGATGTAACTCAGGATCAGTAATGTAATGTATGTACACAGTGACTGCACCAGCAGAATAGTGAGTGCAGCTCTGGAGTATAATACAGGATGTAACTCAGGATCAGTAATGTAATGTGTGTACACAGTGACTGCACCAGCAGAATAGTGAGTGCAGCTCTGGAGTGTAATACAGGATGTAACTCAGGATCAGTAATGTATGTACACAGTGACTGCACCAGCAGAATAGTGAGTGCTGCTCTGGAGTATAATACAGGATGTAACTCAGGATCAGTAATGTAATGTATGTACACAGTGACTGCACCAGCAGAATAGTGAGTGCAGCTCTGGGGTATAATACAGGATGTAACTCGGGATCAGTAATGTAATGTATGTACACAGTGACTGCACCAGCAGAATAGTGAGTGCAGCTCTGGAGTATAATACAGGATGTAACTCAGGATCAGTAATGTAATGTATGTACACAGTGACTGCACCAGCAGAATAGTGAGTGCAGCTCTGGGGTATAATACAGGATGTAACTCGGGATCAGTAATGTAATGTATGTACACAGTGACTGCACCAGCAGAATAGGGAGTGCAGCTCTGGAGTATAATACAGGATGTAACTCAGGATCAGTAATGTAATGTATGTACACAGTGACTGCAACAGCAGAATAGTGAGTGCAGCTCTGGAGTATAATACAGGATGTAACTCAGGATCAGTAATGTATGTACACAGTGAATGCACCAGCAGAATAGTGAGTGCAGCTCTGGGGTACAGGGTTATGGCGGTTGTCTGTATATTAGTTCCTGGATGATATGAGGCGGCTTCTGCTGATCTTATACTTTGTCTTTGCAGGATGAGCTGTCGCAGAGACTCGCCCGTCTGCGTGATCAGGTGTAGGGTGCTGCCGCCTGCGCCCGCTCCTTTCTTCCTCCCCTGTATATATGTGGTACATACCTGGATATGGTTTTTGCATCGTTACTCCTCATACAGACACTTCTTCTTCTTCTTCACCGGTCGCCTTTTCCTGGATCCCTCTGATTCATTGACAGGACTGTTCCACTCATAGACAGCAGGGGGCAGCGTTTGTCATCTCTTCCCCCTTCCCCCATCATACGCCAATTATATTTTAATTTCAATCCATTAAAAGCTGTACAAGCCCCTCCCCCTTGTCACATGGAGAACATTTGTGCCTGAACACTAAGAGACAGAGACGCGGACGGCTGCGCTGCGGTACCGGTAGTGCTGGTGTGATCGGCAATCACTGCTGATCTGCGGTTATGGCTTTCGATCCTGTGAATGAACGCTTCTTACCATTACTGGGCTTCACTCCGCTTTTCTTTTTTGCATTTTCTTGTGTAGATTCATTGTTTTTCTCCCTATGAACACCAGGAGTGCTCTCCGTGTCCTGGAGGTGCCGGGCTATTAATGGGCTTCCCACTGATACGTCCATGTTGTCCTCAAGTCGGGCCCCTTCTCCCCTCCATCCTGTCCTCACGTCGGGCCCCTTCTCCCCTCTATTCTGTCCTCACGTCGGGCCCCTTCTCCCCTCTATTCTGTCCTCACGTCGGGCCCCTTCTCCCCTCTATTCTGTCCTCACGTCGGGCCCCTTCTCCCCTCTATTCTGTCCTCACGTCGGGCCCCTTCTCCCCTCTATTCTGTCCTCACGTCGGGCCCCTTCTCCCCTCTATCCTGTCCTCACGTCGGGCCCCTTCTCCCCTCTATCCTGTCCTCACGTCGGGCCCCTTCTCCCCTCTATCCTGTCCTCACGTCGGGCCCCTTCTCCCCTCTATCCTGTCCTCACGTCGGGCCCCTTCTCCCCTCTATCCTGTCCTCACGTCGGGCCCCTTCTCCCCTCTATCCTGTCCTCGTCGGGGCCCCTTCTCCCCTCTATCCTGTCCTCGTCGGGGCCCCTTCTCCCCTCTATCCTGTCCTCACGTCGGGGCCCCTTCTCCCCTCTATCCTGTCCTCACGTCGGGCCCCTGCGCCCCTCTATCCTGTCCTCACGTCGGGCCCCTGCGCCCCTCTATCCTGTCCTCACGTCGGGCCCCTGCGCCCCTCTATCCTGTCCTCACGTCGGGCCCCTGCGCCCCTCTATCCTGTCCTCACGTCGGGCCCCTGCGCCCCGCTATCCGGGGCGTCCTTACAGACGGATTCAGTATTTATTTAGTCTGTGTCTGGATCCTTCCTCTCGTTCTCTGCTGCGCAGCTTTTAATAAACCGTTTTCTTTACCTGTGCGGAGACATTTTTTATTTTTGCTGGATCCCGTGGTCTCATGGGGAACATACAGGTGCATCTCACTAAATTAGAATATCATCAAAAAGTTAATTTATTTCAGTTCTTCAATTGACGCCCGTTTTTATACATCACCAGTTATTAAAAAGTACAAAACCCAAATAGTTTTCAGTGTTAAAGAATTGCAATTATCTGTAAAAGTCAGACGCTATACGTTGATCCGTATGGAATCTGATTTTTTTTTTGCACCCATTGATTTGGCTGAG
This sequence comes from Phyllobates terribilis, assembly GCF_046119375.1. Taxonomy (NCBI): domain Eukaryota; kingdom Metazoa; phylum Chordata; class Amphibia; order Anura; family Dendrobatidae; genus Phyllobates; species Phyllobates terribilis. Next base: position 435,580,729 of record NW_027362767.1, on the reverse strand, counting down.
GAAACCCTGCGCCTGTGTATGGAAACAGATCCGCCGTGTGATTATCCCCCCGCTGGTTCAAGTTTCCATAGAGCCGTGTCTACACCTGCAGTCTTTGCCCTTTCAGTCTATGACGTCGTCATCATCCTGGTTGCCCTCTGCTGCCATCTTGTGGCGGCAACACATCAATGAAATAATTAATTAATTTTAGAGGGGAATGAAAAATGGATTTATGATGTTTATTGATGAAATCCGTGTGGCTGAGTTCTATTAGTCTTGTGATTTGCTGCTCGGCCTCCGCTGCAGGTGGACGCTCGGTCGTACGACTAAATAACCTGCAGTTTTGTCACTTATGAGACTGGATTTATGCAAACTTGCTGCAGATTTTCCGGCAGGTTTACAGTTCGTGTTGCAGCAGATTTGGCTGCACTTTCCCCTTTGCAATGAGGTGGGTATAGTGACTGCACGCCGCTCAGGAGGGTGGAAAAGCTGGGTGACGATCGTTGCAGGGGCAGTAATGGCCGCAGCTTTCTGAGGAACAGCTGGGACGGACCCGGCTCTGATGCTGTCAGAGCTGCACTTCGCCCTTCCAGACACCTCTTTTTCCTGATTTTGCTACAGCCCCCTCAATCCTCAAGTGACCCCCGTGTTCCTCTCCAGTGTGCGCCGGATTTCTGTGCCCCCGTCCCAGGTACATCACGCGACGTGCAGACTTATGGCTGCAATCAGCGTAATTGCACAAATTAACCTCTGGGTTTGTGGCTTTTATCCAAACGTCCGATGTAAGAATGTAAATAAGGTATAAGACCCCCGTCCGCTCGCCCCCCCCCCCCCGTCCGCTCGGCCCGCGCCTCTGATCTCGCGCCAGGTGAATGACTCCTCTCCCTGCGCTGGAAAATCTCTGCTTTTAATTTCCATAATTTGGATGTGACGAGTTCTGAAAACCTCCAGCCTGTAATGAATAACCCCAGTCCAGTCATTAACTAGTAACGGTGGGGGAGATGGGGGTCCGGCGGCCCTGGGATTGCGTTGCTCTTGTATCCCCCGTACGTGTGAATGTGTCACCCATGACCTTCATTATCACCATCATCACCAGTGACTCCAATGCTGCAAGAACACAATGGAAGTTATTGCACATGATGTCGGGACTATGATCAGTCTAAACAGATCGGATCCGTCAACAGCAGCCAGCAAGATGCAGTCATTAAAAAAGGGGGCACAGGAAGTGGTCCCCAGAATATTTAGCTGCAGGGGGGTAGGGGGTGCTTGGACTTATCTGTCTTGTACTTTATGGATCATAATAGTGCTGTTGATGGATCCATTTTGTTGGTTCAGTTCGATTGTTATGGTAGAAAAATCCACACAAACCGCTCCTCATATCTTAGCTTCTTCCAACAGTGTTTAGTTGGGGCCCCCGGGATGGTGGCGAGTAGACGGGGCCCCCGGGATGGTGGAGTGATATGTGGAGAGTAGACGGGGCCCCCGGGCTGGTGGAGTGATATTTGGAGAGTAGACGGGGCCCCCGGGATGCTGGAGTGATATTTGGAGAGTAGACGGGGCCCCCGGGATGCTGGAGTGATATGTGGAGAGTAGACGGGGCTCCGGGATGCTGGAGTGATATGTGGAGAGTAGACGGGGCCCCCGGGATGGTGGAGTGATATGTGGAGAGTAGACGGGGCTCCGGGATGCTGGAATGATATGTGGAGAGTAGACTGGGCCCCCAGGATGCTGGAGTGATATGTGGAGTGTGGACTGGGCCCCCGGGATGGTGGAGTGTGGACGGGGCCCCCGGGATGGTGGGGAGTAGATGGGGGCACCCAGGATGGTGGAATAATGTGCAGAGAGTAGACGGGGCCCCTGGGATGGTGGAGTGATGTGTGGAGAGTAGATGGGGTCCCCGGGATGGTGCAGTGATGTGCGGTGAGTAGACGAGGCCCCCGTGACGGTGGAGAGTAGACTGGGCCCCTGGGATGGTGGAGTGATGTGTGGAGAGTAGACGGGGCCCCCGGGATGGTACAGTGATGTGCGGTGAGTAGACGGAGCCCCCGGATGGTGGAGTGATGTGTGGAGAGTAGATGAGGCCCCTGTGATGGTGGAGAGTAGACGGAGCCCCCGGATGGTGGAGTGATGTGTGGAGAGTAGATGAGGCCCCCGTGATGGTGGAGAGTAGACGGGGCCCCCGGGATGGTGGAGTGATGTGTGGAGAGTAGACGGGGCCCCCGGGATGGTGGAGTGATGTGTGGAGAGTAGACGGGGCCCCTGGGATGGTGGAGTGATGTGTGGAGAGTAGACGAGGCCCCCGTGATGGTGGAGTGATGTGTGGAGAGTAGACGGGGCCCCCGGGATGGTGGAGTGATGTGTGGAGAGTAGACGAGGCCCCCGGGATGGTGGAGTGATGTGTGGAGAGTAGACTGGGCCCCTGGGATGGTGGAGTGATGTGTGGAGAGTAGACGGGGCCCCCGGGATGGTACAGTGACGTGCGGTGAGTAGACGGAGCCCCCGGATGGTGGAGTGATGTGTGGAGAGTAGACGGGGCCCCCGGGATGGTGGAGTGATGTGTGGAGAGTAGACGGGGCCCCCGGGATGGTGGAGTGATGTGTGGAGAGTAGACGGGGCCCCTGGGATGGTGGAGAGTAGACGGGGCCCCTGGGATGGTGGAGTGATGGTGCAGTGAGTAGACGGGGCCCCCAGACAGTGCATTATTATGTGGCGTCTTGCTCAATGACATTTTGGCATCTGGCGATGTCGTTTTCTTGGGGGTCTCGGTGAATGACCCCTGTGTTGCTGTAATTGAATTCTGTGTGTCGGTCGCAGGGGGTAGGGGGTGGGGGGTGGGGGGGGGGCTGTAAATTCACATTATTTACCTGAAAATCAATTACAGCAAAGTCCAAGGGGATAAATGACAGCAGCAAGTGTGCAGCGCAAGACCCCCGCCCACCCGCTGACCTGATGCCCCCCAGGACATGAAAGTGGAGGCCGTGCCTGACACTGAGAGACTCAGACTGTAAATCATAGGACTGTGTGCGGATGATGAGGATGATGATGAAAGCTCTGGATTGTAGTTCGGGGGGTTCCGCTACTGTTTCATTCTCTGAGCCCCCCCACATCACTGATACATTGGAACAAGGGAAACACGAGCCTCAGGCGCTGCGGTCACACGTCTCAGTAACGCGGCAGAAATATATGACCACAGATGGGAGAATAAGTCACATGAGAGAGGAGACCCCCGACATCTGCAGGTCAGACCCCGCCAGCCCTCAATATTCCTCCTGCTACATTGTAACAAACGCTGATGTCTCCATCATCCCCTAATGTGCCGGCGCCCAGGACAAAGGCGCAGAACAGCCAGAGATGTCTAAGGCTATGTTCACACATTGTGTTTTTTCCACGGGGGTTTTTTTCATGCCAATTTTCTGCTGCGTTTTGCAATACCAGCAAAGTCTATGAAATTCCAGAAATCTCCTGCACACAGCTTGCGTTTTATCAGCAGTTTGTGCTTTGCAGGGTTTTTTGCAAAATAGAGCGTGTCCCTGCTTTCAGCATTTTTCACGCATTGTAAATAACGGGTGGTGAAAACAACGCAGGTGTCAGTTTATTCAGCATTTTTTGTGCTAATCCCTGATGCAATAGAATGAGATTTTTTTTTCACTGAACTTTATATACACTGCTCAAAAAATAACAGGAACACTTAAACAGCAGAATATAACTCCAAGTAAATCAAACTTCTATGAAATCAAACTGTCCACTTAGGAAGCAACACTGATTGACAATCAATTTCACATGCTGTTGTGCAAATGGAATATACATTAGATGGAAATTATTGGCAATTATCAAGACACCCTCAATAAAGGAGCGGTTCTGCAGGTGGGGACCACAGACCACATCTCAGTACCAATGCTTTCTGGCTGATGTTTTGGTCACTTTTGAATGTTGGTTGTGCTTTCACACTCGTGGTAGCGTGAGACGGACTCTACAACCCACAGAAGTTGCTCAGGTAGTACAGCTCATCCAGGATGACACATCAATGCGAGCTGTGGCAAGAAGGTTTGCTGTGTCTGTCAGCGTAGTGTCCAGAGGCTGGAGGCGCTACCAGGAGACAGGCCAGTACACCTGGAGACGTGGAGGGGGCCGTAGGATGGCAACAACCCAGCAGCAGGACCGCTACCTCCGCCTTTGTGCAAGGAGGACCTGGAGGAGCACTGCCAGAACCCTGCAAAATGACCTCCAGCAGGCCACAAATGTGCCTGTGTCTGCACAAACGGTTAGAAACAGACTCCATGAGGGTGGTATGAGGGCCCGACGTCCACAGATGGGGGTTGTGCTCACAGCCCAACACCGTGCAGGACGCTTGGCATTTGCCACAGAACACCAGGATTGGCAAAGTCTCCACTGGCGCCCTGTGCTCTTCACAGATGAAAGCAGGTTCACACTGAGCACATGTGACAGACGTGACAGAGTCTGGAGACGCCGTGGAGAGCGATCTGCTGCCTGCAATATCCTTCAGCATGACCGGTTTGGCAGTGGGTCAGTAATGGTGTGGGGTGGCATTTCTTTGGAGGGCCGCACAGCCCTCCATGTGCTCTCCAGAGGTAGCCAGACTGCCATTAGGTACCGAGATGAGATCCTCAGACCCCTTGTGAGACCATATGCTGGTGCGGTTGGCCCTGGGTTCCTCCTAATGCAGGACAATGCCAGACCTCATGTGGCTGGAGTGTGTCAGCAGTTCCTGCAAGATGAAGGCATTGAAGCTATGGACTGGCCGCCCGTTCCCCAGACCTGAATCCGATTGAGCACATCTGGGACATCATGTCTCGCTCCATCCACCAACGTCACGTTGCACCACAGACTGTCCAGGAGTTGGCAGATGCTTTAGTCCAGGTCTGGGAGGAGATCCCACAGGAGACCATCCGCAACCTCATCAGGAGCATGCCCAGGTGTTGTAGGGAGGTCATACAGGCTCGTGGAGGCCACACACAATACTGAGCCTCATCAGGAGCATGCCCAGGCGGTGTAGGGAGGTCATACAAGCACGTGGAGGCCACACACAATACTCAGCCTCATCAGGAGCATGCCCAGGCGTTGTAGGGAGGTCATACAGGCTCGTGGAGGCCACACACAATACTGAGCCTCATCAGGAGCATGCCCAGGCGTTTTAGGGAGGTCATGCAGGCACGTGGAGGGCACACACAATACTCAGCCTCATCAGTAGCATGCCCAGGCGTTGTAGGGAGGTCATACAGGCACGTGGAGGCCACACACAATACTCAGCCTCATCAGGAGCATGCCCAGGTGTTGTAGGGAGGTCATACAGGCACGTGGAGGCCACACACAATACTCAGCCTCATCAGGAGCATGCCCAGGCGTTGTAGGGAGGTCATACAGGCACGTGGAGGTCACACACAATACTGAGCCTCATCAGGAGCATGCCCAGGCGTTGTAGGGAGGTCATACAGGCACGTGGAGGCCACACACAATACTCAGCCTCATCAGGAGCATGCCCAGGCGTTGTAGGGAGGTCATACAGGCTCGTGGAGGCCACACACAATACTGAGCCTCATCAGGAGCATGCCCAGGCGTTTTAGGGAGGTCATGCAGGCACGTGGAGGGCACACACAATACTCAGCCTCATCAGTAGCATGCCCAGGCGTTGTAGGGAGGTCATACAGGCACGTGGAGGCCACACACAATACTCAGCCTCATCAGGAGCATGCCCAGGTGTTGTAGGGAGGTCATACAGGCACGTGGAGGCCACACACAATACTCAGCCTCATCAGGAGCATGCCCAGGCGTTGTAGGGAGGTCATACAGGCACGTGGAGGTCACACACAATACTGAGCCTCATCAGGAGCATGCCCAGGCGTTGTAGGGAGGTCATACAGGCACGTGGAGGCCACACACAATACTGAGCCTCATCAGGAGCATGCCCAGGCGTTGTAGGGAGGTCATACAGGCACGTGGAGGCCACACACAATACTCAGCCTCATCAGGAGCATGCCCAGGCGTTGTAGGGAGGTCATACAGGCACGTGGAGGCCACACACAATACTCAGCCTCATCAGGAGCATACCCAGGCATTGTAGGGAGGTCATACAGGCACGTGGAGGCCACACACAATACTCAGCCTCATCAGGAGCATGTCCAGGTGTTGTAGGGAGGTCATACAGGCACGTGGACGTCACACACAATACTAAGCCTCATCAGGAGCATGCCCAGGCGTTGTAGGGAGGTCATACAGGCACGTGGAGGCCACACAAAATACTGAGCCTCATCAGGAGCATGCCCAGGTGTTGAAGGGAGGTCATACAGGCACGTGGAGGTCACACACAATACTAAGCCTCATCAGGAGCATGCCAAGGCGTTGTAGGGAGGTCATACAGGCACGTGGAGGGCACACACAATACTCAATCTCATCAGGAGCATGCCCAGGCGTTGTAGGGAGGTCATACAGGCACGTGGAGGCCACACACAATACTCAGCCTCATCAGGAGCATGCCCAGGCGTTGTAGGGAGGTCATACAGGCACGTGGAGGTCACATACAATACTCAGCCTCATCAGGAGCATGCCCAGGCGGTGTAGGGAGGTCATACAGGCACGTGGAGGCCACACACAATACTCAGCCTCATCAGGAGCATGCCCAGGCGGTGTAGGGAGGTCATACAGGCACGTGGAGGCCACACACAATACTCAGCCTCATCAGGAGCATGCCCAGGCATTGTAGGGAGGTCATACAGGCACGTGGAGGCCACACACAATACTCAGCCTAATCAGGAGCATGCCCAGGCGTTGTAGGGCGGTCATACAGGCACGTGGAGGTCACACACAATACTCAGCCTCATCAGGAGCATGCCCAGGCGTTGTAGGGAGGTCATACAGGCACGTGGAGGCCACACACAATACTCAGCCTCATCAGGAGCATGCCCAGGCATTGTAGGGAGGTCATACAGGCACGTGGAGGCCACACACAATACTCAGCCTCATCAGGAGCATGCCCAGGCGTTGTAGGGAGGTCATACAGGCACGTGGAGGTCACACACAATACTGAGCCTCATCAGGAGCATGCCCAGGCGTTGTAGGGAGGTCATACAGGCACGTGGAGGCCCACACACAATACTGAGCCTCATCAGGAGCATGCCCAGGCGTTGTAGGGAGGTCATACAGGCACGTGGAGGCCACACACAATACTCAGCCTCATCAGGAGCATGCCCAGGCGTTGTAGGGAGGTCATACAGGCACGTGGAGGCCACACACAATACTCAGCCTCATCAGGAGCATACCCAGGCGTTGTAGGGAGGTCATACAGGCACGTGGAGGCCACACACAATACTCAGCCTCATCAGGAGCATGTCCAGGTGTTGTAGGGAGGTCATACAGGCACGTGGACGTCACACACAATACTAAGCCTCATCAGGAGCATGCCCAGGCGTTGTAGGGAGGTCATACAGGCACGTGGAGGCCACACAAAATACTGAGCCTCATCAGGAGCATGCCCAGGTGTTGAAGGGAGGTCATACAGGCACGTGGAGGTCACACACAATACTAAGCCTCATCAGGAGCATGCCAAGGCGTTGTAGGGAGGTCATACAGGCACGTGGAGGGCACACACAATACTCAATCTCATCAGGAGCATGCCCAGGCGTTGTAGGGAGGTCATACAGGCACGTGGAGGCCACACACAATACTCAGCCTCATCAGGAGCATGCCCAGGCGTTGTAGGGAGGTCATACAGGCACGTGGAGGTCACATACAATACTCAGCCTCATCAGGAGCATGCCCAGGCGGTGTAGGGAGGTCATACAGGCACGTGGAGGCCACACACAATACTCAGCCTCATCAGGAGCATGCCCAGGCGGTGTAGGGAGGTCATACAGGCACGTGGAGGCCACACACAATACTCAGCCTCATCAGGAGCATGCCCAGGCATTGTAGGGAGGTCATACAGGCACGTGGAGGCCACACACAATACTCAGCCTAATCAGGAGCATGCCCAGGCGTTGTAGGGAGGTCATACAGGCACGTGGAGGTCACACACAATACTCAGCCTCATCAGGAGCATGCCCAGGCGTTGTAGGGAGGTCATACAGGCACGTGGAGGCCACACACAATACTCAGCCTCATCAGGAGCATGCCCAGGCATTGTAGGGAGGTCATACAGGCACGTGGAGGCCACACACAATACTCAGCTTCATCAGGAGCATGCCCAGGCGTTGTAGGGAGGTCATACAGGCACGTGGAGGCCACACACAATACTCAGCCTCATCAGGAGCATGCCCAGGCGTTGTAGGGAGGTCATACAGGCACGTGGAGGCCACACACAATACTCAGTCTCATCAGGAGCATGCCCAGGTGTTGTAGGGAGGTCATACAGGCACGTGGAGGCCACAGACAATACTCAGCCTCATCAGGAGCATGCCCAGGCGTTGTAGGGAGGTCATACAGGCAAGTGGAGGCCACGCACAATACTCAGCCTCATCAGGAGCATGCCCAGGCGTTGTAGGGAGGTCATACAGGCACGTGGAGGCCACACACAATACTGAGCCTCATCAGGAGCATGCCCAGGCGTTGTAGGGAGGTCATACAGGCACGTGGAGGCCACACACAATACTCAGCCTCATCAGGAGCATGCCCAGGCGTTGTAGGGAGGTCATACAGGCACGTGGAGGTCACACACAATACTCAGCCTCATCAGGAGCATGCCCAGGCGGTGTAGGGAGGTCATACAGGCACGTGGAGGCCACATGTAGCACCCTGAGGATTCGGCTGCTACAGGGGTATTGCACCTCAACCCAGAGGTGTGATATTCCACTCCCGGGTAAGGATGGAGTGTGGGACTGAGCTCGGTAGGCTGCATGCACTACACACATCCCATTTCCGAGGAACAGACCAACGGTACTCCCACTTAGAAATGTGCAGGTACGACCGAGTCTGTTCCTGGCTGGAGTGGGAGGGGGGTGGAACATCCCATGTAGTGTAGGGGCAGATAGGGGGAGCAGTCTGGGTAGTGATAGGAGCTCATTGGGTGCTGGTCACCTGAGCTCACACATAGAGGGATATATAAGGTGGGCACCAACTAGAATCAGAGTCAGTTGTAGAGAACAAGTCAGTTGGAGAGGAGCCTGTCTGATGCAGAGAACAAATCGGCAGAGAGAAGGAAACAGCAGCCCTGGAGAGAGAGAGAGTGGAGCAGAGAAAGACCCAGAGGGGGAAGACTGAAGGGACCCAAGAACCCAAATTAGAGCATCGGGTGAGGAGTCAGCAAAAGGGTACCGGAACCCAAACTGGTGGGGGTAAAAACAATCCCCAGCCAGAGACCGGAGGCCGTGGGCAGCATCTGCCACGGCCACCCACCACATTCACCCCGAAGGCACACCACATGAAGGGTCAGGGAACCCAAGGCCAAGGGTGTCCCAACAGCAGGCCCGAGGGAGCTGGACCTAGGTGGATCACTGGTGGGGACGGCTGAAGAAAGGACAGAGGGAGAGCTCAGGGCCACGCTCCGGACTTGTTTGGGGGTTGGCTGGATCCAGGACCTGGTGGACGCAGCACGGCTCGGGTGGTCACTAGCAGCTGGAGTGACCAGTACAACATCTGCAGTAAGTAAACACCCTTAACTGCACAACCCGACTCTGTCTTCACTGCCGTCTGCACTACACCACCACAACCCCCATCCTCTGCGCCTGTCCCCTCTGAGGCTATACCCCTCCCGTTGGGGGTTATCCCACCAAGCTGCGCACCCACCATCAGCCTCAGCGGACCCTGCTGCAGCGGCGGCCACAGTGACCGCATCACAACGGGTGGCGTAGTCGACACAAAAGAACTCTTAATAACATCTGTAGGACTGCCACACAACACTGAGCTTGACGCCCTGGGCACGGGGCCGGGTCACAGCCGCTCGGAGACTACAACCCCCCATCTGATCCGGTGCCGGGTATTCCCCTCAAAAAGGAATATGTCCCAGGGGGCGCGTCAACTTTGGCGTAGTCGGCAGGATTACGTGCCCGCAACACCCGGGTACTGCGTGCCTGAAGAAAAGTGCAAGTTTACCTCAGAAAGAAGTCTCCCGACGGTTCCGGAGGGTCCACGCCATCGGACTCCATCACCAGTCGTTTCCCGCCGATTGTCCGCCATTTCCAACTTGTTCCCGCCATCTGCAGAGTTTCCCGCCACTGGGTGACGCTTCCCGCCAAAACCGCAGATTTCCCGCCTTGGAAGAGCAGCGGACGCCATTATGGGCGTGCCAAAGGAGGGCAAGAGGCCACCTCCCATCGTGGGCCAGGACAGAAAATGGCGCCAAAAGTGGAAACCGCCCCCACCAACAGAGACTGTGATGCTGGAGGTGTCTGTCAGCGTGAAAGAACTACCCCTGGAGCTGACAGTCACCGAGTTGCCCCGGGACCGCCCTCGAGGTGGGAGGAGACGAAAGAGAAGAGAAAAGATGGGTGCCGCTTGGAGCAGTCTGGAGCGAGCGCACCCGGAGGCAAGAGGTCTAACGAAGAATATCGGAGGAGCTCACCCGGAGATGGAGAGAAAGCAGAACAGCACCGGCCCGCTGGCCAGGAGTCTGCTAGAGACCGAGGAAGGAGGGCAGAGCAGCACCGGCCCGCTGGCCAGGAGCCTGCCGGAAGAAGAGCAGAGCAGCACCGACCCGATGGTCAGGAGCCTGCTAGAGTCCACAACCCCGCTAGGTCTAGCGGAGATCTTAGCGCAGCTCCCCCGAGACCGGGAGTGTGCACAAACTGCCTTGGAGGGCCTCGCAAGGAGGATGGCCCGGGTACAGCGTGAGATACTGGCGGAGTGGAGCCGGGAGATGGCCCAGCAAGCTGGAACCCGTCCACGGAGCATGCTCCCCTGGGAGAGGACACCAACTGCCTCTACGGATGACGCGGGAGGACCCAAGGTCGGAGACGGCGCTGAGAAGGGAGCCGAACGTATGAAGGCAGGTAAAGGGGACGCTTATACCCCATACCGAGAGACCGCCCACCTGCCCCGGTTCCCCGTCGCAGAGCCCGAAAGTCCCCCGTCCGTGCCCGTAACCGCCATGTCACCGCTAATGACTAGGCCCCGACCAGAAGCCGCCGCCGCGACCCCTGTGACGTCACACGCACCGACCCGGAGCGTGACCAAGCAGGAAGAGCCTCCGGCCTGGTCGCAAGGCCCGGTACTCCCGGGCCCCGCATCACCAACAGCGCCCCCTACCTCCGCGGAACCTCCGGCCTGGTCGCGAGGCCAGGTAGCACAGGGCGCCGCCGTATTAACGGTGCCCTTTACGTTCCAAGTGCCCCAGGCCTGGCCGCAAGGCCTGGGCGACCTGGGCGCCACCACCACTGCGCCCGCACCCGCAAAACCAAGGGTGCCGAGTTTGGGAAAGGACCTCTTCAGCCAGCTCACATTGCCGGACGGGCGGCCCTTTATCTGGCCCGAGGAGTTTTGTGAGCTGGAGCGGCAACAAAGACTAGGACCCTTGTGTGAGCCCCTGATCCCGGCTCCGAAGCCCGTGACTCGGGTCTCGCCTCCTTTAGAAGAAGCCCAATTCGTGTGGGACCCCACGGGAGAAGATTTGATGGGGTTCACCGGAGAAACTCGGGCAGTCGCCGCTGAGCGTACTGAGTGTTGTCGTCAGCAGCTAGCAGAGTTTGCGAGAGAACGGGAGGAGAGGCGGGTCAGAGAACAACAGGCCCTAATCCGGAGCGCGGAGCAGAAGAGCCGGACTAGGAGGAACCCCCGTGCAGCGCACTGTCCCCGCACCATCGGGACGGTGATAAAGTTCAACCCGCAGCATGGGTGGGGCTTTATTCGGGACCGTAACAACCGCGGTGACGTTTTTGTGACCCGCAGAGACGTCGAGTCCCACCTGCCGGAAGGTCACAAAGGCCGTGACCTCTACGTCGGAGACGAGGTCACTTTCACCCGCCACAAGTGTGCCAAAGGACCTTACGCCCTCCACGTACACCGCTTGACGGAGGAGGAGTTGCGGTACGGGGAGGAGGAGCCAGAGGACCCGGACGGGTCTGAAGCAACACCATATCACCAAGAAAAAGCAGGAGGGAGCCGTCGTTGAGGACGGGAGTAGAGACTGTATATAGTTGCCCGTCGGGGCACAGTGAACCGTTGCTGCTAAAATAGTCCCCGTTGGGACCAGTGAACTGTTTACCCGTTAACCCCTTCATCCTACAGGCTGAGGACTGAGAGCGGCCATATTCCCTGTATATAGTTGCGCTTCCTAAAGCGCCCCCTACCGGTTTTATAGGAAAACCAGTTTTTTCTAAGAGACTGTCGCACGTTTCCCGGACACACGTTGCACAGTGTCCGGAGGAGGAACCTGAAACAAGAGACGACGAGAATGTTTATATGAAAAGTTTTATATATATAATGTTTTATATGTTTATGAAAAAAAAAAAATGTATGTTTTTGGTGTTATTTATGTCTTACAGCCCGAGGACGTGCTGTGATTTACCAGGGGGGAATGTAGCACCCTGAGGATTCGGCTGCTACAGGGGTATTGCACCTCAACCCAGAGGTGTGATATTCCACTCCCGGGTAAGGATGGAGTGTGGGACTGAGCTCGGTAGGCTGCATGCACTACATACATCCCATTTCCGAGGAACAGACCAACGGTACTCCCACTTAGAAATGTGCAGGTACGACCGAGTCTGTTCCTGGCTGGAGTGGGAGGGGGGTGGAACATCCCATGTAGTGTAGGGGCAGATAGGGGGAGCAGTCTGGGTAGTGATAGGAGCTCATTGGGTGCTGGTCACCTGAGCTCACACATAGAGGGATATATAAGGTGGGCACCAACTAGAATCAGAGTCAGTTGTAGAGAACAAGTCAGTTGGAGAGGAGCCTGTCTGATGCAGAGAACAAATCGGCAGAGAGAAGGAAACAGCAGCCCTGGAGAGAGAGAGAGTGGAGCAGAGAAAGACCCAGAGGGGGAAGACTGAAGGGACCCAAGAACCCAAATTAGAGCATCGGGTGAGGAGTCAGCAAAAGGGTACCGGAACCCAAACTGGTGGGGGTAAAAACAATCCCCAGCCAGAGACCGGAGGCCGTGGGCAGCATCTGCCACGGCCACCCACCACATTCACCCCGAAGGCACACCACATGAAGGGTCAGGGAACCCAAGGCCAAGGGTGTCCCAACAGCAGGCCCGAGGGAGCTGGACCTAGGTGGATCACTGGTGGGGACGGCTGAAGAAAGGACAGAGGGAGAGCTCAGGGCCACGCTCCGGACTTGTTTGGGGGTTGGCTGGATCCAGGACCTGGTGGACGCAGCACGGCTCGGGTGGTCACTAGCAGCTGGAGTGACCAGTACAACATCTGCAGTAAGTAAACACCCTTAACTGCACAACCCGACTCTGTCTTCACTGCCGTCTGCACTACACCACCACAACCCCCATCCTCTGCGCCTGTCCCCTCTGAGGCTATACCCCTCCCGTTGGGGGTTATCCCACCAAGCTGCGCACCCACCATCAGCCTCAGCGGACCCTGCTGCAGCGGCGGCCACAGTGACCGCATCACAACGGGTGGCGTAGTCGACACAAAAGAACTCTTAATAACATCTGTAGGACTGCCACACAACACTGAGCTTGACGCCCTGGGCACGGGGCCGGGTCACAGCCGCTCGGAGACTACAACCCCCCATCTGATCCGGTGCCGGGTATTCCCCTCAAAAAGGAATATGTCCCAGGGGGCGCGTCACACACACAATACTCCGCCTCATCAGGAGCATGCCCAGGCATTGTAGGGAGGTCATACAGGCACGTGGAGGCCACACACAATACTCAGCCTCATCAGGAGCATGCCCAGGCGTTGTAGGGAGGTCATACAGGCACGTGGAGGCCACACACAATACTGAGCCTCATCAGGAGCATGCCCAAGCGTTGTAGGGAGGTCATACAGGCACGTGGAGGCCACACACAATACTCAGCCTCATCAGGAGCATGCCCAGGCATTGTAGGGAGGTCATACAGGCACGTGGAGGCCACACACAATACTCAGCCTCATCAGGAGCATGCCCAGGCGTTGTAGGGAGGTCATACAGGCACGTGGAGGCCACACACAATACTCAGCCTCATCAGGAGCATGCCCAGGCGTTGTAGGGAGGTCATACAGGCACGCGGAGGCCACACACAATACTCAGCCTCATCAGGAGCATGCCCAGGCGTTGTAGGGAGGTCATACAGGCAAGTGGAGGCCACACACAATACTCAGCCTCATCAGGAGCATGCCCAGGCGTTGTAGGGAGGTCATACAGGCACGTGGAGGCCACACACAATACTGAGCCTCATCAGGAGCATGCCCAGGCGTTGTAGGGAGGTCATACAGGCACGTGGAGGTCACACACAATACTCAGCCTCATCAGGAGCATGCCCAGGCGGTGTAGGGAGGTCATACAGGCACGTGGAGGCCACACACAATACTCAGCCTCATCAGGAGCATGCCCAGGCATTGTAGGGAGGTCATACAGGCACGTGGAGGCCACACACAATACTCAGCCTCATCAGGAGCATGCCCAGGCGTTGTAGGGAGGTCATACAGGCACGTGGAGGTCACACACAATACTCAGCCTCATCAGGAGCATGCCCAGGCGGTGTAGGGAGGTCATACAGGCACGTGGAGGCCACACACAATACTCAGCCTCATCAGGAGCATGCCCAGGCGTTGTAGGGAGGTCATACAGGCACGTGGAGGCCACACACAATACTCAGCCTCATCAGGAGCATGCCCAGGCGGTGTAGGGAGGTCATACAGGCACGTGGAGGCCACACACAATACTCAGCCTCATCAGGAGCATGCCCAGGCGGTGTAGGGAGGTCATACAGGCACGTGGAGGCCACACACAATACTCAGCCTCATCAGGAGCATGCCCAGGCATTGTAGGGAGGTCATACAGTCACGTGGAGGCCACACACAATACTCAGCCTCATCAGGAGCATACCCAGGCGTTGTAGGGAGGTCATACAGGCACGTGGAGGTCACACACAATACTCAGCCTCATCAGGAGCATGCCCAGGCGGTGTAGGGAGGTCATACAGGCACGTGGAGGCCACACACAATACTCAGCCTCATCAGGAGCATGCCCAGGCGTTGTAGGGAGGTCATACAGGCACGTGGAGGCCACACACAATACTCAGCCTCATCAGGAGCATGCCCAGGCGTTGTAGGGAGGTCATACAGGCACGTGGAGGCCACACACAATACTCAGTCTCATCAGGAGCATGCCCAGGCGTTGTAGGGAGGTCATACAGGCACGTGGAGGCCACACACAATACTCAGTCTCATCAGGAGCATGCCCAGGCGTTGTAGGGAGGTCATACAGGCACGTGGAGGCCACACACAATACTGAGCCTCATCAGGAGCATGCCCAGGCGTTGTAGGGAGGTCATACAGGCACGTGGAGGCCACACACAATACTCAGCCTCATCAGGAGCATGCCCAGGCGTTGTAGGGAGGTCATACAGGCACGTGGAGGTCACACACAATACTCAGCCTCATCAGGAGCATGCCCAGGCGGTGTAGGGAGGTCATACAGGCACGTGGAGGCCACACACAATACTCAGCCTCATCAGGAGCATGCCCAGGCATTGTAGGGAGGTCATACAGGCACGTGGAGGCCACACACAATACTCAGCCTCATCAGGAGCATGCCAAGGCATTGTAGGGAGGTCATACAGGCACGTGGAGGCCACACACAATACTCAGCCTCATCAGGAGCATGCCCAGGCGTTGTAGGGAGGTCATACAGGCACGTGGAGGCCACACACAATACTCAGCCTCATCAGGAGCATGCCCAGGCATTGTAGGGAGGTCATACAGGCACGTGGAGGCCACACACAATACTCAGCCTCATCAGGAGCATGCCCAGGCGTTGTAGGGAGGTCATACAGGCACGTGGAGGCCACACACAATACTCAGCCTCATCAGGAGCATGCCCAGGCGTTGTAGGGAGGTCATACAGGCACGTGGAGGCCACACACAATACTCAGCCTCATCAAGAGCATGCCCAGGCATTGTAGGGAGGTCATACAGGCAAGTGGAGGCCACACACAATACTCAGCCTCATCAGGAGCATGCCCAGGCGTTGTAGGGAGGTCATACAGGCACGTGGAGGCCACACACAATACTGAGCCTCATCAGGAGCATGCCCAGGCGTTGTAGGGAGGTCATACAGGCACGTGGAGGTCACACACAATACTCAGCCTCATCAGGAGCATGCCCAGGCGGTGTAGGGAGGTCATACAGGCACGTGGAGGCCACACACAATACTCAGCCTCATCAGGAGCATGCCCAGGCGTTGTAGGGAGGTCATACAGGCACGTGGAGGTCACACACAATACTCAGCCTCATCAGGAGCATGCCCAGGCGGTGTAGGGAGGTCATACAGGCACGTGGAGGCCACACACAATACTCAGCCTCATCAGGAGCATGCCCAGGCATTGTAGGGAGGTCATACAGGCACGTGGAGGCCACACACAATACTCAGCCTCATCAGGAGCATGCCCAGGCGTTGTAGGGAGGTCATACAGGCACGTGGAGGCCACACACAATACTCAGCCTCATCAGGAGCATGCCCAGGCGTTGTAGGGAGGTCATACAGGCACGTGCAGGCCACACACAATACTCAGCCTCATCAGGAGCATGCCCAGGCGTTGTAGGGAGGTCATACAGGCACGTGGAGGCCACACACAATACTCAGCCTCATCAGGAGCATGCCCAGGCGTTGTAGGGAGGTCATACAGGCATGTGGAGGCCACACACAATACTCAGCCTCATCAGGAGCATGCCCAGGCGTTGTAGGGAGGTCATACAGGCACGTGGAGGCCACACACAATACTCAGCCTCATCAGGAGCATGCCCAGGCGTTGTAGGGAGGTCATACAGGCATGTGGAGGCCACACACAATACTGAGCCTCATCAGGAGCATGCCCAGGCGTTGTAGGGAGGTCATACAGGCACGTGGAGGCCACACACAATACTCAGCCTCATCAGGTGCATGCCCAGGCGTTGTAGGGAGGTCAAACAGGCACGTGGAGGATATACACAATACTGAGCCTCATCAGGAGCATGCCCAGGCGTTGTAGGGAGGTCATACAGGCACGTGGAGGCCACACACAATACTCAGCCTCATCAGGAGCATGCCCAGGCGTTGTAGGGAGGTCATACAGGCACGTGGAGGCCACACACAATACTCAGCCTCATCAGGAGCATGCCCAGGCGTTGTAGGGAGGTCATACAGGCATGTGGAGGCCACACACAATACTGAGCCTCATCAGGAGCATGCCCAGGCGTTGTAGGGAGGTCATACAGGCATGTGGAGGCCACATACAATACTGAGCCTCATCAGGAGCATGCCCAGGCGTTGTAGGGAGGTAATACAGGCAAGTGGAGGCCACACACAATACTCAGCCTCATCAGGAGCATGCCCAGGCATTGTAGGGAGGTCATACAGGCACTTGGAGGCCACACACAATACTCAGACTCATCAGGAGCATGCCCAGGCGTTGTAGGGAGGTCATACAGGCACGTGGAGGCCACACACAATACTCAGCCTCATCAGGAGCATGCCCAGGCGTTGTAGGGAGGTCATACAGGCACGTGGAGGCCACACACAATACTCAGCCTCATCAGGTGCATGCCCAGGCATTGTAGGGAGGTCAAACAGGCACGTGGAGGATACACACAATACTGAGCCTCATCAGGAGCATGCCCAGGCGTTGTAGGGAGGTCATACAGGCAAGTGGAGGCCACACACAATACTCAGCCTCATCAGGAGCATGCCCAGGCGTTGTAGGGAGGTCATACAGGCACGCGGAGGCCACACACAATACTCAGCCTCATCAGGAGCATGCCCAGGCATTGTAGGGAGGTCATACAGGCACGTGGAGGCCACAAACAATACTGAGCCTCATCAGGAGCATGCCCAGGCGTTGTAGGGAGGTCATACAGGCACGTGGAGGCCACACACAATACTCAGCCTCATCAGGAGCATGCCCAGGCGTTGTAGGGAGGTCATACAGGCACGTGGAAGCCACACACAATACTCAGCCTCATCAGGAGCATGCTCAGGCGTTGTAGGGAGGTCATACAGGCACGTGGAGGCCACACACAATACTCAGCCTCATCACGTGCATGCCCAGGCGTTGTAGGGAGGTCATACAGGCACGTGGAGGCCGCACACAATACTCAGCCTCATCAGGAGCATGCCCAGGCGTTGTAGGGAGGTCATACAGGCACGTGGAGGCCACAGACAATACTCAGCCTCATCAGTAGCATGCCCAGGCTTTGTAGGGAGGTCATACAGGCACGTGGAGGCCACACACAATACTCAGCTTCATCAGGAGCATGTCCAGGCGTTGTAGGTGTGACACCCCAGGGGTCTGGTTGTCACAGTGATAGAGATATTACGTCTGAGAGCAGGTGGGAGGTCCTTTGGTCAGGGATCCTGTGCATGCCACACCTCCTGCCCAGCCTTGGGAGGGGAAGAACTGTATAAACCCGGGGCTGAGGCAGGGTTAGTGAGTCCAGGAAGGGTAGAGACAAGAGCAGCATAGGAAGCAGCAGAGTCACAAGGAGTCAGGGGCTGGCAGCTAAAGAGCTCGCCCTGACTAAGAAGATTCTTTACCGGACCCGGAGTCCGAGGCTGTGGGGACTAACTTCTACCCAGCAGCAGAATCCGTCAGGCAGGGGATTTCAGGTCCCCTGGCCCAGAAGCCCGAAGGCCCGGTCACACGCGTGGGACCAGCACCGCCATCGTGGAGCGGAAGCCATTAGAAGGCCCCGAGTCACCGGCCATACGGGTGAGCACCACACGGTACACTCAGGGACGTGGGCTACTTACATCAGCTTCTAGCAAGGTAGCCAGAAGAGTACAGTCAGCTTGGGAGGCCTACAACTACAACTACGCCTGGCCAGGGGAGATCCCATCTGCTCAAGGACTGACCAGGCCCCGTTCGCTAGCAAGTACTCCGGGAGGGTCTATCGTTGTTACCAGTAAAGACCCTGAACGCTACCATACCGTCTCTGAGTGGTTCCTGCTACCCCCATCATCCACGTCGGCTGCCCTGAGGCCATACCCCTCCCGTTGGGGGTTATACTATCACGCTGCACCATCCTTCCACCGGCCTCAGCGGTCTGCCCTGCAGCAGCAGCCCCCTGGCTGCATTCAACGGGTGGCGTAGTCATCAACCATTTTCTACCGCTAACAGACTGCCGTCCAGTTTGACTCCCTGGGCACGGACCGGGTCACCGCCACGAGACTACAACCCTAAACAGATCCGGCTCCGGGTAAGCTCCCGCGTGCGCAACGCAGCGCGACACAGGCCCAGGGGCGCGTCAACTTTGGCGTAGTCGGCAGGATCACGTGCCCGCAACCACCGGGTACTGCGTGCCTGAAAAGCAAAGACTGTTCAAACTTACCAGTAGTGAAGATTCCCGCCATCGGTGAAGATTCTCGCCATCCGGCGCCATCTTCAGCCTTCTTCCCGCCATCGGTGAAGTTTCCCGCCATCCGGCGCCATCTTCAGCCTTCTTCCCGCCATCCGTGGAGTTTTCCCGCCATTGGACGCCATCTTGAGGACGCCGCGCGGGAAGAAGAGGGGCGTGGACTCCGAAAGCGCGCGAGAACTGAAGCCCCGCCTCACGTCCGGACGTTGCGTAAGGTCCTGGAAGGAGCCCAGCAGACGCCGACGTCACAGGAGCGCGACGGAAGGTCCTCAACCCTGACGATCCACTGCGGAGCCGCGGCCTACGGAACAGGATCATCACAAGGTAGGCCACGGTCCACTAGGGGGGAGGAAGATGTCGGATACGGAGGAGAGCTCCACTGCCTCAACCCCCGCCAGCGCTACCGCTGTTGCAGTTATGCCCTTCACCATGCCCTATATCCCGGGAGCAGCTTGGCTACCCCAGTACTCAGGGGAGTCACATACCCTGCATGACTTTAGAGAAAAGCTGGATAGCCTCTTCCAGGTGTACCCCCTCACAGAAGAGCAAAAAGTGAGCATCCTGGTGGCCCAACTAACTGGGGCAGCCAAAAGGGAAGTAAAATCCTGGCCACCTGGGAGGAAGACTGTCGCAGGGATACTAACCCGGCTGAAGGACACCTTTGATACCCGCACCTCAGCCGAGATTAAACTTAGATTCTACGGGTGCAAGCAGCGAGCGCATGAGAGTATAAGGGACTATGCACTCAACCTACAAGAGGCCCTGAGGGCCATTAAGCAGACCGACCCTAATGGAGTGGGAAACGAGGACAGGCTGTTGACCGAACAATTTATAGAGGGTTTATATTGCAATGCCCACCGCACCCAGTTGCGGGCAATGGCCTTACAGGACCCTCATCTAGAATTTGCACAGTTCAAGGACAGAGCCATCCGGGTGCTCCGAGAACCGGCACCAGGTGGCGTTGTGACCCACAGACGCCCCACTACCACTTACTACCAGGAGGCGGCGCCCTTGTCAGCAGGGCCTGTGGGAGCTGATGCGCAGGCTTTGGACAATGACCCGGCTCCAGACCTACACCATCAGGTCCAAGAGCTAGCTAAAAGCGTTGCTGCGCTAACCCGAACTGTGCAGTCTTTACAGGTTTCCACTCCAGGGAAGATCCAGCTGGCATCCGGACCGGAGGACATCCCGTGGCGTCGACCAAGGAGGACCCCACCGGCCAGAGGAAGACCCAGTGACCGATACAGCGAGGACGGACGACCCATCTGCCGCCGCTGCAGTCAACCCGGACATATGGAAAGGTACTGTTCTTTAAACGGGCACAACCTGGGGTAGAGGGCCAACCCCCAGGAAAAAGATCACCAGGCCCATCGAACTGGCGCGACAGATATGTGGGAGGACGTCCAGTCTTGCCTGTGGTACTGGATGGCATTCCCATGAGTGCCCTACTGGACACCGGGTCACAGGTCACCACCATCCCGTACGTGCTCTTCAAGCAGTACTGGAATGACTCGGATATTACCCGCTACCCTGACGACGACTTGAGTATCATCGCCAGCAATGGTCAGCCCGTGCCACAGATCGGATTTAAAGAGGTGACCATCAAAATTGGTAGAGTCGAACTGGCCGCACAGGGACTGATCATTGTAGATATTGACAAACATGAGAGTCACCCAAAAATAACTCTAGGAACTAATGTAATTGAAAATTGTCTTGCAGAGGTGATTTTCCTTTTACAGCAGGTTGCCAAGAATGCCAGCTCCGGCGAGCAGCGGGTGCTCCAGAAAGAGATCCGGGCACTGATGCAACGGCAACAAGTGGAACTCTCCGGCGGTGAGATTGGTAGCGTAAGAATGTGTGACCCTTTTCCTATTGCCATGCCCCCAAAAAGTGAAATGATGATTTGGTGCCGGGCAGCTATTGGTCTGAGAGGTAGAGATTACCAGGCAATGGTAGAACCAGTTTACTCAGACAGTAGGCCCACCATTTTGACAGCACGGGGGGTGGTCAATGTACGCCATGGGAGGGTGCCCGTTCGCATAATAAATATCGGGGAGAGGGAAGTGTACCTGCCCCGGTATGCCACGCTAGCCAAATTATATACCACTAATCAAAATTCTATACAATCTGTGGAACCCTTGCCTCCATCTCACCCGGAGGAAGGTAACGGCTCTAAGAAAGACATGGAGGACTGGTGTCAGCAACTACATCTGGGTACTGACTCCACTCCCTCACACCAGAAACAAGGAGTCTATCGGGTGGTTCAAGAGTATGAGAGAGTGTTTAGTAAACACCCGTTAGACTTCGGGCGAGTCAAGGGGGTAGAACACCGCATCCCCACGGGAGATCATCCTCCCATAAAAGAGAGGTATCGACCCGTACCCCCTGCACATTACCAACACGCCAAGGGGATGCTTAGAGACATGAAGGAGGCTGGGGTAATCCGGGATAGCTGTAGCCCCTGGGCAGCCCCACTAGTTTTAGTCAAAAAGAAAGACAACACCATGAGGATGTGTGTAGATTACCGGAAAATCAACCGTATCACACACAAGGATGCGTACCCCTTACCAAGGATAGAGGAGTCATTGGCTGCTTTAAGATCTGCTAACTTCTTCTCTACCTTGGATCTCACTAGCGGGTACTGGCAGGTTCCTGTAGCAGAGGCGGACCGGGAGAAGACCGCATTCACCACCCCGATGGGACTTAGCGAGTTCACCTGCATGCCGTTCGGACTCTGCAACGCCCCAGGAACCTTCCAACGATTAATGGAGTGCTGTCTGGGCCACAGAAACTTCGAGACGGTCCTGTTGTACCTGGACGATGTCATCGTATACTCCAAAACTTATGAGGACCACCTGAAACACCTGGCGGAGGTGTTCGAAGCTCTGGCGAGTTACGGCCTAAAGGTGAAACCCTCCAAGTGTCACCTCCTGAAACCAAAGGTGCAATACCTGGGACACGTGGTGAGCGCTGACGGAGTGGCTCCCGACCCCGATAAGATCACCGCAATTAAGGGATGGCCAAGCCCCTCCAGCGTAAAAGAAGTGCGGCAGTTCCTAGGGTTGGTAGGCTACTACCGAAGGTTTATTCCCGGTTTCACCAAAAAGGCAGCACCTATGCAGGACCTCCTGATAGGCCAGTCCCGGAAGGCCAAGAACCAGAAGCCGCCCTTCAAATGGGAAAAGCTAGAAGAAGAGTCCTTCCGCCAGCTGAAGATGGCCCTCACGGGGGATGAAATCTTGGCGTACCCGGACTATAGCCAGCCCTTCATCCTCTACACCGACGCCAGTAACATCGGGCTAGGAGCCGTACTGTCCCAGATTCAGCAGGGGAGAGAACGAGTAATCTCCTATGCCAGCCGAAAACTGCGACCCACCGAAAGGAACCCCGAAAATTACAGCTCATTTAAGCTAGAGTTCCTGGCCGTGGTATGGGCAGTCACCGAGCGCTTTAGGCATTACCTCGCTTCTTCCCGGTTCACCGTATACACGGATAACAACCCGCTGACACACCTGGACACGGCAAGACTCGGTGCCCTGGAGCAGAGGTGGATGGCCCGTCTGTCCAACTACGAGTTCACAATTAAATACCGGGCAGGGCGCTCCAATACCAACGCGGACGCCCTGTCCAGGATGCCCAACCTGCCGGACGGAGGAGAAGATCCGGAGGGACTGGAAGAAGTTGAACTCCCTGCGTTCCACCGTCATGGGACTATCCAGTATTCCCACCGGGTAAGGAGTAAGCAGGCTGCTACGTTGAACCCCTTACCTCACTACAACTGGGCGGAAACGCAAGACAGCGACCCTGCCGTCCGACTGGTGAAGGAGATGCTGACTCGCCCGGAGGCTAGCCTGGAATCAGACGCTCCAGAGGAAGCCAAACAACTATGGGCAGAGAAGAGTCGACTGTTCCTTTACAAGGGGAAGTTGTGCCGCAGAATGGTTAACTCCAGGACGCATGAACTACTCTGGCAAGTAGTGGTGCCACGAAGAGACGCAGCCATGGTGATGGAGGCATACCACGACGGAGCTGGACACTTCGGGTGGAAAAAGCTGGAGTTCCTGCTGCGCGAGCGGTTCCACTGGGTAGGCATGAGGGGAACCATCGAGAAGTGGTGCAGAGACTGTGGCCCATGCAATCTGAGAAGGAAGGACCGGGCCAGCCAGAAGACTCCCCTGCAGTCCATCGTCACCCGGCAACCGTTGGAACTGGTAGCCTTGGATCATGTAAAACTGACCCCCAGCAGAAGTGGCTACGTCTACGCGTTAACCATCGTGGATCATTACTCCCGGTTTCTGGTTGTCGTCCCCGTCAAGGACTTAACGGCTCGAACAGCAGCTAGAGCCTTCCAGCAGCACTTTTGCCGTCCACACGGGTACCCGGACCAAGTGCTGACGGACCAGGGACCTGCCTTTGAAGCGGAGGTCTTCCAGGAATTCTGCAATCTGTATGGCTGCCGGAAGATAAGGACGACACCCTACCATCCGCAAACTAATGGACTTTGTGAGAAAATGAACCAGGTGGTAATGGATCTTCTAAAAACGTTGCCCCTGGAAGAACGCAGTCTGTGGCCTGAGAAGTTGCCCGATCTGGTGGACCTATACAACCACATCCCGGTAGGTTCCACCAACTGTACCCCGGCTTACCTAATGAGGGCAAGACCTGGTAAGTTACCTGTTGACCTGGAAATGGGAGTCCTGACGCCCGAGGACACTTCACCAGAAACGGACTGGGACACAGAGAGGCAGCAGCAGTACCGGAAAGTACAGGAGAGCGTGGAGCGAAGTCTCTGTCAGGCTAGGGAAAGACAAGAGAAGACTTACAACCAGTATGCTCCCGCTGTTCCCCTGGTACCCGGAGAGCAGGTCTTGAAGAGGAAGAGACGGCTCCACAAGTTGGACGACCAGTGGGAGAAGGACCCGTACACCGTACTGCCCTCAAGCCACGAGAACCCGAAGGTCTGTACCATCAGTAAAGACGGAGGGGAAACCACAGCCATTGTATCCCGGGACCACCTGAAGAAGTGCCCCGAACAACTGAGGAACCCTGAGGAGGAACAGGAAGACCATCGACCCGTGGAAGAAAGGGAAGATATGGTTAGTACCGTGCTCGGGGACTTCCCTCGGTCTTGGACTCAAGTCAATGGTGCAGTTGTGGTACCCGTACTCACCTTCCTCCAACCATCATCCCAAGAACCTACGGAGCAACGGGTAGAGCTGGAAGAGCAGCCGGTCCAGGAGGCAGAAGACTCCACCCAAGCGGAACAGGAGAATCCACCCTCTGCTTATAGTGAGCCTGCCGTACCCCTAGTGAGACAAAGAGCCGGTAGACAGCTGCCCAGTTTACCCTTGACAGCTCCTACACCCTGTAGTTCAGGGCCAGACAGTCAGCTCCGTAGGTCCACTAGGGCCACTAGAGGCCAGTTACCCGCACGTTGGAGGATCTAAATGTTTAAATTGTTTTACAATGTTTACCTGTTTATTGTTGCTTGTGTGTAATTTTGTGTTTCTAGTTGTTTTTAGGAGTCTTCGGTGGATTTACCGGGAATCCTTTGTATATAGTTGGAGCGTAACCCAGGATGGACTAGAGACTGTTAAGGACTCGGGGTAGGACAGACCCCTACCTGGTTACGTCTCCCTGTGTTGGTGAAATGGACACCTTTGCTTTTCTTCAAAGACTGCACCCGGTTGCGGACATCCGTGACCATCTTATTGTGTTTCCTTATTGTATTTTATTGTTCTTTGATATACCTTGTTATATTTTTCTAAAAAGTGTTTAGTCCCGGAGTACTAAATTTCACTAGGGGGGAGTGTGACACCCCAGGGGTCTGGTTGTCACAGTGATAGAGATATTACGTCTGAGAGCAGGTGGGAGGTCCTTTGGTCAGGGATCCTGTGCATGCCACACCTCCTGCCCAGCCTTGGGAGGGGAAGAACTTCCCCTGTATAAACCCGGGGCTGAGGCAGGGTTAGTGAGTCCAGGAAGGGTAGAGACAAGAGCAGCATAGGAAGCAGCAGAGTCACAAGGAGTCAGGGGCTGGCAGCTAAAGAGCTCGCCCTGACTAAGAAGATTCTTTACCGGACCCGGAGTCCGAGGCTGTGGGGACTAACTTCTACCCAGCAGCAGAATCCGTCAGGCAGGGGATTTCAGGTCCCCTGGCCCAGAAGCCCGAAGGCCCGGTCACACGCGTGGGACCAGCACCGCCATCGTGGAGCGGAAGCCATTAGAAGGCCCCGAGTCACCGGCCATACGGGTGAGCACCACACGGTACACTCAGGGACGTGGGCTACTTACATCAGCTTCTAGCAAGGTAGCCAGAAGAGTACAGTCAGCTTGGGAGGCCTACAACTACGCCTGGCCAGGGGAGATCCCATCTGCTCAAGGACTGACCAGGCCCCGTTCGCTAGCAAGTACTCCGGGAGGGTCTATCGTTGTTACCAGTAAAGACCCTGAACGCTACCATACCGTCTCTGAGTGGTTCCTGCTACCCCCATCATCCACGTCGGCTGCCCTGAGGCCATACCCCTCCCGTTGGGGGTTATACTATCACGCTGCACCATCCTTCCACCGGCCTCAGCGGTCTGCCCTGCAGCAGCAGCCCCCTGGCTGCATTCAACGGGTGGCGTAGTCATCAACCATTTTCTACCGCTAACAGACTGCCGTCCAGTTTGACTCCCTGGGCACGGACCGGGTCACCGCCACGAGACTACAACCCTAAACAGATCCGGCTCCGGGTAAGCTCCCGCGTGCGCAACGCAGCGCGACACAGGCCCAGGGGCGCGTCATAGGGAGGTCATACAGGCACGTGGAGGCCGCACACAATACTCAGCCTCATCAGGAGCATGCCCAGGCGTTGTAGGGAGATCATACAGGCAGGTGGAGGCCACACACAATACTCAGCCTCATCAGGAGCATGCCCAGGCGTTGTAGGGAGGTCATACAGGCACGTGGAGGCCGCACACAATACTCAGCCTCATCAGGAGCATGCCCAGGCGTTGTAGTGAGATCATACAGGCACGTGGAGGCCACACACAATACTGAGACTCATCAGGAGCATGCCGAGGCGTTGTAGAGAGGTCATACAGGCACGTGGAGGCCACACACAATACTCAGCCTCATCAGGAGCATGCCCAGGCTTTGTAGGGAGGTCATACAGGCACGTGGAGGCCACACACAATACCCAGCCTCATCAGGAGCATGCCCAGGCGTTGTAGGGAGGTCATACGGGCACGTGGAGGCCACACACAATACTCAGCCTCATCAGGAGCATGCCCAGGCGTTGTAGGGAGGTCATACAGGCACGTGGAGGCCACACACAATACTCAGCCTCATCAGGTGCATGCCCAGGCGTTGTAGGGAGGTCATACAGGCACGTGGAGGCCACACACAATACTGAGCCTCATCAGGAGCATGCCCAAGTGTTGTAGGGAGGTCATACAGGCACGTGGAGGCCACACACAATACTCAGCCTCATCAGGAGCATGCCCAGGCGTTGTAGGGTGGTCATACAGGCACGTGGAGGCCACACACAATACTCAGCCTCATCAGTAGCATGCCCAGGCATTGTAGGGAGGTCATACAGGCACGTGGAGGCCACACACAATACTCAGCCTCATCAGGAGCATGCCCAGGCGTTGTAGGGAGGTCATACAGGCACGTGGAGGCCACACACAATACTCAGCCTCATCAAGAGCATGCCCAGGCGTTGTAGGGAGGTCATATAGGCACGTGGAGGCCACACACAATACTCAGCCTCATCAGTAGCATGCCCAGGCATTGTAGGGAGGTCATACAGGCACGTGGAGGCCACACACAATACTCAGCCTCATCAGGAGCATGCCCAGGCGTTGTAGGGAGGTCATACAGGCATGTGGAGGCCACACACAATACTCAGCCTCATCAGGAGCATGCCCAGGCGTTGTAGGGAGATCATACAGGCACGTGGAGGCCACACACAATACTCAGCCTCATCAGGAGCATGCCCAGGCGTTGTAGGGAGGTCATACAGGCACGTGGAGGCCACACACAATACTGAGCCTCATCAGGAGCATGCCCAGGCATTGTAGGGAGGTCATACAGGCACGTGGAGGCCACACACAATACCGAGCCTCATCAGGAGCATGCCCAGGCGTTGTAGGGAGGTCATACAGGCACGTCGAGGCCACACACAATACTCAGCCTCATCAGGAGCATGCCCAGGCGTTGTAGGGAGGTCATACAGGCACGTGGAGGCCACACACAATACTGAGCCTCATCAGGAGCATGCCCAGGCGTTGTAGGGAGGTCATACAGGCATGTGGAGGAAACACACAATACTGAGCCTCATCAGGAGCATGCCCAGGCGTTGTAGGGAGGTCATACAGGCAAGTGGAGGCCACACACAATACTCAGCCTCATCAGGAGCATGCCCAGGCATTGTAGGGAGGTCATACAGGCACGTGGAGGCCACACACAATACTCAGTGTAGCACCCTGAGGATTCGGCTGCTACAGGGGTATTGCACCTCAACCAGAGGTGTGATATTCCACTCCCGGGTAAGGATGGAGTGTGGAACTGAGCTCAGAAAGCTGCATGCACTACACACATCCCATTTCCGAGGAGCAGACCAACGGTACTCCCACTTAGAAATGTGCAGGTACGACCGAGTCTGTTCCTGGCTGGAGTGGGAGGGGGGTGGTACATCCCAGTAGTGTAGGGGCAGATAGGGGGAGCAGCCTGGGTAAAGTTAGGAGCTCATTGGGTGCTGGTCACCTGAGCTCACACATAGAGGGAGTATTTAAGGTGGGCACCATCTTAGGACAGGGTCTTTTGCAGAGAGGAGTCAGTCAGTCAGCCAGTCTTTGCAGAGAAGTCAGAGGAGGAGAGCAGAGGAGCAGAGCAGCCCCAGGATCAGAGTGAGAGAGGAGAAGAAAGAAAGACCCAGAGGGGGAGACAGAAGGAACTCTGAGAACCCAAGTACAACCCTAGGGTGAAGAGTTGGCAACAGGGTACCGGATCCCAAACTGGTGGGGGCTAAAGCATACTGTAGCACCCTGAGGATTCGGCTGCTACAGGGGTATTGCACCTCAAACCAGAGGTGTGATATTCCACTCCCGGGTAAGGATGGAGTGTGGACCTGAGCTCGGTAGGCTGCATGCACTACACACATCCCATTTCCGAGGAACAGACCAACGGTACTCCCACTTAGAAATGTGCAGGTACGACCGAGTCTGTTCCTGGCTGGAGTGGGAGGGGGGTGGTACATCCCAAGTAGTGTAGGGGCAGATAGGGGGAGCAGCCTGGGTAAAGATAGGAGCTCATTGGGTGCTGGTCACCTGAGCTCACACATAGAGGGTGTATATAAGGTGGGCACCATCAAAGAACAGGGTCAGTCAGTCAGTCAGTCTTTGCAGAGGAGGCAGTCTGTCAGAGTCAGGAAGAGGAGCAGAGCAGCCCCAGAGAGAGAGAGAGGAGAAAGCAAGAAAGACCCAGAGGGGGAAACAGAAAAGGAACTCTGAGAACCCAAAGTCCATCAGCGGGTGAAGAGTTGGCAACTGGGTACCGGATGCCAAGCTGGCAGAGGCTACAGCACACCTTAGCCAGGAACCGGAGGTCGTGGGCAGGATTGATCTGCCACGATCACCCACCACATCTACCCTGAAGGCATACCACGTGGAGGGTCAGGGAACCCAAGGCCAAGGGTCTCCCAACAGAAGGCCCGAGGGAGCTGGACCTAGGTAGATCCCTGGTGGGGAAGGCCAGAAGACAGGACAGAAGGAGAGCTCAGGGTCACGCTCCGGACTTGCTTGGGGGTTGGCTGGATCCAGGACCTGGTGGACGCAGCACGGCTCGGGTGGTCACTTGAAGCTGGAGTGACCGGAACATCAGCAGTGAGTAAATACCCTAAACTGCACAACCCGACTCTGTCTTCATTTTACATCTACGCTGCACCACCACAACCCCCATCCTCTGCACCTGACCCCCTGAGGCTATACCCCACCCGTTGGGGGTTATACCATCAAAAGCTGCACCTACACCATCAGCCTCAGCGGACCCTGCTGCAGCGGCGGCCATAGTGACCGCAATACAACGGGTGGCGTAGTCGACATTAAGAACTTAATAACATCTGTAGGACTGCCACATACAACTGAGTTTGACACCCTGGGCACGGACCGGGTCACAGCCACTCGGAAGACTACAACTCCCATCTGATCCGGCTCCGGGTATTCCCTTAAAGAATATGGCCCAGGGGGCGCGTCAACTTTGGCGTAGTCGGCAGGATTACGTGCCCGCAACAACCGGGTACTGCGTGCCTGAAGAAAAGAACGAGTTTACCTCAAAAAGAAGTCTTCTGCCGGTTCCGGAGGGTCCCCGCCATCGGACTCCATCACAGGTCGATTCCCGCCGGTTGTCCGCCATTAACAGCTTTTTCCCGCCATCTGCAGAGTTTCCCGCCACTGGGAGACGATTCCCGCCATTTCCAAAGGTTTCCCGCCTTGGAAGAGCGGACGCCATTATGGGCGTGCCAGAGGATGGCAAGAGGCCGCCTCCCATCGTGGGCCAGGACCGAAAATGGCGCCAAAAGTGGAAACCGCCCCCACCAACAGAGACTGTGATGCTAGAGGTGTCTGTCAGCGTGAAAGAACTGCCCCTGGAGCTGACAATCACCAAGTGGCCCCGGGACCGCCCTCGAAGTGGGAGGACTGAGAAGGAGAGAGCAAAGATGGGTGTCGCCTGGAGCAGTCTGGAGCGAGCGCACCCGGAGGCAAGAAGCCTGGAGAAGAGTATCGGAGGAGCTTACCCGGAGATGGCGAGAAAGCAGAGCAGCACCGGCCCGTTGGCCAGGAGCCTGCTAGAAACAGAGGAGGGAGAGCAGAGCAGCACCGGCCCGCTGGCCAGGAGCCTGCTGGAGACAACAGAAGGAGAGCAGAGCAGCACCGACCCGTTGGTCAGGAGCCTGCTGGAAACAACGACCCCACTAGGCCTAGTGGAGGTCCTAGCACAGCTCCCCCGAGATCGGGAGTGTGCGCAGACCGCTCTGGAGGGCCTCGCAAGGAGGATGGCCCGGGTGCAGCGAGAGACGTTGGCGGAGTGGAGCCGTGAGATGGCCCAGCAGACCGAGACCTGTCAGCGGAGCACGCCACCCAAGACGAGGAGACAGACCGCCTCTGAGGATGGCGCAGGAGGACTCAAGGCCGGAGACGGCGCCGAGAAGGGAGCCGAACGAGTGGAGGCAGGTAAAGGGGACGTCTATACCCCGAGCCGGGAAACCGCGTGCCTGCCCCAGCTCCCCGTCGCAGAGCCCGAAGTCTATCCTGCCGTGCCCGTCGCTGCAACGTCACTGCCACAGACTAGGCCTCAACCGGAAGCCGCAGCCGCGACCCCTGTGACGTCACACGCCTCGACCCCGAGCGTGACCAAGCAGGAAGTACCACCAGCCTGGTCGCAAGGCCTAGTACCCCCGGGCGCCGCAATACCAACAGCGCCCCCTACCTCCGCGGAGCCACCGGCCTGGTCGCAGGGCCAAGTAGCCCAGGGCGCCGCCGTCCTTACGGTGCCCTTCACCTTCCAGATACCCCAGGCCTGGCCGCAAGGCCCGGGCAACCCGGGCGCTAACACCACCGCGCCCATAAAACCTAAAGTGCCGCATCTGGGAGAAGATCTGTTCGCCCAACACACATGGCCGGACGGGCAGCCCTTTGTCTGGCCCAGGGAGTACTACGAACGAGAGCTCCAAAAGAGGGGAAGGCCCATGTGTGAACCCCTGATCCCGGCTCCAAAGCCCGTTAAGAGGATCTCGCCCCCGCTAGAGGAAGCACAGTTTGAGTGGGACCCCACCGGAGAAGATCTCATGGGGTTCACTCAGGAGACTCGGGCAGCTGCAGCGGAGCGTGCTGAGTGCTGCCGCCAACAGCTCGAGGTCTTCGAGAGGGAGCGGAGAGAGAGGCGGGTCCGGGAACAGCAAGCTCAAGTAAGGAGCGCGGAGCAGAAGAGCCGGGCCAGGAGAGACCCCCGTGCAGCGCATAGTCCCCGCACCACCGGGACTGTGATAAAGTTTAACATGCAGCATGGGTGGGGCTTCATCCGAGACCACCGCACCCTAGGCGACGTCTTCGTGACGAAGAGAGACGTTGAGTCCCACCTACCGGAGGGACACAGAGGTCGTGACCTTTACATCGGAGACGAGGTCACCTTCACCCGGCACAAGTGTGCCAAAGGACCCTACGCCCTCCATGTGCATCGCCTGACGGAGGAAGAGCTGCGGTGTGAGGAGGAAGAGCAAGAGGACCCGGACGGGTCTGAAGCCAAAGGTAACCATAAAGCAAGAGCAGGAGGACGCCGTCGTTAAGTACAGCGAAGCAGAAGCTGTATATAGTTGCCCGTCGGGGCACCGTGAACTGAAACTGTTACTGTTGCTAATATAGTCCCCATTGGGACCAGCAAGTGTGAACTGTTTACCCGTTTATCCCTTAAATCCCACTGACCGAGGACTGAGAGCGGTCATCCCTATTCCCATTACCTGGCCGAGGACTGAGAGCGGCCATATCCCTGTATATAGTTGCGCGTCCTAAAGCGCCCCCTACCGGTTTTATTGGAAAACCATTTGTCTAGAGAGACTGTCGCACTTTACCCGGTCACACGTTGCACAGTGACCGGAGGAGGAGCCAGAGGCGACGAGAATGTTTTATATGAAAAGTTTTATATGCTGCTAATATATGTTTTATATGTTTGTATTATGTTGTTATGGAAAAAAATTGTATGTTTTGTGGTGTTTTTGTCTTACAGCCCGAGGACGTGCTGTGATTTACCAGGGGGGAATGTAGCACCCTGAGGATTCGGCTGCTACAGGGGTATTGCACCTCAAACCAGAGGTGTGATATTCCACTCCCGGGTAAGGATGGAGTGTGGACCTGAGCTCGGTAGGCTGCATGAACTACACACATCCCATTTCCGAGGAACAGACCAACGGTACTCCCACTTAGAAATGTGCAGGTACGACCGAGTCTGTTCCTGGCTGGAGTGGGAGGGGGGTGGTACATCCCAAGTAGTGTAGGGGCAGATAGGGGGAGCAGCCTGGGTAAAGATAGGAGCTCATTGGGTGCTGGTCACCTGAGCTCACACATAGAGGGTGTATATAAGGTGGGCACCATCAAAGAACAGGGTCAGTCAGTCAGTCAGTCTTTGCAGAGGAGGCAGTCTGTCAGAGTCAGGAAGAGGAGCAGAGCAGCCCCAGAGAGAGAGAGAGGAGAAAGCAAGAAAGACCCAGAGGGGGAAACAGAAAAGGAACTCTGAGAACCCAAAGTCCATCAGCGGGTGAAGAGTTGGCAACTGGGTACCGGATCCCAAGCTGGCAGAGGCTACAGCACACCTTAGCCAGGAACCGGAGGTCGTGGGCAGGATTGATCTGCCACGATCACCCACCACATCTACCCTGAAGGCATACCACGTGGAGGGTCAGGGAACCCAAGGCCAAGGGTCTCCCAACAGAAGGCCCGAGGGAGCTGGACCTAGGTAGATCCCTGGTGGGGAAGGCCAGAAGACAGGACAGAAGGAGAGCTCAGGGTCACGCTCCGGACTTGCTTGGGGGTTGGCTGGATCCAGGACCTGGTGGACGCAGCACGGCTCGGGTGGTCACTTGAAGCTTGAGTGACCGGAACATCAGCAGTGAGTAAATACCCTAAACTGCACAACCCGACTCTGTCTTCATTTTACATCTACGCTGCACCACCACAACCCCCATCCTCTGCACCTGACCCCCTGAGGCTATACCCCACCCGTTGGGGGTTATACCATCAAAAGCTGCACCTACACCATCAGCCTCAGCGGACCCTGCTGCAGCGGCGGCCATAGTGACCGCAATACAACGGGTGGCGTAGTCGACATTAAGAACTTAATAACATCTGTAGGACTGCCACATACAACTGAGTTTGACACCCTGGGCACGGACCGGGTCACAGCCACTCGGAGACTACAACCCTCATCTGATCCGGCTCCGGGTATTCCCCTAAAGAATATGGCCCAGGGGGCGCGTCAACTTTGGCGTAGTCGGCAGGATCACGTGCCCGCAACACCCGGGTACTGCGTGCCTGAAGAAAAGAACAAGTTTACCTCAAAAAGAAGTCTCCTGCCGGTTCCGGAGGGTCCCCGCCATCGGACTCCGTCACAGATCGATTCCCGCCGGTTGTCCGCCATTAACAGCTTTTTCCCGCCATCTGCAGAGTTTCCCGCCACTGGGAGACGATTCCCGCCATTTCCAAAGGTTTCCCGCCTTGGAAGAGCGGACGCCATTATGGGCGTGCCAGAGGGTGGCAAGAGGCCACCTCCCATCGTGGGCCAGGACCGAAAATGGCGCCAAAAGTGGAAACCGCCCCCACCAACAGAGACTGTGATGCTAGAGGTGTCTGTCAGCGTGAAAGAACTGCCCCTGGAGCTGACAATCACCAAGTGGCCCCGGGACCGCCCTCGAAGTGGGAGGACTGAGAAGGAGAGAGCAAAGATGGGTGTCGCCTGGAGCAGTCTGGAGAGAGCGCACCCGGAGACAAGAAGCCTAGAGCTGAGTCCAGAAGAAGCTTACCCGGAGATGGGAGAAGAGCAGAGCAGCACCGGCCCGCTGGCCAGGAGCCTGCTGGAGACAACGGAAGGAGAGCAGAGCAGCACCGACCCGTTGGTCAGGAGCCTGCTAGAAGCAACGACCCCACTAGGCTTAGTGGAGGTCTTGGCACAGCTCCCCCGAGATCGGGAGTGTGCACAGACTGCGCTGGAGGGCCTCGCACGGAGGATGGCCCGGGTGCAACGAGAGACGTTGGCGGAGTGGAGCCGAGAGATGGCCCAGCGGACCGAGACTCGTCAGCGGAGCACGCCACCCGAGACGAGGAGACAGACCGCCTCTGAGGATGGCGCAGGAGGACTGAAGGCCGGAGACGGCGCCGAGAAGGGAGCCGAACGAAAGGAGGCAGGTAAAGGGGACGTTTCTACCCCAAACCGGGAAACCGCGTACCTGCCCCAGCTCCCCGTCGCAGAGCCCGAAGTACCCCCTGCCGTGCCCGTAACCGCAACGTCACCGCCACAGACTAGGCCTCAACCGGAAGCCGCGGCCGCGACCCCTGTGACGTCATACGCCTCGACCCCGAGCGTGACCAAGCAGGAAGTACCATCTGCCTGGTCGCAAGGCCTAGTACCCCCGGGCGCCGCAATACCAACAGCGCCCCCTACCTCCGCGGAGCCACCGGCCTGGTCGCAGGGCCAAGTAGCCCAGGGCGCCGCCGTCCTTACGGTGCCCTTCACTTTCCAGGTGCCCCAGGCCTGGCCGCAAGGCCTGGGCAACCCGGGCGCCACCACCACCGCGCCCATAAAACCAAGAGTGCCGCATCTGGGAGAAGATCTGTTCGCCCAGCATACGTGCCCGGATGGGCAGCCCTTTATATGGCCACCGGAGTTTCACCATCCCCGACTCCGGAAAGAGAGACCCCTAGACGAGCCCCTGATTCCGGTTCCAAAGCCCGTAAAAAGGATCTCGCCCCCGCTAGAAGAGACCCAGTTTGAGTGGGACCCCACCGGAGAAGACCTCATGGGGTTCACTCAGGAGACCCGGGCGGCTGCAGCGGAGCGTGCAGAGTGCTGCCGGCAGCAGCTCGAGGTCTTTGAGAGGGAGCGGAGAGAGAGGCGGGTCCGGGAACAACAAGCCCAAATAAAGAGCGCGGAGCAGAAGAGCCGGGCCAGGAGGAGTCCCCGTGCAGCTCATGGTCCCCCTTCCACCGGGACTGTGATCAAGTTTAATATGCAGCACGGGTGGGGCTTCATCCGAGATCACCGCACCCCAGGCGACGTCTTCGTGACCAGGAGAGACGTTGAGTCCCACCTACCGGAGGGACACAGAGGTCATGACCTGTATTTAGGGGACGAGGTCACCTTCACCCGGCACAAGTGTGCCAAAGGACCCTACGCCCTCCATGTGCATCGCCTGACGGAGGGGGAGCTGCGGTGTGAGGAGGAGCAAGAGGACCCGGACGGGTCTGAAGCTAAAGTTAATCACAAATAAAGAGCAGGAGGACGTCGTCGTTGAGTACAGCGGAGTAGAAGCTGTATATAGTTGCCCGTCGGGGCACAGTGAACCGTTGCTGCTAATATAGTCCCCGTTGGGACCAGAGAATTGAACTGTTACCCGTATTTCCCTTAATCCCTCTGACCGAGGACTGAGAGCGGTCATCCCTATTCCCATTACCTGGCCGAGGACTGAGAGCGGCCATATCCCCTTGTATATAGTTGCGCTTCCTAAAGCGCCCCCTACCGGTTTTATAGGAAAACCATTATTCTAGAGAAACTGTTGCACTTTTCCCGGGCACACGTTGCA
Source organism: Phyllobates terribilis (assembly GCF_046119375.1). Lineage (NCBI taxonomy): Eukaryota > Metazoa > Chordata > Amphibia > Anura > Dendrobatidae > Phyllobates > Phyllobates terribilis. Next base: position 435,544,984 of record NW_027362767.1, on the reverse strand, counting down.
CAGTGTCCGGAGGAGGAGCTAGAAGCAAGAGAAGTCTACGAGAATGTTATTTAAAAAAAAAAAAAAAAAAAAGTTTTATTGCTGATATATATGTTTTATATGTGTTTATTATGTTGTTTATGCAAAAATTGTATGTTTTGGTGTTTTTATATCTTACAGCCCGAGGACGTGCTGTGATTTACCAGGGGGGAATGTAGCACCCTGAGGATTCGGCTGCTACAGGGGTATTGCACCTCAACCAGAGGTGTGATATTCCACTCCCGGGTAAGGATGGAGTGTGGAACTGAGCTCAGAAAGCTGCATGCACTACACACATCCCATTTCCGAGGAGCAGACCAACGGTACTCCCACTTAGAAATGTGCAGGTACGACCGAGTCTGTTCCTGGCTGGAGTGGGAGGGGGGTGGTACATCCCAGTAGTGTAGGGGCAGATAGGGGGAGCAGCCTGGGTAAAGTTAGGAGCTCATTGGGTGCTGGTGTAGCACCCTGAGGATTCGGCTGCTACAGGGGTATTGCACCTCAACCCAGAGGTGTGATATTCCACTCCCGGGTAAGGATGGAGTGTGGAACTGAGCTCGGTAGGCTGCATGCACTACACACATCCCATTTCCGAGGAGCAGACCGACGGTACTCCCACTTAGAAATGTGCAGGTACGACCGAGTCTGTTCCTGGCTGGAGTGGGAGGGGGGTGGAACATCCCAAGTAGTGTAGGGGCAGATAGGGGGAGCAGCCTGGGTAAAGATAGGAGCTCATTGGGTGCTGGTCACCTGAGCTCACACATAGAGGGTGTATATAAGGTGGGCACCATCATAGATCAGGGTCAGTCTGTCAGCCTTTGCAGAGGAGTCACAGGAAGAGGAGCAGAGCAGATCCAGAGAGTGAGAGAGAGAGAGGAGAAAGAAAGAGAGACCCAGAGGGGGAAGCAGAAGAAAGGACTCTAAGACCCCAAATTAAATCCCCGGGTGAAGAGTCGGCATCAGGGTACCGGAACCCAAGCTGGTGGGGGCAAAAACACTCCCCAGCCAGAGACCGGAGGCCGTGGGCAGCGTCTGCCACGGCCACCCACCACATCCACCACGAAGGCATACCACGAGGAGGGTCAGGGAACCCAAGGCCAAGGGTGTCCCAACAGAAGGCCCGAGGGAGCTGGACCTGGGTGGATCACTAGTGGGGACGGCCAGAGAAAGGACAGAAGGAGAGCTCAGGGTCACGCTCCGGACTTGCTTGGGGGTTGGCTGGATCCAGGACCTGGTGGACGCAGCACGGCTCGGGAGGTCACTCGAAGCTGGAGTGACCAGAACATCAGCAGTGAGTAAACACCCTTAACTGCATAACCCGACTCTGTCTTCCTTTAACACCTATGCTGCACCACCACAACCCCCATCCTCTGCACCTGACCCCCTGAGGCTATACCCCACCCGTTGGGGGTTATACCATCACAAGCTGCACCTACACCATCAGCCTCAGCGGACCCTGCTGCAGCGGCGGCCATAGTGACCGCAATACAACGGGTGGCGTAGTCGACAAACAAAGAACTTATAACATCTGTAGGACTGCCACACATACTCTGAGCTTGACACCCTGGGCACGGACCGGGTCACAGCCACTCGGAGACTACAACCCCCATCTGATCCGGCTCCGGGTATTCCCCTAAAGAATATGGCCCAGGGGGTGCGTCAACTTTGGCGTAGTCGGCAGGATTACGTGCCCGCAACACCCGGGTACTGCGTGCCTGAAGAAAAGAACGAGTTTACCTCAAAAAGAAGTCTCCTGCCGGTTCCGGAGGGTCCCCGCCATCGGACCCCATCACCAGTCGATTCCCGCCGGTTGTCCGCCATTAACAGCTTTTTCCCGCCATCTGCAGAGTTTCCCGCCACTGGGAAGCGATTCCCGCCATTTCCAAAGGTTTCCCGCCTTGGAAGAGCGGACGCCATTATGGGCGTGCCAGAGGGTGGCGAGAGGCCACCTCCCATCGTGGGCCAGGACCGAAAATGGCGCCAAAAGTGGAAACCGCCCCCACCAACAGAGACTGTGATGCTTGAGGTGTCTGTCAGCGTGAAAGAACAGCCCCTGGAGCTGACAATCACCAAGTGGCCCCGGGACCGCCCTCGAAGTGGGAGGACTGAGAAGAAGAGAGCAAAGATGGGTGTCGCCTGGAGCAGTCTGGAGCGAGCGCACCCGGAGGCAAGAAGCCTGGAGAGGAGTAGCAGAGAAGCTCACCCGGAGATGGCCAGAGAGCAGAGCAGCACCGGCCCGCTGGCCAGGAGCCTGCTGGAAGAAGAGCAGAGCAGCACCGACCCGTTGGTCAGGAGCCTGCTGGAAACCGCGACCCCACTAGGCCTAGTGGAGGTCCTTGCACAGCTCCCCCGAGACCGGGAGTGTGCACAGACTGCCCTGGAGGGCCTCGCAAGGAGGATGGCCCGGGTACAGCGAGAGACATTGGCGGAGTGGAGCCGAGAGATGGCCCAGCAAACCAAGACCCGGAGCACGCCAGCCAAGATGAGGAGACAGACCGCCTCTGAGGATGGCGCGGGAGGACCCAAGGCCGGAGACGGCGCCGAGAAGGGAGCCGAACGCATGGAGGCAGGTAAAGGGGACGTCTATACCCCAAGCCGGGACACCGCTTACCTACCCCAGCTCCCCGTCGCAGAGCCCGAAAGTCCCCCTGCTGTGCCCGAAAACGCCATGTCACCGACGCAGACTAGGCCCCAACCGGAAGCCGCCGCCGCGACCCCTGTGACGTCACACGCCTCGACCCCGAGCGTGACCAAGCAGGAAGTACCACCAGCCTGGTCGCAAGGCCTAGTACCCCCGGGCGTCGCATCACCAACAGCGCCCCCTACCTCCGCGGAGCCTCCGGCCTGGCCGCAAGGCCAGGTAGCCCAGGGCGCCGCCGTCCTAACGGTGCCCTTCACCTTCCAGGTGCCCCAGGCCTGGCCGCAAGGCCTGGGCAACCCGGGCGCCACCACCACCGCGCCCGCACCCGTAAAACCAAGGGTGCCGCGTCTGGGAGAGGACTTGTTTGCCCAGCACACGTGGCCGGACGGGCAGCCTTTCATCTGGCCCCAGAGATATTACGAACTGGAGCACCAGAGGAGAGTTGGGGCCATGTGTGCACCCCTGATTCCGGCTCCGAAGCCCGTAATAAGGATCTCGCCCCCGCTAGCGGAAGCACAGTTTGAGTGGGACCCCACCGGAGAAGACCTAATGGGGTTCACTCAAGAAACCAGGGCAGCTGCAGCGGAGCGTGCAGAGTACTGCCGACAGCAGCTCGAGGAGTTTGCGAAGGAGCGGAGAGAGAGGCGGGTCCGGGAACAGCAAGCTCAAGTAAGGAGCGCGGAGCAGAAGCGCCGGGCCAGGAGAGACCCCCGTGCAGCGCACAGTCCCCGCACCACCGGGACTGTAATTAAGTTCAACATGCAGCATGTGTGGGGCTTCATCAGAGACCACAACACCCCCGGCGACGTCTTTGTCACGCGCAGAGATGTGGAGTCCCATCTGCCGGAGGGGCACAGAGGTCGTGACCTTTATATCGGGGACGAGGTCACCTTTACCCGGCACAAGTGTGCCAAAGGACCTTACGCCCTCCATGTGCATCGCCTGACAGAGGAGGAGCTGCGATGTGAGGAGGAAGAGCAAGAGGATCCGGACGGGTCTGAAGCTGAGATCCCCAAAGAAGGAGCAGGAGGAAGACGTTGTTGAGTACAGCGGAGTAGGTGCTGTAAATAGTTACCCGATCGGGGTATAAAGAAACTGTTACTGCAAATATAGTCCCCGTTGGGACCAGCTGAGTGAACTGTTTACCCGTTTTACCCTTAATCCCACAGGCTGAGGACTGTGAGCAGCCATTCCCTTTTTCCCTCCTTACCTGGCCGAGGACTGAGAGCGGCCATATCCCTGTATATAGTTGCGCGTCCTAAAGCGCCCCCTACCGGTTTTATAGGAAAACCATTTTTCTAGAAAGACTGTCGCACTTTGCCCGGTCAACAGTTGCACAGTGACCGGAGGAGAAACAAGAGACGACGAGAATGTTTTATCTGAAAAGTTTTATATATATATAATGTTTTATATGTTTTATATGTTTATGAAAAAAAAAAAAAAAAAATGTATGTTTTGTGGATGTTATGTCTTACAGCCCGAGGACGTGCTGTGATTTACCAGGGGGGAATGTAGCACCCTGAGGATTCGGCTGCTACAGGGGTATTGCACCTCAACCCAGAGGTGTGATATTCCACTCCCGGGTAAGGATGGAGTGTGGAACTGAGCTCGGTAGGCTGCATGCACTACACACATCCCATTTCCGAGGAGCAGACCGACGGTACTCCCACTTAGAAATGTGCAGGTACGACCGAGTCTGTTCCTGGCTGGAGTGGGAGGGGGGTGGAACATCCCAAGTAGTGTAGGGGCAGATAGGGGGAGCAGCCTGGGTAAAGATAGGAGCTCATTGGGTGCTGGTCACCTGAGCTCACACATAGAGGGTGTATATAAGGTGGGCACCATCATAGATCAGGGTCAGTCTGTCAGCCTTTGCAGAGGAGTCACAGGAAGAGGAGCAGAGCAGATCCAGAGAGTGAGAGAGAGAGAGGAGAAAGAAAGAGAGACCCAGAGGGGGAAGCAGAAGAAAGGACTCTAAGACCCCAAATTAAATCCCCGGGTGAAGAGTCGGCATCAGGGTACCGGAACCCAAGCTGGTGGGGGCAAAAACACTCCCCAGCCAGAGACCGGAGGCCGTGGGCAGCGTCTGCCACGGCCACCCACCACATCCACCACGAAGGCATACCACGAGGAGGGTCAGGGAACCCAAGGCCAAGGGTGTCCCAACAGAAGGCCCGAGGGAGCTGGACCTGGGTGGATCACTAGTGGGGACGGCCAGAGAAAGGACAGAAGGAGAGCTCAGGGTCACGCTCCGGACTTGCTTGGGGGTTGGCTGGATCCAGGACCTGGTGGACGCAGCACGGCTCGGGAGGTCACTCGAAGCTGGAGTGACCAGAACATCAGCAGTGAGTAAACACCCTTAACTGCATAACCCGACTCTGTCTTCCTTTAACACCTATGCTGCACCACCACAACCCCCATCCTCTGCACCTGACCCCCTGAGGCTATACCCCACCCGTTGGGGGTTATACCATCACAAGCTGCACCTACACCATCAGCCTCAGCGGACCCTGCTGCAGCGGCGGCCATAGTGACCGCAATACAACGGGTGGCGTAGTCGACAAACAAAGAACTTATAACATCTGTAGGACTGCCACACATACTCTGAGCTTGACACCCTGGGCACGGACCGGGTCACAGCCACTCGGAGACTACAACCCCCATCTGATCCGGCTCCGGGTATTCCCCTAAAGAATATGGCCCAGGGGGTGCGTCACTGGTCACCTGAGCTCACACATAGAGGGAGTATTTAAGGTGGGCACCATCTTAGGACAGGGTCTTTTGCAGAGAGGAGTCAGTCAGTCAGCCAGTCTTTGCAGAGAAGTCAGAGGAGGAGAGCAGAGGAGCAGAGCAGCCCCAGGCCCAGAGTGAGAGAGGAGAAGAAAGAAAGACCCAGAGGGGGAGACAGAAGGAACTCTGAGAACCCAAGTACAACCCTAGGGTGAAGAGTTGGCAACAGGGTACCGGATCCCAAACTGGTGGGGGCTAAAGCATACTGTAGCACCCTGAGGATTCGGCTGCTACAGGGGTATTGCACCTCAAACCAGAGGTGTGATATTCCACTCCCGGGTAAGGATGGAGTGTGGACCTGAGCTCGGTAGGCTGCATGCACTACACACATCCCATTTCCGAGGAACAGACCAACGGTACTCCCACTTAGAAATGTGCAGGTACGACCGAGTCTGTTCCTGGCTGGAGTGGGAGGGGGGTGGTACATCCCAAGTAGTGTAGGGGCAGATAGGGGGAGCAGCCTGGGTAAAGATAGGAGCTCATTGGGTGCTGGTCACCTGAGCTCACACATAGAGGGTGTATATAAGGTGGGCACCATCAAAGAACAGGGTCAGTCAGTCAGTCAGTCTTTGCAGAGGAGGCAGTCTGTCAGAGTCAGGAAGAGGAGCAGAGCAGCCCCAGAGAGAGAGAGAGGAGAAAGCAAGAAAGACCCAGAGGGGGAAACAGAAAAGGAACTCTGAGAACCCAAAGTCCATCAGCGGGTGAAGAGTTGGCAACTGGGTACCGGATGCCAAGCTGGCAGAGGCTACAGCACACCTTAGCCAGGAACCGGAGGTCGTGGGCAGGATTGATCTGCCACGATCACCCACCACATCTACCCTGAAGGCATACCACGTGGAGGGTCAGGGAACCCAAGGCCAAGGGTCTCCCAACAGAAGGCCCGAGGGAGCTGGACCTAGGTGGATCCCTGGTGGGGACGGCCAGAAGAAAGGACAAGAAGGAGGGCTCAGGGACACGCTCCGGACTTGCTTGGGGGTTGGCTGAATCCAGGACCTGGTGGACGCAGCACGGCTCGGGTGGTCACTCAAGGCCGGAGTGACCGGAATATCTGCAGTAAGTAAACACCCTGAACTGCACAACCCGACTCTGTCTTTAATTATCATCTACGCTGCACCACCACAACCCCCATCCTCTGCACCTGACCCCCTGAGGCCATACCCCTCCCGTTGGGGGTTATACTATCTAAAGCTGCACCAACACCATCAGCCTCAGCGGACCCTGCTGCAGCGGCGGCCGTAGTGACCGCAATCCAACGGGTGGCGTAGTCGACATAACGAACTTTGTAACATCTGTAGGACTGCCACATACTCTGAGCTTGACACCCTGGGCACGGACCGGGTCACAGCCACTCGGAGACTACAACCCCCATCTGATCCGGCTCCGGGTATTCCCCTAAAGAATATGGCCCAGGGGGCGCGTCACTCAGCCTCATCAGGAGCATGCCCAGGCATTGTAGGGAGGTCATACAGGCACGTGGAGGCCACACACAATACTCAGCCTCATCAGGAGCATGCCCAGGCATTGTAGGGAGGTCATACAGGCACGTGGAGGCCACACACAATACTCAGCCTCATCAGGAGCATGCCCAGGCGTTCTAGGGAGGTCATACAGGCACGTGGAGGCCACACACAATACTCAGCCTCATCAGGTGCATGCCCAGGCGTTATAGGGAGGTCATACAGGCACGTAGAGGCCACACACAATACTGAGCCTCATCAGGAGCATGCCCAGGCGTTGTAGGGAGGTCATACAGGCAAGTGGAGGCCACACACAATACTCAGCCTCATCAGGAGCATGCCCAGGCGTTGTAGGGAGGTCATACAGGCACGTGGAGGCCACACACAATACTCAGCCTCATCAGGAGCATGCCCAGGCGTTGTAGGGAGGTCATACAGGCACGTGGAGGCCACACACAATACTCAGCCTCATCAGGAGCATGCCCAGGCGTTGTAGGGAGGTCATACAGGCACGTGGAGGCCACACACAATACTCAGCCTCATCAGGAGCATGCCCAGGCGGTGTAGGGAGGTCATACAGGCACGTGGAAGCCACACACAATACTCAGCCTCATCAGGAGCATGCCCAGGCATTGTAGGGAGGTCATACAGGCACGTGGAGGCCACACACAATACTCAGCCTCATCAGGAGCATGCCCAGGCGTTGTAGGGAGGTCATACAGGCACGTGGAGGCCACACACAATACTCAGCCTCATCAGGAGCATGCCCAGGCGTTGTAGGGAGGTCATACAGGCACGTGGAGGCCACACACAATACTCAGCCTCATCAGGAGCATGCCCAGGCGGTGTAGGGAGGTCATACAGGCACGTGGAAGCCACACACAATACTCAGCCTCATCAGGAGCATGCCCAGGCATTGTAGGGAGGTCATACAGGCACGTGGAGGCCACACACAATACTCAGCCTCATCAGGAGCATGCCCAGGCGTTGTAGGGAGGTCATACAGGCACGTGGAGGCCACACACAATACTCAGCCTCATCAGGAGCATGCCCAGGCGTTGTAGGGAGGTCATACAGGCACGTGGAGGCCACACACAATACTCAGCCTCATCAGGAGCATGCCCAGGCGTTGTAGGTGACGCACCCCCTGGGCCTCTGTTGTGTAGCGTTGCGCACGCGGGGACTACCCGGAGCCGGATCTGATAGGGGTAGTAGTCCTCGTGGCGACGATCCGGTCCGTGCCCAGGGTGTCAAACCAAGTGGCAGAATTTAGTAGGAGATGTTATAGTGTTCAACTACGCCACCCGTTGAATGCGGTTATGAAGCCGCCGCTGCAGGGCAGACCGCTGAGCCCGGTGGTACAGTTGTGCAGCGTGGATAGTATAACCCCCAACGGGAGGGGTATGGCCTCAGGGCAGCGGACGTGGATGATGGGGATAGCAGAATTGCACGCAGGCACCAGGAACCACTCAGAGACGGTGCGGTGTAGTTCAGGGTCTTTACTGGTGGCAAAGGTAGACCCTCCCGGGAGTACTGGCTAGCGATCGGGGCCTGGTCAGTCCGTGAGCAGATGGGATCTCCCCCGGCCAGGCGGAGTTGTAGGCCTCCCCAACTTATTGTACTCTCCCTGGCTACCTTGCTAGAAGCGGGTAAAAGTAGCCCACGTCCCTGAGTGTACCGTGTGGTGCTCACCCGTATGGCCGGTGACTCGGGGCCTTCTGGTAGCCTCCGCTCCACAACGGCGGTGCTGGTCCCTTGCGTGTGACCGTGCCTTCGGGTTTCTTGGCCAGAGGACCTGAAATCCCCTGCCGGTCGGTTTCTGCTGCTGGGTATGGATCAGTCCCCACTGCCTCGGACTCCGTGTCCGGTGAGATCTCTTCAGTCAGGACGAGCTCTACAGCTTCCAGTCTCTGACCCCTTTTATCACTGCTCCCACATAGCTCCTGATCTTGCTCTCTCTGTATCTGCTCCACTCCAGACCAGACTGTGTCTCTGTCTGGGACTCCTCTTCTTCCCCTCTAACCCCGCCTCAGCCCCAGTTTATATAGGGGAAGTTCTTCCCCTCCCAGGACTGGGCAGGAAGTGTTGCATGCTTAGGGTTCCTGACCAGGAGACCTCCCACCTGCTCTCAGACATAATATTGCTATTACTGTGGTAACCAGACCCCTGGGGTGCCACATTCCCCCCTAGTAAAATTTAGTACTCCGGGACTAAACATATTTTTGAAAACATAACAGGGTATAAACAGGAACAATGCAATAAGGGAAAACACGTTAGTGTGGTCACAGCGTGTCCGCAACCGGGTGCAGTTTTTGAAGCAATAAGGGTGTCCATTTCACCAAAGAACAGGGAGCCGTAACCAGGTGGGGGTCTGTCCTACCCCGAGTCTTTAGCAGTCTTAGTCCATTCCTGGGTTACGCTCCAAACATATATACAAAGAATTCCGGTTAATCCACAAAAGACATCTATAAAATAACTGGAAAAACATAATTATTTACAAGCAACAGTAAACAGGTAAATACCAATAAAACAGTCTGAACACTTTAGATCCTCCAACGTACTGGCAACTGGCCTCTAGTGGCCCTAGTAGACCTACGGAGCTTACTGACCGGTCCTAAGCTACAGGGTGTAGGAGCTGTCAAAGGTAAGCTGGGCAGCTGTCTACGGGTTCTTTGGCTCACTAGGGGCACGGCAGGCTCACTATAAGCAGAGGGTCGATTCTCCTGGTCTGCTTGTGTGGGGTCTTCTGCCTCCTGGACCGGCTGCTCTTCCAGCTCTACCTGTTTTTCCGTAGGCACTTGGGATGCTGGCTGGAGGAAGGTGAGGACGGGTACCACAACAGCGCCATTTACTTGTGTCCAAGACCGAGGGAAGTCTCCGAGTACAGTACTGACCATTTCTTCCCTTTCCTCTGCGGGTCGAGGGTTTTCTTGATCTTCTTCAGGGTTTCGTAGCTGCTCGGGACACTTCTTCAGGTGATCTCAGGAGACAATGGCTGTGGTTTCTCCTCCATCCTTACTGATTGTGCAGATTTTTGGGTTTTCATGGCTTGATGGCAGTACGGTGTACAGGTCCTTCTCCCACTGGTCGTCCAACTTGTGGAGCCGTCTCTTCCTTTTCAAGACCTGCTCTCCAGGTACCAGGGGAACAGCGGGAGCATACTGGTTGTAAGTCTTCTCCTGTCTTTCTCTTGCTTGACAGAGACTTCGCTCAACGCTCTCCTGTACTTTCCGGTACTGCTGCTGCCTCTCTGTGTCCCAGTCTGCTTCTGGTGAAGTGTCCTCGGGTGTCAGGACTCCCATATCCAGATCAACAGGCAGCTTACCAGGTCTTGCTCTCATTAGGTAAGCCGGGGTACAGTTGGTAGAACCTACAGGGATGTGGTTGCATAGGTCCACCAGATCAGGCAGTTTCTCAGGCCACAGACTGCGTTCTTCCAGGGGCAACGTTTTCAGAAGGTCTATCACCACCTGGTTCATCTTCTCGCAGAGTCCATTGGTTTGCGGATGATAGGGTGTTGTTCTTATCTTCCGGCAGCCATACAGAGTGCAGAACTCCTGGAAGACTTCCGCTTCAAAGGCAGGTCCCTGGTCCGTCAGCACCTGCTCTGGGTATCCGTGTGGATGGCAGAAGTGCTGCTGAAAGGCTCTAGCTGCTTTTTGAGCCGTTAAGTCCTTGACGGGGACTACAACCAAGAACCGGGAGTAGTGATCCACGATGGTTAACGCATAGACGTAGCCACTTCTGCTGGGGGTCAGTTTTACATGATCCAAGGCTACCAGTTCCAACGGCTGCCTGGTGACGATGGACTGCAGGGGAGTCTTCTGACTGGCACGGTCCTTCCTTCTTAGGTTGCATGGGCCACAGTCTCTGCACCACCTCTCGATGGTTCCTCTCATGCTTACCCAGTGGAACCGCCCGCGCAGCAGGAACTCCAGCTTCTTCCATCCGAAGTGCCCAGCTCCGTCGTGGTATGCCTCCAGCACCATAGCCGCGTCTCTTCTTGGCACCACTACTTGCCAGATCAGTTCATGCGTCCGGGAGTTAACCATTCTACGGCACAACTTCCCCTTGTAAAGGAACAGTCGACTCTTCTCAGCCCACAGTTGCTTGGTTTCCTCCGGAGCGTCTGGGTCAAGGCGAGCATCTGGCTGAGTCAGCATCTCCTTCACCAGTCGGACGGCGGGGTCACTGTCTTGCGTTTCCGCCCAGTTGTAATGAGGTAAGGGGTTGAACGTAGCGGATTGCTTACCCCTTACACGGTGGGAATACTGGGTAGTCCCATGACGGTGGAACGCGGGGAGTTCAACTTCTTCCAGTTCCTCTGGATCTTCCCCTACGTCCGGTAGGTTTGGCATTCTGGACAAGGCATCCGCGTTGGTATTGGAGCGTCCTGCCCGGTATTTGATCGTGAATTCATAGTTGGACAGGCGGGCCATCCATCTCTGCTCCAGGGCACCGAGTCTTGCAGTGTCCAGGTGTGTCAACGGGTTGTTATCCGTGTACACGGTGAACCGGGAAGAGGCGAGGTAGTGCTTAAAGCGTTCGGTGACTGCCCACACCACTGCCAGGAACTCTAGCTTGAATGAGCTGTAATTCTCAGGGTTTCTTTCGGTGGGTCGCAGTTTTCGGCTGGCGTAAGCAATTACCCGTTCTCTCCCCTGCTGGATCTGGGACAGTACGGCTCCTAGCCCGATGTTACTTGCGTCGGTGTAGAGGATAAAGGGCTGGCTGTAATCAGGGTATGCCAGGATTTCATCCCCCGTGAGGGCCATCTTCAGCTGGTGGAAGGACTCTTCTTCCAGCTTCTCCCATCTGAAGGGCGGCTTCTGGTTCTTGGCCTTCCTGGACTGGCCTATCAGGAGGTCCTGCATAGGAGCTGCCTTTTTGGTGAAACCGGGAATGAATGTTCGGTAGTAGCCTACCAACCCGAGGAACTGCCGTACTTCCCTTACGCTGGAGGGTCTTGGCCATTCCTTAATCGCGGTGATCTTATCAGGGTCGGGAGCCACTCCGTCAGCACTCACCACGTGTCCCAGGTACTGCACTTTTGGTTTTAGCAGGTGACACTTCGACGGTTTCACCTTCAGACCGTAGTTTGCCAGGGCTTCAAACACTTCCGCCAGGTGTTTCAGGTGGTCCTCGTAGGTTTTGGAATAAACTATAACATCGTCCAGGTACAGCAGGACCGTCTCAAAGTTCCGGTGTCCCAGACAGCATTCCATCAATCGTTGGAAGGTTCCTGGTGCGTTGCAGAGTCCGAACGGCATGCAGGTAAACTCGCTAAGTCCCATCGGGGTGGTGAATGCGGTCTTCTCCCGGTCCGCCTCTGCTACAGGAACCTGCCAGTACCCGCTAGTGAGATCCAAAGTGGAGAAGAAGTTAGCAGATTTTAAAGCAGCCAAAGACTCCTCTATCCTTGGTAAGGGGTACGCATCTTTGTGTGTGATACGGTTGATTTTCCGGTAGTCTACACACATTCTCATGGTGTTGTCTTTTTTTTTAACCAAGACTAGTGGAGCTGCCCAGGGACTTCAGCTATCCCTGATTACCCCAGCCTCCTTCATGTCTCTAAGCATCCCCTTGGCGTGTTGGTAGTGTGCAGGGGGTACGGGTCGGTATCTCTCCTTTATGGGAGGATGGTCTCCCGTGGGGATGTGGTGTTCTACCCCCTTTACTCGCCCGAAGTCTAACGGGTGTTTACTAAACACTCTCTCGTACTCTTGAACCACCCGATAGACTCCCTGTTTCTGGTGTGAGGGAGTGGAGTCAGTACCCAAATGTAGTTGCTGACACCAGTCCTCCATTTGTTGCTTAGAGCCGTTACCTTCCTCTGGTTGAGATGGAGGCAAGGGTTCCACGGCCTGTACAGAATTCTGGTTTATGGTGAACAATTTGGCTAGCGTGGCATACCGGGGCAGGTGTACTTCTCTCTCCCCGATATTTATGATGCGAACGGGCACCCTCCCATGGCGTACATCGACCACCCCCCGTGCTGTCAAAATGGTGGGCCTACTGTCTGAGTAGACTGGTTCCACCATTGCCTGGTAATCTCTACCTCTCAGACCAATAGCTGCCCGGCACCAAATCATCATTTCACTTTTCGGGGGCATGGCAATAGGAAAAGGGTCACACATTCTCACGCTACCAATCTCACCACCGGAGAGTTCCACCTGTTGCCGTCGCATCAGTGCCCGGATCTCTTTTTGGAGCACTCGCTGCTGGCCGGAGCTGGCGTTCTTGGCAACCTGCTGTAAAATGAGAATCACCTCTGCAAGACAATTTTCAATCACATTAGTTCCTAGAGTTATCTTTGGGTGACTCTCGCGCTTGTCAATGTCCACAATGATCAGTCCCTGTGCTGCCAGTTCGACTTTACCGATTTTAATGGTCATCTCTTTAAATCCGATCTGTGGCACGGGCTGACCATTGCTGGCGATGATACTCAAGTCGTCGTCAGGGTAGCGGGTTATATCCGAGTCATTCCAGTACTGCTTGAAGAGCACGTACGGGATGGTGGTGACCTGTGACCCGGTGTCCAGTAGGGCATTCATAGGAATGCCATCCAGTACCACAGGCAAGACTGGACGTCCTCCCACGTATTTGTCACGCCAGTTCGATGGGCCTGGTGATCTTATTCCTAGGGGTTGGCCCTCTACCCCAGGTTGTGCCAGTTTAAAGGACAGTACCTTGCCATATGTCCGGGTTGATTGCAGCGGCGGCAGATGGGTTGTCCGTCCTCGTTGTATCGGTCACTGGGTTTTCCTCTGGCCGGTGGGGTCCTCCTTGGTCGGCGCCACGGGATGTCCTCCGGTCCGGATGCCAGCTGGATCTTCCCTGGAGTAGAAACCTGTAAAGACTGCACAGTTCGGGTTAGCGCAGCAACGCTTTTAGTTAGCTCTTGGACCTGATGGTGCAGGTCTGTAGCCGGGTCATTGTTTAAAGCCTGCGCATCAGCTCCCACAGGCCCTGCCGACAAGGGCGCCGTCTCCTGGTGGTAAGTGGTAGTAGGGCGTCTGTGGGTCACAGCGCCACCTGGTGCCGGTTCTCGGAGCACCCGGATGGCTCTGTCCTTGAACTGTGCAAAGTCCAGATGAGGGTCCTGTAAGGCCATTGCCCGCAACTGGGTTCGGTGGGCATTGCAATGTAGACCCTCTATAAATTGTTCAGTCAACAGCTTGTCTTCGTTTCCCACGCCGTCAGGGTCGGCCTGCTTAATGGCTCTCAGGGCCTCTTGTAGGTTTAGTGCATAGTCCCTTATATTCTCATGTGCTCGCTGCTTGCACCCGTAGAATCTAAGCTTGATCTCGGCTGAGGTACGGGTATCAAAGGTGTCCTTCAGCCGGGCTAGTATCTCTGCGACAGTCCTCCTCCTCCCGAGTGGCCAGGACTTTACCTCCCTTTGGGCTGCCCCTGTTAATTGAGCCACCAGGATGCTCACGTTTTGCTCCTCTGTGAGGGGGTACACCTGGAAGAGGCTATCCAGCCTTTCTCTGAAGTCATTTAGGGTATGTGACTCCCCTGAGTACTGGGGTAGCCAGGCTGCCCCCGGGATATAGGGCATAGTGAAAGGCATGACCGCAGCAGCGGTGGCGCTGGCGGTGGCTGTGGCAGTGAAGCTCTCCTCTGTATCCGACATCCTCCTCCCCCCCTAGTGGACTGTGGCCTACCTTGCGATGATCCTCTTCCGTAGGCCGCGGCTCCGCAGTGGATTGTCAGGGTTGAGGACCTTCCGTCGCGCTCCTGTGACGTCGGCGTCTGCTGGGCTCCTTCCAGGACCTTACGCAACGTCCGGACGTGAGGCGGAGCTTCAGTTCTCGCGCGCTTTCGGAGTCCACGCCCCTCTTCTTCCCGCACGGCGTCCTCAAGATGGCGTCCAATGGCGGGAAAACTCCACGGATGGCGGGAAGAAGGCAGAAGATGGCGTCGGATGGCGGGAAAACTCCACGGATGGCGGGAAGAAGGCAGAAGATGGCGTCGGATGGCGTCACAGGTAAGTTTAAAAGTCTCTTTTTTTTTTTTTTTTTTTCAGGCACGCAGTACCCGGTGGTTGCGGGCACGGAATCCTGCCGACTACGCCAAAGTTGACGCGCCCCCTGGGCTTCTGTTGTGTAGCGTTGCGCACGCGGAGACTACCCGGAGCCGGATCTGATAGGGGTAGTAGTCCTCGTGGCGACGATCCGGTCCGTGCCCAGGGTGTCAAACCAAGTGGCAGAATTTAGTAGAAGATGTTATAGTGTTCGACTACGCCACCCGTTGAATGCGGTTATGAAGCCGCCGCTGCAGGGCAGACCGCTGAGGCCGGTGGTACAGTTGTGCAGCGTGGATAGTATAACCCCCAACGGGAGGGGTATGGCCTCAGGGCAGCGGACGTGGATGATGGGGATAGCAGAATTGCACGCAGGCACCAGGAACCACTCAGAGACAGTGCGGTGTAGTTCAGGGTCTTTACTGGTGGCAAAGGTAGACCCTCCCGGGAGTACTGGCTAGCGATCGGGGCCTGGTCAGTCCGTGAGCAGATGGGATCTCCCCCGGCCAGGCGGAGTTGTAGGCCTCCCCAACTTATTGTACTCTCCCTGGCTACCTTGCTAGAAGCGGGTAAAAGTAGCCCACGTCCCTGAGTGTACCGTGTGGTGCTCACCCGTATGGCCGGTGACTCGGGGCCTTCTGGTAGCCTCCGCTCCACAACGGCGGTGCTGGTCCCTTGCGTGTGACCGTGCCTTCGGGTTTCTTGGCCAGAGGACCTGAAATCCCCTGCCGGTCGGTTTCTGCTGCTGGGTATGGATCAGTCCCCACTGCCTCGGACTCCGTGTCCGGTGAGATCTCTTCAGTCAGGACGAGCTCTACAGCTTCCAGTCTCTGACCCCTTTTATCACTGCTCCCACATAGCTCCTGATCTTGCTCTCTCTGTATCTGCTCCACTCCAGACCAGACTGTGTCTCTGTCTGGGACTCCTCTTCTTCCCCTCTAACCCCGCCTCAGCCCCAGTTTATATAGGGGAAGTTCTTCCCCTCCCAGGACTGGGCAGGAAATGTTGCATGCTTAGGGTTCCTGACCTGGAGACCTCCCACCTGCTCTCAGACGTAATATTGCTATTACTGTGGTAACCAGACCCCTGGGGTGCCATATAGGGAGGTCATACAGGCAAGTGGAGGCCACACACAATACTCAGCCTCATCAGGAGCATGCCCAGGCGTTGTAGGGAGGTCATACAGGCACGTGGAGGCCACACACAATACTGAGCCTCATCAGGAGCATGCCCAGGCATTGTAGGGAGGTCATACAGGCACGTGGAGGCCACACACAATACTCAGCCTCATCAGGAGCATGCCCAGGCGTTGTAGGGAGGTCATACAGGCACGTGGAGGCCACACACAATACTCAGCCTCATCAGGAGCATGCCCAGGCGTTGTAGGGAGGTCATACAGGCACGTGGAGGTCACACACAATACTCAGCCTCATCAGGAGCATGCCCAGGTGTTGTAGGGAGGTCATACAGGCACGTGGAGGCCACACACAATACTGAGCCTCATCAGGAGCATGCCCAGGCGGTGTAGGGAGGTCATACAGGCACGTGGAGGCCACACACAATACTCAGCCGCATCAGGAGCATGGCCAGGCATTGTAGGGAGGTCATACAGGCACGTGGAGGCCACACACAATACTCAGCCTCATCAGGAGCATGCCCAGGCATTGTAGGGAGGTCATACAGGCACGTGGAGGCCACACACAATACTCAGCCTCATCAGGAGCATGCCCAGGCGTTGTAGGGAGGTCATACAGGCACGTGGAGGCCACACACAATACTCAGCCTCATCAGGAGCATGCCCAGGCATTGTAGGGAGGTCATACAGGCACGTGGAGGCCACACACAATACTCAGCCTCATCAGGAGCATGCACAGGCGTTGTAGGGAGGTCATACAGGCACGTGGAG
Source organism: Phyllobates terribilis (assembly GCF_046119375.1). Taxonomy (NCBI): domain Eukaryota; kingdom Metazoa; phylum Chordata; class Amphibia; order Anura; family Dendrobatidae; genus Phyllobates; species Phyllobates terribilis. Next base: position 435,528,146 of record NW_027362767.1, on the reverse strand, counting down.
GCCACACACAATACTCAGCCTCATCAGGAGCATGCCCAGGCGTTGTAGGGAGGTCATACAGGCACGTGGAGGCCACACACAATACTCAGCCTCATCAGGAGCATGCCCAGGCATTGTAGGGAGGTCATACAGGCACGTGGAGGCCACACACAATACTCAGCCTCATCAGGAGCATGCCCAGGCGTTGTAGGGAGGTCATACAGGCAAGTGGAGGCCACACACAATACTCAGCCTCATCAGGAGCATGCCCAGGCGTTGTAGGGAGGTCATACAGGCACGTGGAGGCCACACACAATACTGAGACTCATCAGGAGCATGCCCAGGCGGTGTAGGGAGGTCATACAGGCACGTGGAGGCCACACACAATACTCAGCCTCATCAGGAGCATGGCCAGGCATTGTAGGGAGGTCATACAGGCACGTGGAGGCCACACACAATACTCAGCCTCATCAGGAGCATGCCCAGGCATTGTAGGGAGATCATACAGGCACGTGGAGGCCACACACAATACTCAGCCTCATCAGGAGCATGCCCAGGCGTTGTAGGGAGGTCATACAGGCACGTGGAGGCCACACACAATACTCAGCCTCATCAGGAGCATGCCCAGGCATTGTAGGGAGGTCATACAGGCACGTGGAGGCCACACACAATACTCAGCCTCATCAGGAGCATGCACAGGCGTTGTAGGGAGGTCATACAGGCACGTGGAGGCCACACACAATACTCAGCCTCATCAGGAGCATGCCCAGGCGTTGTAGGGAGGTCATACAGGCACGTGGAGGCCACACACAATACTCAGCCTCATCAGGAGCATGCCCAGGCATTGTAGGGAGGTCATACAGGCACGTGGAGGCCACACACAATACTCAGCCTCATCAGGAGCATGCCCAGGCGTTGTAGGGAGGTCATACTGCTGCGCCCCTGGGCCTTCTGTGTCGTGCGGCATCGCGTGCACGGGGGCTTACCCGGAGCCGGATCAGATGGGGGTAGTAGTCTCGTGGCGGTGACCCGGTCCGTGCCCAGGGAGTCAAACTAAGTGGCGGTCTATTAGCAGTGGATGTTGGATGACTACGCCACCCGTTGAATGCAGCTTTGGAGCTGCCGCTGCAGGGCAGACCGCTGAGGCCGGTGGAAGGATGGTGCAGCGGGGATGGTATAACCCCCAACGGGAGGGGTATGGCCTCAGGGCAGCCGACGTGGATGATGGGGGTAGCAGGAACCACTCGGAGACGGTACGGTGTAGTTCAGGGTCTTTACTGGTGACAACGATAGACTCTCCCGGAGTACTGGCTAGCGATCGGGGCCTGGTCAGTCCTTGAGCAGATGGGATCTCCCCTGGCCAGGCGGAGTTGTAGGCCTCCCAAACTGACTGTACTCTTCTGGCTACCTTGCTAGAGGCGGGTATAAGTAGCCCACGTCCCTGAGTGTACCGTGTGGTGCTCACCCGTATGGCCGGTGACTCGGGGCCTTCTAGTAGCTTCCGCTCCACGACGGCGGTGCTGGTCCCATGCGTGTGACCGTGCCTTCGGGTTTCTTGGCCAGAGGACCTGAAATCCCCTGCCTGACGGATTCTGCTGCTGGGTAGGAGTTAGTCCCCACAGCCTCGGACTCCGGGTCCGGTAAGAAATCTTCTCAGTCAGGGCGAGCTCTGCAGCTGCCAGCCCCTGACTCCTTGTAACACTGCTCCCACAGAGCTCCTGTTGTTTCTTCCCATAGCTGCTTCTCTTCTCTGTCTCTACTTCTGGCATGGCCCAGGAGCTGGGCCCAGCCGGAGCCACAGCTCCCTGTCAGCCCTCCTGGCTGAACTCTCCCTCTGAACTCTCTAACCCTGCCTCAGCCCCAGGTTTATATAGGGGAAGTTCTTCCCCTCCCAGGACTGGGCAGGAGGTGTGGCATGCACAGGATCCCTGACCAAGAGACCTCCCACCTGCTTTCAGACATAACATTGCTGTTACTGTGGAAACCAGACCCCTGGGGTGCCACATTCCCCCCTAGTGAAACTTAGTACTCCGGGACTAAACATATTTTTAGAAAAACATAACAAGGTATAAACAATAATAATACAATAAGAAAAACACATAAAGATGGTTACGGCGTGTCCGCAACCGGGTGCAGTCTTTGAAGAAAACAAAGGTGTCCATTTCACCAAAACAGGGAGACGTAACCAGGTAGGGGTCTGTCCTGCCCCGAGTCCTTAACAGTCTTTAGTCCGTCCTGGGTTACGCTCCAACTATGTACAAAGGATTCCCGGTAAATCCACCAAAGACTCCCATAAATTACTAGAAACACATAATTATTTACAGGATATGGCCGCTCTCAGTCCTCGGCCAGTGGGGATAAGGAATGGCTGCTCACAGTCCTCAGCCTGGTTTAAGATAGGGGCACATGGGGAACAATTCACTAATCCCAACGGGGACCATATTTTAATTAGCAGCAGTCCTTGTACCCTTACGGGTAACTATTTACAGCTCTTTATTCACGCTACTTCCCTTCAGTAGCTATGTCCTCTTTGTGCTCCCTCCTGAGGGTAGTCCTCAGACCCGTCCGGGTCCTCTTGGCTTTCCTCGTATTGGTAGTACTGCAGCTCCTCCTCGGTTAGCTGGGTTAGTATCTCTGAGACAGTCCTCCTCCCAGGTGGCCAGGACTTTACCTCCCTTTGGGCTGCCCCGGTTAATTGGGCCACCAGGATGCTCACTTTTTGCTCCTCTGTGAGGGGGTACACCTGGAAGAGGCTATCCAGCTTTTCACTAAAGTCATTCAGGGTATGTGACTCCCCTGAGTATTGGGGTAGCCAGGCTGCCCCCGGGATATAGGGCATGGTGAAAGGCATGACCGCAACAGCGGTGGCGCTGGCGGGGGTTGAAGCGGTGAAGCTCTCCTCCGTATCCGACATCCTTCTCCCCCCTAGTGGACCGTGGCCTACCTTGCGATGATCCTCTTCCGTAGGCCGCGGCTCCGCAGTGGATCGTCAGGGTTGAGGACCTTCCGTCGCGCTCCTGTGACGTCGGCGTCTGCTGGGCTCCTTCCAGGACCTTACGCAACGTCCGGACGTGAGGCGGGGCTTCAGTTCTCGCGCGCTTTCGGAGTCCACGCCCCTCTTCTTCCCGCGCGGCGTCTTCAAGATGGCGTCCAACGGCGGGAAAACTCCACGGAAGGCGGGAAGAAGGCTGAAAATGGCGCCGGATGGCGGGAATCTTCACCGATGGTAAGTTTAAAAGTCTCTTTTTTCAGGCACGCAGTACCCGGTGGTTGCGGGCACGAAATCCTGCCGACTACGCCAAAAGTTGCTGCGCCCCTGGGCCTTCTGTGTCGTGCGGCATCGCGTGCACGGGGGCTTACCCGGAGCCGGATCAGATGGGGGTAGTAGTCTCGTGGCGGTGACCCGGTCCGTGCCCAGGGAGTCAAACTAAGTGGCGGTCTATTAGCAGTGGATGTTGGATGACTACGCCACCCGTTGAATGTAGCTTTGGAGCTGCCGCTGCAGGGCAGACCGCTGAGGCCGGTGGAAGGATGGTGCAGCGGGGATGGTATAACCCCCAACGGGAGGGGTATGGCCTCAGGGCAGCCGACGTGGATGATGGGGGTAGCAGGAACCACTCGGAGACGGTACGGTGTAGTTCAGGGTCTTTACTGGTGACAATGATAGACCCTCCCGGAGTACTGGCTAGCGATCGGGGCCTGGTCAGTCCTTGAGCAGATGGGATCTCCCCTGGCCAGGCGGAGTTGTAGGCCTCCCAAACTGACTGTACTCTTCTGGCTACCTTGCTAGAGGCGGGTATAAGTAGCCCACGTCCCTGAGTGTACCGTGTGGTGCTCACCCGTATGGCCGGTGACTCGGGGCCTTCTAGTAGCTTCCGCTCCACGACGGCGGTGCTGGTCCCATGCGTGTGACCGTGCCTTCGGGTTTCTTGGCCAGAGGACCTGAAATCCCCTGCCTGACGGATTCTGCTGCTGGGTAGGAGTTAGTCCCCACAGCCTCGGACTCCGGGTCCGGTAAGAAATCTTCTCAGTCAGGGCGAGCTCTGCAGCTGCCAGCCCCTGACTCCTTGTAACACTGCTCCCACAGAGCTCCTGTTGTTTCTTCCCATAGCTGCTTCTCTTCTCTGTCTCTACTTCTGGCATGGCCCAGGAGCTGGGCCCAGCCGGAGCCACAGCTCCCTGTCAGCCCTCCTGGCTGAACTCTCCCTCTGAACTCTCTAACCCTGCCTCAGCCCCAGGTTTATATAGGGGAAGTTCTTCCCCTCCCAGGACTGGGCAGGAGGTGTGGCATGCACAGGATCCCTGACCAAGAGACCTTCCACCTGCTCTCAGACATAACATTGCTGTTACTGTGGAAACCAGACCCCTGGGGTGCCACAATACAGGCACGTGGAGGCCACACACAATACTGAGCTTCATCAGGAGCATGCCCAGGCGTTGTAGGGAGGTCATACAGGCACGTGGAGGCCACACACAATACTCAGCCTCATCAGGAGCATGCCCAGGCGTTGTAGGGAGGTCATCCAGGCACGTGGAGGCCACACACAATACTGAGCCTCATCAGGAGCATGCCCAGGCATTGTAGGGAGGTCATACAGGCACGTGGAGGCCACACACAATACTCAGCCTCATCAGGAGCATGCCCAGGCGTTGTAGGGAGGTCATACAGGCACGTGGAGGCCACACACAATACTCAGCCTCATCAGGAGCATGCCCAGGCATTGTAGGGAGGTCATACAGGCATGTGGAGGCCACACACAATACTGAGCCTCATCAGGAGCATGCCCAGGCGTTGTAGGGAGGTCATACAGGCATGTGGAGGCCACATACAATACTGAGCCTCATCAGGAGCATGCCCAGGCGTTGTAGGGAGGTCATACAGGCAAGTGGAGGCCACACACAATACTCAGCCTCATCAGGAGCATGCCCAGGCGTTGTAGGGAGGTCATACAGGCACGTGGAGGCCACACACAATACTCAGCCTCATCAGGAGCATGCCCAGGCATTGTAGGGAGGTCATACAGGCACGTGGAGGCCACACACAATACTGAGCCTCATCAGGAGCATGCCCAGGCGTTGTAGGGAGGTCATACAGGCACGTGGAGGCCACACGCAATACTCAGCCTCATCAGGAGCATGCCCAGGCGTTGTAGGGAGGTCATACAGGCACGTGGAGGCCACACACAATACTCAGCCTCATCAGGTGCATGCCCAGGCGTTGAAGGGAGGTCATCCAGGCACGTGGAGGCCACACACAATACTGAGCCTCATCAGGAGCATGCCCAGGCATTGTAGGGAGGTCATACAGGCACGTGGAGGCCACACACAATACTCAGCCTCATTAGGAGCATGCCCAGGCATTGTAGGGAGGTCATACAGGCACGTGGAGTCCACACACAATACTCAGCCTCATCAGGAGCATGCCCAGGCGTTGTAGGGAGGTCATACAGGCATGTGGAGGCCACACACAATACTGAGCCTCATCAGGAGCATGCCCAGGCGTTGTAGGGAGGTCATACAGGCATGTGGAGGCCACATACAATACTGAGCCTCATCAGGAGCATGCCCAGGCGTTGTAGGGAGGTCATACAGGCAAGTGGAGGCCACACACAATACTCAGCCTCATCAGGAGCATGCCCAGGCGTTGTAGGGAGGTCATACAGGCACGTGGAGGCCACACACAATACTCAGCCTCATCAGGAGCATGCCCAGGCGTTGTAGGGAGGTCATACAGGCACGTGGAGGCCACACACAATACTCAGCCTCATCAGGAGCATGCCCAGGCGTTGTAGGGAGGTCATACAGGCACGTGGAGGCCACACACAATACTCAGCCTCATCAGGTGCATGCCCAGGCGTTGTAGGGAGGTCAAACAGGCACGTGGAGGCCACACACAATACTGAGCCTCATCAGGAGCATGCCCAGGCGTTGTAGGGAGGTCATACAGGCAAGTGGAGGCCACACACAATGCTCAGCCTCATCAGGAGCATGCCCAGGCGTTGTAGGGAGGTCATACAGGCACATGGAGGCCACACACAATACTCAGCCTCATCAGGAGCATGCCCAGGCATTGTAGGGAGGTCATACAGGCACGTGGAGGCCACACACAATACTGAGCCTCATCAGGAGCATGCCCAGGCGTTGTAGGGAGGTCATACAGGCACGTGGAGGCCACACGCAATACTCAGCCTCATCAGGAGCATGCCCAGGCGTTGTAGGGAGGTCATACAGGCACGTGGAGGCCACACACAATACTCAGCCTCATCAGGTACATGCCCAGGCGTTGTAGGGAGGTCATCCAGGCACGTGGAGGCCACACACAATACTGAGCCTCATCAGGAGCATGCCCAGGCATTGTAGGGAGGTCATACAGGCACGTGGAGGCCACACACAATACTCAGCCTCATCAGGAGCATGCCCAGGCATTGTAGGGAGGTCATACAGGCACGTGGAGGCCACACACAATACTCAGCCTCATTAGGAGCATGCCCAGGCGTTGTAGGGAGGTCATACAGGCATGTGGAGGCCACACACAATACTGAGCCTCATCAGGAGCATGCCCAGGCGTTGTAGGGAGGTCATACAGGCATGTGGAGGCCACATACAATACTGAGCCTCATCAGGAGCATGCCCAGGCGTTGTAGGGAGGTCATACAGGCACGTGGAGGCCACACACAATACTCAGCCTCATCAGGAGCATGCCCAGGCGTTGTAGGGAGGTCATACAGGCACGTGGAGGCCACACACAATACTCAGCCTCATCAGGAGCATGCCCAGGCGTTGTATGGAGGTCATACAGGCACGTGGAGGCCACACACAATACTCAGCCTCATCAGGAGCATGCCCAGGCGTTGTAGGGAGGTCATACAGGCACGTGGAGGCCACACACAATACTCAGCCTCATCAGGTGCATGCCCAGGCGTTGTAGGGAGGTCAAACAGGCACGTGGAGGCCACACACAATACTGAGCCTCATCAGGAGCATGCCCAGGCATTGTAGGGAGGTCATACAGGCAAGTGGAGGCCACACACAATGCTCAGCCTCATCAGGAGCATGCCCAGGCGTTGTAGGGAGGTCATACAGGCACGTGGAGGCCACACACAATACTCAGCCTCATCAGGAGCATGCCCAGGCATTGTAGGGAGGTCATACAGGCACGTGGAGGCCAAGTGTGACACCCCAGGGGTCTGGTTGTCACAGTGATAGAGATATTACGTCTGAGAGCAGGTGGGAGGTCCTTTGGTCAGGGATCCTGTGCATGCCACACCTCCTGCCCAGCCTTGGGAGGGGAAGAACTTCCCCTGTATAAACCCGGGGCTGAGGCAGGGTTAGTGAGTCCAGGAAGAGTAGAGACAAGAGCAGCATAGGAAGCAGCAGAGTCACAAGGAGTCAGGGGCTGGCAGCTAAAGAGCTCGCCCTGACTAAGAAGATTCTTTACCGGACCCGGAGTCCGAGGCTGTGGAGACTAACTTCTACCCAGCAGCAGAATCCGTCAGGCAGGGGATTTCAGGTCCCCTGGCCCAGAAGCCCGAAGGCCCGGTCGCACGCGTGGGACCAGCACCGCCATCGTGGAGCGGAAGCCATTAGAAGGCCCCGAGTCACCGGCCATACGGGTGAGCACCACACGGTACACTCAGGGACGTGGGCTACTTACATCAGCTTCTAGCAAGGTAGCCAGAAGAGTACAGTCAGCTTGGGAGGCCTACAACTACGCCTGGCCAGGGGAGATCCCATCTGCTCAAGGACTGACCAGGCCCCGTTCGCTAGCAAGTACTCCGGGAGGGTCTATCGTTGTTACCAGTAAAGACCCTGAACGCTACCATACCGTCTCTGAGTGGTTCCTGCTACCCCCATCATCCACGTCGGCTGCCCTGAGGCCATACCCCTCCCGTTGGGGGTTATACTATCACGCTGCACCATCCTTCCACCGGCCTCAGCGGTCTGCCCTGCAGCAGCAGCCCCCTGGCTGCATTCAACGGGTGGCGTAGTCATCAACCATTTTCTACCGCTAACAGACTGCCGTCCAGTTTGACTCCCTGGGCACGGACCGGGTCACCGCCACGAGACTACAACCCTAAACAGATCCGGCTCCGGGTAAGCTCCCGCGTGCGCAACGCAGCGCGACACAGGCCCAGGGGCGCGTCAACTTTGGCGTAGTCGGCAGGATCACGTGCCCGCAACCACCGGGTACTGCGTGCCTGAAAAGCAAAGACTGTTCAAACTTACCAGTGGTGAAGATTCCCGCCATCGGTGAAGATTCCCGCCATCCGGCGCCATCTTCAGCCTTCTTCCCGCCATCGGTGAAGTTTCCCGCCATCCGGCGCCATCTTCAGCCTTCTTCCCGCCATCCGTGGAGTTTTCCCGCCATTGGACGCCATCTTGAGGACGCCGCGCGGGAAGAAGAGGGGCGTGGACTCCGAAAGCGCGCGAGAACTGAAGCCCCGCCTCACGTCCGGACGTTGCGTAAGGTCCTGGAAGGAGCCCAGCAGACGCCGACGTCACAGGAGCGCGACGGAAGGTCCTCAACCCTGACGATCCACTGCGGAGCCGCGGCCTACGGAACAGGATCATCGCAAGGTAGGCCACGGTCCACTAGGGGGGAGGAAGATGTCGGATACGGAGGAGAGCTCCACTGCCTCAACCCCCGCCAGCGCTACCGCTGTTGCAGTTATGCCCTTCACCATGCCCTATATCCCGGGAGCAGCTTGGCTACCCCAGTACTCAGGGGAGTCACATACCCTGCATGACTTTAGAGAAAAGCTGGATAGCCTCTTCCAGGTGTACCCCCTCACAGAAGAGCAAAAAGTGAGCATCCTGGTGGCCCAACTAACTGGGGCAGCCAAAAGGGAAGTAAAATCCTGGCCACCTGGGAGGAAGACTGTCGCAGGGATACTAACCCGGCTGAAGGACACCTTTGATACCCGCACCTCAGCCGAGATTAAACTTAGATTCTACGGGTGCAAGCAGCGAGCGCATGAGAGTATAAGGGACTATGCACTCAACCTACAAGAGGCCCTGAGGGCCATTAAGCAGACCGACCCTAATGGAGTGGGAAACGAAGACAGGCTGTTGACCGAACAATTTATAGAGGGTTTATATTGCAATGCCCACCGCACCCAGTTGCGGGCAATGGCCTTACAGGACCCTCATCTAGAATTTGCACAGTTCAAGGACAGAGCCATCCGGGTGCTCCGAGAACCGGCACCAGGTGGCGTTGTGACCCACAGACGCCCCACTACCACTTACTACCAGGAGGCGGCGCCCTTGTCAGCAGGGCCTGTGGGAGCTGATGCGCAGGCTTTGGACAATGACCCGGCTCCAGACCTACACCATCAGGTCCAAGAGCTAGCTAAAAGCGTTGCTGCGCTAACCCGAACTGTGCAGTCTTTACAGGTTTCCACTCCAGGGAAGATCCAGCTGGCATCCGGACCGGAGGACATCCCGTGGCGTCGACCAAGGAGGACCCCACCGGCCAGAGGAAGACCCAGTGACCGATACAGCGAGGACGGACGACCCATCTGCCGCCGCTGCAATCAACCCGGACATATGGAAAGGTACTGTTCTTTAAACGGGCACAACCTGGGGTAGAGGGCCAACCCCCAGGAAAAAGATCACCAGGCCCATCGAACTGGCGCGACAGATATGTGGGAGGACGTCCAGTCTTGCCTGTGGTACTGGATGGCATTCCCATGAGTGCCCTACTGGACACCGGGTCACAGGTCACCACCATCCCGTACGTGCTCTTCAAGCAGTACTGGAATGACTCGGATATTACCCGCTACCCTGACGACGACTTGAGTATCATCGCCAGCAATGGTCAGCCCGTGCCACAGATTGGATTTAAAGAGGTGACCATCAAAATTGGTAGAGTCGAACTGGCCGCACAGGGACTGATCATTGTAGATATTGACAAACATGAGAGTCACCCAAAAATAACTCTAGGAACTAATGTAATTGAAAATTGTCTTGCAGAGGTGATTTTCCTTTTACAGCAGGTTGCCAAGAATGCCAGCTCCGGCGAGCAGCGGGTGCTCCAGAAAGAGATCCGGGCACTGATGCAACGGCAACAAGTGGAACTCTCCGGCGGTGAGATTGGTAGCGTAAGAACGTGTGACCCTTTTCCTATTGCCATGCCCCCAAAAAGTGAAATGATGATTTGGTGCCGGGCAGCTATTGGTCTGAGAGGTAGAGATTACCAGGCAATGGTAGAACCAGTTTACTCAGACAGTAGGCCCACCATTTTGACAGCACGGGGGGTGGTCAATGTACGCCATGGGAGGGTGCCCGTTCGCATAATAAATATCGGGGAGAGGGAAGTGTACCTGCCCCGGTATGCCACGCTAGCCAAATTATATACCACTAATCAAAATTCTATACAATCTGTGGAACCCTTGCCTCCATCTCACCCGGAGGAAGGTAACGGCTCTAAGAAAGACATGGAGGACTGGTGTCAGCAACTACATCTGGGTACTGACTCCACTCCCTCACACCAGAAACAAGGAGTCTATCGGGTGGTTCAAGAGTATGAGAGAGTGTTTAGTAAACACCCGTTAGACTTCGGGCGAGTCAAGGGGGTAGAACACCGCATCCCCACGGGAGATCATCCTCCCATAAAAGAGAGGTATCGACCCGTACCCCCTGCACATTACCAACACGCCAAGGGGATGCTTAGAGACATGAAGGAGGCTGGGGTAATCCGGGATAGCTGTAGCCCCTGGGCAGCCCCACTAGTTTTAGTCAAAAAGAAAGACAACACCATGAGGATGTGTGTAGATTACCGGAAAATCAACCGTATCACACACAAGGATGCGTACCCCTTACCAAGGATAGAGGAGTCATTGGCTGCTTTAAGATCTGCTAACTTCTTCTCTACCTTGGATCTCACTAGCGGGTACTGGCAGGTTCCTGTAGCAGAGGCGGACCGGGAGAAGACCGCATTCACCACCCCGATGGGACTTAGCGAGTTCACCTGCATGCCGTTCGGACTCTGCAACGCCCCAGGAACCTTCCAACGATTAATGGAGTGCTGTCTGGGCCACAGAAACTTCGAGACGGTCCTGTTGTACCTGGACGATGTCATCGTATACTCCAAAACTTATGAGGACCACCTGAAACACCTGGCGGAGGTGTTCGAAGCTCTGGCGAGTTACGGCCTAAAGGTGAAACCCTCCAAGTGTCACCTCCTGAAACCAAAGGTGCAATACCTGGGACACGTGGTGAGCGCTGACGGAGTGGCTCCCGACCCCGATAAGATCACCGCAATTAAGGGATGGCCAAGCCCCTCCAGCGTAAAAGAAGTGCGGCAGTTCCTAGGGTTGGTAGGCTACTACCGAAGGTTTATTCCCGGTTTCACCAAAAAGGCAGCACCTATGCAGGACCTCCTTATAGGCCAGTCCCGGAAGGCCAAGAACCAGAAGCCGCCCTTCAAATGGGAAAAGCTAGAAGAAGAGTCCTTCCGCCAGCTGAAGATGGCCCTCACGGGGGATGAAATCTTGGCGTACCCGGACTATAGCCAGCCCTTCATCCTCTACACCGACGCCAGTAACATCGGGCTAGGAGCCGTACTGTCCCAGATTCAGCAGGGGAGAGAACGAGTAATCTCCTATGCCAGCCGAAAACTGCGACCCACCGAAAGGAACCCCGAAAATTACAGCTCATTTAAGCTAGAGTTCCTGGCCGTGGTATGGGCAGTCACCGAGCGCTTTAGGCATTACCTCGCTTCTTCCCGGTTCACCGTATACACGGATAACAACCCGTTGACACACCTGGACACGGCAAGACTCGGTGCCCTGGAGCAGAGGTGGATGGCCCGTCTGTCCAACTACGAGTTCACAATTAAATACCGGGCAGGGCGCTCCAATACCAACGCGGACGCCCTGTCCAGGATGCCCAACCTGCCGGACGGAGGAGAAGATCCGGAGGGACTGGAAGAAGTTGAACTCCCTGCGTTCCACCGTCATGGGACTATCCAGTATTCCCACCGGGTAAGGAGTAAGCAGGCTGCTACGTTGAACCCCTTACCTCACTACAACTGGGCGGAAACGCAAGACAGCGACCCTGCCGTCCGACTGGTGAAGGAGATGCTGACTCGCCCGGAGGCTAGCCTGGAATCAGACGCTCCAGAGGAAGCCAAACAACTATGGGCAGAGAAGAGTCGACTGTTCCTTTACAAGGGGAAGTTGTGCCGCAGAATGGTTAACTCCAGGACGCATGAACTACTCTGGCAAGTAGTGGTGCCACGAAGAGACGCAGCCATGGTGATGGAGGCATACCACGACGGAGCTGGACACTTCGGGTGGAAAAAGCTGGAGTTCCTGCTGCGCGAGCGGTTCCACTGGGTAGGCATGAGGGGAACCATCGAGAAGTGGTGCAGAGACTGTGGCCCGTGCAATCTGAGAAGGAAGGACCGGGCCAGCCAGAAGACTCCCCTGCAGTCCATCGTCACCCGGCCACCGTTGGAACTGGTAGCCTTGGATCATGTAAAACTGACCCCCAGCAGAAGTGGCTACGTCTACGCGTTAACCATCGTGGATCATTACTCCCGGTTTCTGGTTGTCGTCCCCGTCAAGGACTTAACGGCTCGAACAGCAGCTAGAGCCTTCCAGCAGCACTTTTGCCGTCCACACGGGTACCCGGACCAAGTGCTGACGGACCAGGGACCTGCCTTTGAAGCGGAGGTCTTCCAGGAATTCTGCAATCTGTATGGCTGCCGGAAGATAAGGACGACACCCTACCATCCGCAAACTAATGGACTTTGTGAGAAAATGAACCAGGTGGTAATGGATCTTCTAAAAACGTTGCCCCTGGAAGAACGCAGTCTGTGGCCTGAGAAGTTGCCCGATCTGGTGGACCTATACAACCACATCCCGGTAGGTTCCACCAACTGTACCCCGGCTTACCTAATGAGGGCAAGACCTGGTAAGTTACCTGTTGAACTGGAAATGGGAGTCCTGACGCCCGAGGACACTTCACCAGAAACAGACTGGGACACAGAGAGGCAGCAGCAGTACCGGAAAGTACAGGAGAGCGTGGAGCGAAGTCTCTGTCAGGCTAGGGAAAGACAAGAGAAGACTTACAACCAGTATGCTCCCGCTGTTCCCCTGGTACCCGGAGAGCAGGTCTTGAAGAGGAAGAGACGGCTCCACAAGTTGGACGACCAGTGGGAGAAGGACCCGTACACCGTACTGCCCTCAAGCCACGAGAACCCGAAGGTCTGTACCATCAGTAAAGACGGAGGGGAAACCACAGCCATTGTATCCCGGGACCACCTGAAGAAGTGCCCCGAACAACTGAGGAACCCTGAGGAGGAACAGGAAGACCATCGACCCGTGGAAGAAAGGGAAGATATGGTTAGTACCGTGCTCGGGGACTTCCCTCGGTCTTGGACTCAAGTCAATGGTGCAGTTGTGGTACCCGTACTCACCTTCCTCCAACCATCATCCCAAGAACCTACGGAGCAACGGGTAGAGCTGGAAGAGCAGCCGGTCCAGGAGGCAGAAGACTCCACCCAAGCGGAACAGGAGAATCCACCCTCTGCTTATAGTGAGCCTGCCGTACCCCTAGTGAGACAAAGAGCCGGTAGACAGCTGCCCAGTTTACCCTTGACAGCTCCTACACCCTGTAGTTCAGGGCCAGACAGTCAGCTCCGTAGGTCCACTAGGGCCACTAGAGGCCAGTTACCCGCACGTTGGAGGATCTAAATGTTTAAGTTGTTTTACAATGTTTACCTGTTTATTGTTGCTTGTGTGTAATTTTGTGTTTCTAGTTGTTTTTAGGAGTCTTCGGTGGATTTACCGGGAATCCTTTGTATATAGTTGGAGCGTAACCCAGGATGGACTAGAGACTGTTAAGGACTCGGGGTAGGACAGACCCCTACCTGGTTACGTCTCCCTGTGTTGGTGAAATGGACACCTTTGCTTTTCTTCAAAGACTGCACCCGGTTGCGGACATCCGTGACCATCTTATTGTGTTTCCTTATTGTATTTTATTGTTCTTTGATATACCTTGTTATATTTTTCTAAAAAGTGTTTAGTCCCGGAGTACTAAATTTCACTAGGGGGGAGTGTGACACCCCAGGGGTCTGGTTGTCACAGTGATAGAGATATTACGTCTGAGAGCAGGTGGGAGGTCCTTTGGTCAGGGATCCTGTGCATGCCACACCTCCTGCCCAGCCTTGGGAGGGGAAGAACTTCCCCTGTATAAACCCGGGGCTGAGGCAGGGTTAGTGAGTCCAGGAAGAGTAGAGACAAGAGCAGCATAGGAAGCAGCAGAGTCACAAGGAGTCAGGGGCTGGCAGCTAAAGAGCTCGCCCTGACTAAGAAGATTCTTTACCGGACCCGGAGTCCGAGGCTGTGGGGACTAACTTCTACCCAGCAGCAGAATCCGTCAGGCAGGGGATTTCAGGTCCCCTGGCCCAGAAGCCCGAAGGCCCGGTCGCACGCGTGGGACCAGCACCGCCATCGTGGAGCGGAAGCCATTAGAAGGCCCCGAGTCACCGGCCATACGGGTGAGCACCACACGGTACACTCAGGGACGTGGGCTACTTACATCAGCTTCTAGCAAGGTAGCCAGAAGAGTACAGTCAGCTTGGGAGGCCTACAACTACGCCTGGCCAGGGGAGATCCCATCTGCTCAAGGACTGACCAGGCCCCGTTCGCTAGCAAGTACTCCGGGAGGGTCTATCGTTGTTACCAGTAAAGACCCTGAACGCTACCATACCGTCTCTGAGTGGTTCCTGCTATCCCCATCATCCACGTCGGCTGCCCTGAGGCCATACCCCTCCCGTTGGGGGTTATACTATCACGCTGCACCATCCTTCCACCGGCCTCAGCGGTCTGCCCTGCAGCAGCAGCCCCCTGGCTGCATTCAACGGGTGGCGTAGTCATCAACCATTTTCTACCGCTAACAGACTGCCGTCCAGTTTGACTCCCTGGGCACGGACCGGGTCACCGCCACGAGACTACAACCCTAAACAGATCCGGCTCCGGGTAAGCTCCCGCGTGCGCAACGCAGCGCGACACAGGCCCAGGGGCGCGTCACACACACAATACTGAGCCTCATCAGGAGCATGCCCAGGCGTTGTAGGGAGGTCATACAGGCACGTGGAGGCCACACGCAATACTCAGCCTCATCAGGAGCATGCCAAGGCGTTGTAGGGAGGTCATACAGGCACGTGGAGGGCACAGACAATACTCAGCCTCATCAGTAGCATGCCCAGGCTTTGTAGGGAGGTCATACAGGCACGTGGAGGCCACAGACAATACTCAGCCTCATCACTAGCATGCCCAGGCTTTGTAGGGAGGTCATACAGGCACGTGGAGGCCACACACAATACTGAGCTTCATCAGGAGCATGCCCAGGCGTTGTAGGGAGATCATACAGGCAGGTGGAGGCCACACACAATACTCAGCCTCATCAGTAGCATGCCCAGGCGTTGTAGGGAGATCATACAGGCACGTGGAGGCCACACACAATACTGAGCTTCATCAGGAGCATGCCCAGGCGTTGTAGGGAGATCATACAGGCACGTGGAGGCCACACACAATACTCAGCCTCATCAGGAGCATGCCCAGGCGTTGTAGGGAGGTCATACAGGCACGTGGAGGCCGCACACAATACTCAGCCTCATCAGGAGCATGCCCAGGCGTTGTATGGAGGTCATACAGGCACGTGGAGGCCACACACAATACTCTGCCTCATCAGGAGCATGCCCAGGCGTTGTAGGGCGGTCATACAGGCACGTGGAGGCCACACACAATACTCAGCCTCATCAGGTGCATGCCCAGGCGTTGTAGGGAGGTCAAACAGGCACGTGGAGGCCACACACAATACTGAGCCTCATCAGGAGCATGCCCAGGCATTGTAGGGAGGTCATACAGGCAAGTGGAGGCCACACACAATGCTCAGCCTCATCAGGAGCATGCCCAGGCGTTGTAGGGAGGTCATACAGGCACGTGGAGGCCACACACAATACTCAGCCTCATCAGGAGCATGCCCAGGCATTGTAGGGAGGTCATACAGGCACGTGGAGGCCACACACAATACTGAGCCTCATCAGGAGCATGCCCAGGCGTTGTAGGGAGGTCATACAGGCACGTGGAGGCCACACACAATACTGAGACTCATTGTGACTTGTTTTAAGGACATTACATCACAGTTGGATCAGCCTGTAGTGTGTTTTTCCACTTTAATTTTCGGGGTGACTCCAAATCCAGGCCTCCATTGGTTAATAAATTTGATTTCCATTGATGATTTTTGTGTGGGTAAAGCTAGGAGCTCATTGGGTGCTGGTCACCTGAGCTCACACATAGAGGGAGTATATAAGGTGGGAACCATCTTAGATCAGGGTCAGACAGGCAGACAGCTACTAGTCAGTCTGTTGTAGAGGGTCAAGCAGTCCTGAAAGAAGAGAGAGAGGAGTCAGAAGGACCCAGAGGGGAAGAAGAGGGAACCCCAAGAGCCCAAATACAAGCAACAGGGTGAAGGGTTGGCACAAGGGTACCGGATCCCAAGCTGGTGGAGGGCACTAATCCTCAGCCAGAGACCGGAGGTTGTGGGCAGGATCTGCCACGACCCCCCCTAAATCCACCAGGAAGGCAGACCAAGTATAGGGTCAGGGAACCCAGAGGAGGTGTACCCACCAAGAGACCCGAGGGAGCCGGACATAGGTGGATCCCTGGTGGGGAAGGCCAGAGAAAAGGAACGTCAGAAAGGGAGCTCAGGATCACGCTCCAGAATTACCTGGGGGTTGGCCGAGTCCAGGACCTGGTGGACGCAGCACGGCTCGGGCGGTCACTCAAGGCCGGAGTGACCAGAACAACAGCAGTAAGTAAACACCCTGAACTGCACAGCCCGACTCTGAGTCTTAATACCATCCTCACTGCACCACCACAACCACCACCCTCTACAACTGACCCCCTGAGGCTATACCCCTCCCGTTGGGGGTTATACTACCAGAAGCTGCACACACACCACCAGCCTCAGCGGACCCTGCTGCAGCGGCGGCCGTATTGACCGCAAATCAACGGGTGGCGTAGTCGACACTAAAGAACATCCAGCAACATCTGTAGGACTGCCACACACTGAGCTTGACACCCTGGGCACGGACCGGGTCACCGCCACTCGGAGACTACAACCCCCATCTGATCCGGCTCCGGGTATCCCCCAAACAACACTGGCCCAGGGGGCGCGTCATATATGCATAAAGGGACAAAAGGACAGGGAAAATAAATGCAGCAAAAAAGCAAGAAAAATCCTGAACAAACCTCCGGGCAAGAGATAAAAGTAATAAGAATGCCTTAAAACATTCTCTCTCTCTCATTCTGGCATTTGGCAAATAATTAAAAATGATGGTAATCCTAATTGACCTAAAACAGGAAAGGTTTATTCTGATTTCATGTCAGATATTGAGAAAAACATGCAGATGTGTCTTTTTATATAGTGTATGGAAACTTCTGGTTTCAACTGTACATTACATTACTGATCCTGAGTTACATCCTGTATTATACTCCAGAGCTGCGCTCACTATTCTGCTGGTTCAGTCACTGTGTACATACATTACATTACTGATCCTGAGTTACATCCTGTATTATACTCCAGAGCTGCACTCACTATTCTGCTGGTGCAGTCACTGTGTACATACATTACTGATCCTGAGTTACATCCTGTATTATACCCCAGAGCTGCACTCGCTATTCTGCTGGTGCAGTTACTGTGCATATACATTACATTACTGATCCTGAGTTATATCCTGTATTATACCCCAGAGCTGCACTCACTATTCTGCTGGTGCAGTCACTGTGTACATACATTACATTACTGATCCAGAGTTACATCCTGTATTATACTCCAGAGCTGCACTCACTATTCTGCTGGTGCAATCACTGTGTACATACATTACATTACTGATCCTGAGTTACATCCTGTATTATACTCCAGAGCTGCACTCACTATTCTGCTGGTGCAGTCACTGTGTACATACATTACATTACTGATCCTGAGTTACCTCCTGTATTATACTCCAGAGCTGCACTCACTATACTGCTGGTGCAGTCACTGTGTACATACATTACATTACTGATACTGAGTTACATCCTGTATTATACTCCAGAGCTGCACTCACTATTCTGCTGGTGCAGTCACTGTGTACATACATTACATTACTGATCCTGAGTTACATCCTGTATTATACTCCAGAGCTGCACTCACTATTCTGCTGGTGCAGTCACAGTGTACATACATTACATTACTGATCCTGTACTGATCCTGAGTTACATCCTGTATTATACTCCAGAGCTGCACTCACTATTCTGCTGGTGCAGTCACTGTGTACATACATTACATTACTGATCCTGTACTGATCCTGTATTATATCCTGTATTATACTTCAGAGCTGCACTCACTATTCTGCTGGTGCAGTCACTGTGTACATACATAACATTACTGATCCTGAGTTACATCCTGTATTATACTCCAGAGCTGCACTCACTATACTGCTGGTGCAGTCACTGTGTACATACATTACATTACTGATCCTGAGTTACCTCCTGTAATATACTCCAGAGCTGCACTCACTATACTGCTGGTGCAGTCACTGTGTACATATATTACATTACTGATCCTGAGTTACATCCTATATTATACTCCAGAGCTGCACTCACTATTCTGCTGGTGCAGTCACTGTGTACATACATTACATTACTGATCCTGAGTTACATCCTGTATTATACTCCAGAGCTGCACTCACTATTCTGCTGGTGGAGTCACTGTGTACATACATTACATTACTGATCCTGAGTTACATCCTGTATTATACTCCAGAGCTGCACTCACTATTCTGCTGGTGGAGTCACTGTGTACATACATTACATTACTGATCCTGAGTTACATCGTGTATTATACTCCAGAGCTGCACTCACTATTCTGCTGGTGCAGTCACTGTGTACATACATTACATTACTGATCCTGAGTTACATCCTGTATTATACTCCAGAGCTGCACTCACTATTCTGCTGGTGCAGTCACTGTGTACATACATTACATTACTGATCCTGAGTTACATCCTGTATTATACTCCAGAGCTGCACTCACTATTCTGCTGGTGGAGTCACTGTGTACATACATTACATTACTGATCCTGAGTTACATCCTGTATTATACTCCAGAGCTGCACTCACTATTCTGCTGGTGCAGTCACTGTGTACATACATTACATTACTGATCCTGAGTTACATCCTGTATTATACTCCAGAGCTGCACTCACTATTCTGCTGGTGCAGTCACTGTGTACATACATTACATTATTGATCCTGAGTTACATCCTGTATTATACTCCAGAGCTGCACTCACTATTCTGCTGGTGGAGTCACTTTGTACATACATTACATTACTGATCCTGAGTTACATCCTGTATTATACTCCAGAGCTGCACTCACTATTCTGCTGGTGCAGTCACTGTGTACATACATTACATTACTGATCGTGAGTTACATCCTGTATTATACTCCAGAGCTGCACTCACTATTCTGCTGGTGCAGTCACTGTGTACATACATTACATTACTGATCCTGAGTTACCTCCTGTATTATACTCCAGAGCTGCACTCACTATTCTGCTGGTGCAGACATTGTGTACATACATTACATTACTGATCCTGTACTGATTCTGAGTTACATCCTGTATTATACTCCAGAGCTGCACTCACTATTCTGCTGGTGCAGTCACTGTGTACATACATTACATTACTGATACTGAGTCACATCCTATATTATACTCCAGAGCTGCACTCACTATTCTGCTGGTGCAGTCACTGTGTACATACATAACATTACTGATCCTGAGTTACATCCTGTATTATACCCCAGAGCTGCACTCACTATTCTGCTGGTGGAGTCACTTTGTACATACATTACATTACTGATACTGAGTTACATCCTGTATTATACTCCAGAGCTGCACTCACTATTCTGCTGGTGCAGTCACTGTGTACATACATTACATTACTGATACTGAGTTACATCCTATATTATACTCCAGAGCTGCACTCACTATTCTGCTGGTGCAGTCACTGTGTACATACATAACATTACTGATCCTGAGTTACATCCTGTATTATACCCCAGAGCTGCACTCACTATTCTGCTGGTGGAGTCACTTTGTACATACATTACATTACTGATCCTGAGTTACATCCTGTATTATACTCCAGAGCTGCACTCACTATTCTGCTGGTGCAGTCACTGTGTACATACATTACATTACTGATCCTGAGTTACATCCTGTATTATACCCCAGAGCTGCACTCACTATTCTGCTGGTGGAGTCACTTTGTACATACATTACATTACTGATCCTGAGTTACATTCTGTATTATACTCCAGAGCTGCACTCACTATTCTGCTGGTGCAGTCACTGTGTACATACATTACATTACTGATCCTGAGTTACATCCTGTATTATACTCCAGAGCTGCACTCACTATTCTGCTGGTGCAGTCACTGTGTACATATATTACATTACTGATCCTGAGTTACATTCTGTATTATACTCCAGAGCTGCACTCACTATTCTGCTGGTGCAGTCACTGTGTACATACATTACATTACTGATCCTGAGTTACATCCTGTATTATACTCCAGAGCTGCACTCACTATTCTGCTGGTGCAGTCACTGTGTACATATATTACATTACTGATCCTGAGTTACATTCTGTATTATACTCCAGAGCTGCACTCACTATTCTGCTGGTGCAGTCACTGTGTACATACATTACATTACTGATCCTGAGTTACCTCCTGTATTATACTCCAGAGCTGCACTCACTATTCTGCTGGTTCAGTCACTGTGTACATACATTACATTACTGATCCTGAGTTACATCCTGTATTATACTCCAGAGCTGCACTCACTATTCTGCTGGTGCAGTCACTGTGTACATACATTACATTACTGATCCTGAGTTACATCCTGTATTATACTCCAGAGCTGCACTCACTATTCTGCTGGTGCAGTCACTGTGTACATACATTACATTACTGATCCTGAGTTACATCCTGTATTATACTCCAGAGCTGCACTCACTATTCTGCTGGTGCAGATGCAGTGTGTATATATGTGACATAGCTGTCATCTGTTTTCTGACAGCAGGTGGCGCTCTCAGCACAGGACATGTGACTGGTATTTCTCAGCGTTCGGGGTCAGACACAGATGACATTTTCAGTCTATGACAATACTGATGACATCACTTGAGAACGGCGCAGTGATGTAATGTTCATTTTATGGTAGTTTAGATGTACCCAAATTAAAGCCATATAATTGGGGGACATGACCCCTGTGAGGGGGGTGCACTTTTATATTATACACGTGATCAGTAATAAAGAGAGAGTAAAGATAATGATAGGCAGTAGTAAAAATCCCATGTGTGTGGCAGCGTGTGACTGGCGCCATTTCTGGGGACGGTGACAGGTGACATTGTGTCACTTCGATGCCATTATTATATTATAATCGGAGGTATTCTGTCTGATGTCGGGGGAGGGGCCGGACCCGTGGACTCGTCTGTGTGATCTGCAGCCAAAACCACTAGAAGGTTGTTGGCTGCGGCCGGCGTTTGGCGTTGAGCTGTAATTGGCCACATGATGTTATAATTCTCTGGAGCTGGAGCCGATTTTTCTCTGCTTTTGGCTTTTCCGGAATCTTTTTGACACCGTCTGATCCCAATTTCCCTGAGTGACACATTGGACATAAGTTAAAACAACTGTTATGGTTTAGTGCAGAGATTTCCATGTGATTGAGACATCGGCTGGAGCAGCAGAGCCCGGACCCCCTTCCCTCCCCCATACTGTGGGGGGTCCGCTACAAGCGTCTGCCACCAGGACTATATGTAATAATATCAAAGTCCGGGGAGATTCATAGAGGAGGTGGGGTATTTATATGGGAGGGGTATTTATGGAGAAATGCTGGGTACTTATAACATCATTCTCCCTTCCTCCTATATTATCACCCCCTGCCCGTGTGCCACATCCCCATCCGCCATCAGTCCATACGTTCCATCACCCGCTTCCAGTTCATCATTATTCCCCTATATACAATTGTTCCCTCCCAGTATATCATCTCCCCCTACCAATATATAATCGCCCCCTACCAATATATCATCTCCCCCTACCAATATATCATCTCCTCCTCCAGTATATCATCACCCCCTAACTATATATCATCACCCCCTACCAATATATCATCTCCCCCTACCAATATATCATCGCCCCCTCCCATTATATCATCGCCCCCTCCCATTATATCATCACCCCCTACCAATATATCATCTCCCCCTCCAGTATATCATCACCCCCTAACTATATATCATCACCCCCTCCCATTATATCATCGCCCCCTACCAATATATCATCACCCCCTCCCATTATATCATCGCCCCCTCCCAGTATATCATCACCCCCTACCAATATATCATCTCCCCCTACCAAAATATCATCACCCCCTACCAATATATCATCTCCCCCTACCAATATATCATCTCCCCCTACCAAAATATCATCACCCCCTACCAATATATCATCTCCCCCTACCAAAATATCATCACCCCCTACCAATATATCATCTCCCCCTACCAAAATATCATCACCCCCTACCAATATATCATCACCCCCTACCAATATATCATCACCCCCTACCAATATATCATCACCCCCTACCAATATATCATCGCCCCCTCCCAGTATATTATCACCCTCTACCAATATATAATCGCCCCCTCCCAATATATCATCACCCCCTCCCAATATATCATCTCCCCCTACCAATATATCATCACCCCCTAACAATATATCATCGCCCCCTACCAATATATAATCGCCCCCTCCCAGTATATCATCACCCCCTACCAATATATCATCACCCCCTCCCAATATATCATCTCCCCCTCCCAATATATCATCGCCCCCTACCAATATATCATCGCCCCCTCCCAATATATCATCACCCCCTACCAATATATAATCGCCCCCTCCCAATATATCATCACCCCCTACCAATATATCATCGCCCCCTACCAATATATCATCGCCCCCTTCCAGTATATCATCGCCCCCTACCAATATATCATCGCCCCCTTCCAGTATATTATCACCCTCTACCAATATATCATCTCCCTCTACCAATATATCATCGCCCCCTACCAATATATCATCGCCCCTTACCAATATATCATCTCCCCCTACCAATATATCATCGCCCCCTACCAATATATCATCGCCCCCTACCAATATATCATCTCCCCCTACCAATATATCATAGCCCCCTCACAATATATAATCGCCCCCTCCCAATATATCATCTCCCCCTACCAATATATCATCGCCCCCTCCCAGTATATCATCACCCCCTCCCAATATATCATCACCCCCTCTCAGTATATCATCGCCCCCTCCCAGTATATCATCTCCCCCTACCAATATATCATCACCCCCTCCCAGTATATCATCACCCCCTCCCAATATATCATCGCCCCCTCCCAGTATATCATCGCCCCCTCCCAGTATATCATCACCCCCTCCCAGTATATCATCGCCCCCTCCCAGTATATCATCACCCCCTCCCAATATATCATCACCCCCTCCCAATATATCATCACCCCCTCCCAGTATATCATCACCCCCTCCCAATATATCATCGCCCCCTCCCAGTATATCATCTCCCCCTCCCAGTATATCATCACCCCCTCCCAGTATATCATCACCCCCTCCCAATATATCATCACCCCCTCCCAGTATATCATCTCCCCCTCCCAGTATATCATCTCCCCCTCCCAATATATAATCGCCCCCTCCCAATATATCATCTCCCCCTACCAATATATCATCGCCCCCTCCCAGTATATCATCACCCCCTCCCAGTATATCATCTCCCCCTACCAATATATCATCTCCCCCTCCGAGTATATCATCTCCCCCTCCCAGTATATCATCTCCCCCTCCCAATATATAATCGCCCCCTCCCAATATATCATCTCCCCCTACCAATATATCATCGCCCCCTCCCAGTATATCATCACCCCCTCCCAGTATATCATCTCCCCCTACCAATATATCATCTCCCCCTCCGAGTATATCATCTCCCCCTCCCAGTATATCATCTCCCCCTCCCAATATATAATCGCCCCCTCCCAATATATCATCTCCCCCTACCAATATATCATCGCCCCCTCCCAGTATATCATCACCCCCTCCCAATATATCATCTCCCCCTACCAATATATCATCTCCCCCTCCCAGTATATCATCTCCCCCTCCCAGTATATCATCTCCCCCTACCAATATATCATCTCCCCCTCCCAGTATATCATCTCCCCCTCCCAGTATATCATCTCCCCCTACCAATATATCATCACCCCCTCCCAGTATATCATCGCCCCCTACCAATATATCATCTCCCCCTACCAATATATCATCTCCCCCTCCCAGTATATCATCTCCCCCTCCCAGTATATCATCTCCCCCTCCCAATATATCATCTCCCCCTACCAATATATCATCTCCCCCTCCCAGTATATCATCTCCCCCTCCCAGTATATCATCTCCCCCTCCCAGTATATCATCACCCCCTCCCATTATATCATCACCCCCTCCCAGTATATCATCTCCCCCTCCCAATATATAATCGCCCCCTCCCAGTATATCATCTCCCCCTCCCAATATATCATCTCCCCCTACCAATATATCATCTCCCCCTCCCAGTATATCATCACCCCCTCCCAGTATATCATCTCCCCCTCCCAGTATATCATCTCCCCCTCCCAGTATATCATCACCCCCTCCCATTATATCATCACCCCCTCCCAGTATATCATCTCCCCCTCCCAATATATAATCGCCCCCTCCCAGTATATCATCTCCCCCTACCAATATATCATCTCCCCCTACCAATATATCATCTCCCCCTCCCAGTATATCATCTCCCCCTCCCAGTATATCATCACCCCCTCCCATTATATCATCACCCCCTCCCAGTATATCATCTCCCCCCTCCCAATATATAATCGCCCCCTCCCAGTATATCATCTCCCCCTCCCAATATATCATCTCCCCCTACCAATATATCATCTCCCCCTACCAATATATCATCTCCCCCTCCCAGTATATCATCTCCCCCTACCAATATATCATCGCCCCCTACCAATATATCATCTCCTCCTACCAATTTATCATCACCCCCTCCCAGTATATCATCTCCCCCTCCCAGTATATCATCTCCCCCTACCAATATATCATCGCCCCCTACCAATATATAATCTCCCCCTACCAATATATCATCGCCCCTTACCAATATATCATCTCCTCCTACCAATATATCATCACCCCCTCCCAGTATATCATCACCCCCTCCCAGTATATCATCACCCCCTACCAATATATCATCTCCCCCTACCAATATATCATCGCCCCCTACCAATATATCATCTCCCCCTCCCAGTATATCATCGCCCCCTCCCAGTATATCATCTCCCCCTCCCAGTATATCATCACCCCCTCCCAGTATATCATCTCCCCCTCCCAGTATATCATCACCCCCTCCCAGTATATCATCACCCCCTCCCAATATATCATCTCCCCCTACCAATATATCATCGCCCCCTCCCAGTATATCATCTCCCCCTACCAATATATCATCTCCCCCTACCAATATATCATCTCTCCCTCCCAGTATATCATCGCCCCCTCCCAGTATATCATCACTCCCTCCCAGTATATCATCACCCCCTCCCAATATATCATCACCCCCTCCCAATATATCATCTCCCCCTACCAATATATCATCGCCCCCTCCCAGTATATCATCACCCCCTACCAATATATCATCTCCCCCTCCCAGTATATCATCTCCCCCTCCCAATATATAATCGCCCCCTACCAATATATCATCTCCCCCTACCAATATATCATCACCCCCTACCAATATATCATCGCCCCCTCCCAATATATTATCGCCCCCTACCAATATATCATCGCCCCCTCCCAGTATATCATCGCCCCCTCCCAGTATATCATCACCCCCTCCCAGTATATCATCTCCCCCTCCCAGTACATCATCACCCCCTCCCAATATATCATCTCCCCCTACCAATATATCATCGCCCCCTACCAATATATCATCTCCCCCTCCCAGTATATCATCGCCCCCTCCCAGTATATCATCACCCCCTCCCAGTATATCATCTCCCCCTCCCAGTATATCATCACCCCCTCCCAATATATAATCGCCCCCTACCAATATATCATCGCCCCCTACCAATATATCATCTCCCCCTACCAATATATCATCTCCCCCTACCAATATATCATCTCCCCCTACCAATATATCATCTCCCCCTCCCAATATATCATCACCCCCTACCAATATATCATCTCCCCCTACCAATATATCATCTCCCCCTACCAATATATCATCTCCCCCTACCAATATATCATCTCCCCCTACCAATATATCATCGCCCCCTCCCAATATATCATCGCCCCCTACCAATATATCATCTCCCCCTACCAATATATCATCTCCCCCTACCAATATATCATCTCCCCCTACCAATATATCATCTCCCCCTCCCAATATATCATCTCCCCCTCCCAGTATATCATCACCCCCTCCCAGTATATCATCTCCCCCTCCCAGTATATCATCGCCCCCTCCCAGTATATCATCACCCCCTCCCAGTATATCATCTCCCCCTCCCAGTATATCATCACCCCCTCCCAATATATAATCGCCCCCTACCAATATATCATCGCCCCCTACCAATATATCATCTCCCCCTACCAATATATCATCTCCCCCTACCAATATATCATCTCCCCCTACCAATATATCATCTCCCCCTCCCAATATATCATCACCCCCTCCCAATATATCATCACCCCCTACCAATATATCATCTCCCCCTACCAATATATCATCTCCCCCTACCAATATATCATCGCCCCCTCCCAATATATCATCGCCCCCTACCAATATATCATCTCCCCCTACCAATATATCATCTCCCCCTACCAATATATCATCGCCCCCTCCCAATATATCATCGCCCCCTACCAATATATCATCTCCCCCTACCAATATATCATCTCCCCCTACCAATATATCATCGCCCCCTACCAATATATCATCTCCCTCTACCAATATATCATCTCCCCCTCCCAGTATATCATCGCCCCCTCCCAGTATATCATCTCCCCCTCCAGTATATCATCTCCCCCTACCAATATATCATCTCCCCCTACCAATATATCATCTCCCCCTCCCAGTATATCATCGCCCCCTCCCAGTATATCATCGCCCCCTCCCAGTATATCATCTCCCCCTCCCAGTTGGTCATAGCCCCCCGTGGGCAGCACATGTCTCATTGTTTATATTTGGATCTTGTTTGAACTAAGCCAATAGCCAGTTACCTGAGCCTGTAGTGATTGCCCCCTGTGGCCCCCGGTGTCAGCAGGGCCCCTCCTGGCCTGATCCTCTGCTGACAGACACATGTTCTCCGCGCTGTCACTTAACCTTTCAGGCTATTAATTTGTTAGCAGATTTTAGTCAGATCTCAGGGGGCCGCAGATCACTGACTGCAGGGGGTCGGGGCAGAAAAAGCTTCCAGATCACCGGCGGCAGCAACTCAGCAACAAAACTGCTGGAAAATCTCACAAAGAAAACATTTCCAGGATCAGAAAAATGAACAATATAAATAATAATAATGACACTATTTTTTTTATTATTATTAATTATTATTATTATTATTAACTATGGTAACGAAAAACAATAATAAAATAGCGATACTGGTATAACAAAAGATAAAGGATCAATAGAACGCAGTTTTAATAATAAATAATACAAGTAACTATAGCAACAATATAATATGAAGGTACTAAATGCTATATAAATACTAATAGGTAACAGAAATAACGCTGCAGTAATAAATAACCGCCCTAACAATCGCCATAATATATATATATAATATTGTATTCTACTGATATATTCATGGTCTCCATGCGCTGCAGGTTTTGATTCCTCGTTCTCATCCATTCTCACCCACTTCCCTTTTGTAGGGATTAACCTTAATCTGCACAGTGACCTGACAAGACCCGGATGCACCTAAGTATTCCCAGAATAGAAAATCTCCTCAATCATGCTTTACACTGCATGTAACAGTTTATGTTAATGTGACTTTTCTGATTATTACATGCCTTCTGCTCCTGTGGCCATACAGCCCTATATCACAAATACTTTACACTGCAGATACAAGTCTTCAGAGATACATAATATTATTTCTGCAGCCACCACTAGGGGGAGCTCCCTGTATACAGAGATACATGATAAGATTCTGTCTGCAGCCACCACTAGGGGGGGCTCCCTGTATACAGAGATACATGATAAGATTCTGTCTGCAGCCACCACTAGGGGGAGCTCCCTGTATACAGAGATACATGATAAGATTCTGTCTGCAGCCACCACTAGGGGAGCTCCCTGTATACAGAGATACATGATAAGATTCTGTCTGCAGCCACCACTAGGGGGAGCTCCCTGTATACAGAGATACATGATAAGATCCTGTCTATAGCCACCACTAGGGGGAGCTCCCTGTATACAGAGATACATGATAAGATCCTGTCTGTAGCCACCACTAGGGGGAGCTCCCTGTATACAGAGATACATGATAAGATCCTGTCTGCAGTCACCACTAGGGGGAGCTCCCTGTATACAGAGATACATGATAAGATTCTGTCTGCAGCCACCACTAGGGGGAGCTCCCTGTATACAGAGATACATGATAAGATTCTGTCTGTAGCCACCACTAGGGGGAGCTCCCTGTATAAGGAGATACATGATAAGATTCTGTCTGCAGCCACCACTAGGGGGAGCTCCCTGTATACAGAGATACATGATAAGATTCTGTCTGCAGCCACCACTAGGGGGAGCTCCCTGTATACAGAGATACATGCTAAGACTGAAGTAGGGGGCACTCACTTTTTCCAAAGAATGAAATGAGAGATCTGTGAATGTTGTTTGTGTAGAGCAGATATTGATGCATTACATGGGGGGCACTTACTTTTTCCCATCACTGTGCATGCATTCATCTGGTGAGTTCCATGGCGGGTCGGTTACGCCTCACGTGTGACGGCCATTTACGGGGCGTATTTACCCCGTGCCGTTGTTCTATAAACAGCTCAGGGTTGATGTAAAGTGGTTGTGACGGGGGGCCGTTCCCAGCAGCCCCGGCGTTTACGCTGCGATGTTCGGAGAGCGTGCGGCTTGTCACATACGACCATTGTTTACTGCGAAATCCAAACAACATCCCCGGATTATAAGTATCAGATGTAAACTGAGCCTCGGAATGTCCTGGCCAACAATGGCGCTGCCAGCTGTGGAATGTGCCCGGATCGGGGGCAGCCGTCCTTAGGCGTTCTCTACCCTCAGCCCATACATCAGGATCTGGGAAAGCCGGGTGTCGGTAATATGGCCGCCATTACAGCCCCCCGACTTTGCTGAATTTAGGTTTGCACTTCAGGCTCTGGACCCCTTGATCTGATGGGGGTGATAGTTGTGTTGAGCTTGTCTGGTCGCATCTGACACCAAAAGGTTTCAGTAAATAATCAGAGGAAATCCCGACAGCAAATGGCCCTGGTTCAATCAGTGCGGCCCGTGACCCCGGCCCCTCTGACCCGAACACATCGCCCCCCCCCCCCCCCCCTAATGCCCACCAGGATCAGATGACCCCACAAATCCAGGCTAGATATACGGGGTGCGCCGGGAACTGGGGCTGGGTGGGACGCTTCTTGGTTTACATTCTTATAACTCCTCCATATATACAGGTACAATCCTCCAGATTATCAAATATTCTGGATTATCAGAAATCCATAGAGAAGTTTATATATATATAATCTACAGGAGCCCAGATCAGAGGTGACCCCAGGATCTGATGAGAGTCCTCCCACCTCCGCCATTATATGTGCTGGCATTGGCGAACGTCAGATTATCAAACTGTCCAGATTATAAAGAGATTTTCCAGTTTTACAACAATCAAACCTTCTGTAATCTTCTAGTAGACATTATGTTTCAGGTCTTCATTATTTTCAGTATGTCTGCTTGCTGTTAGTGAATGAGAGCTCTTGTGTCCATTCAGAGGCAGCAGATGCTCCTGCAGAGGAGTGGATACAATGTATCAGTGGAGACATCACAGCAGCTGCACAACCCTCTGCTACAATGTATCAGTCTGGAGGTGACAGCATTGTCTGCACTGATACATTGTAACCACTTCTCAGCTCTGATCAGGACTGGCTGTGGACAGGGTGAATACAGGAGTTCACATCATTGACAGCAAGCAGAGATCTTGAAAACGGTCAAGAGATGAAACATAAATGGTCGATTCATTAAGCAAATTATGGGCGTAAAATTGCTTGGAATGTGGCGATTAGGGTGTTATGGTGGTTGATGTGTGATGTCACTATGAATGCTGGGGGTTATAATCCAAACATGTGTGAAAGGGAATCTACTGGTGAAGTGGAGTTACCATGCCCATCATCCTCACGACCACCAACGTCATCATCACTGTCATTACCATGCCCATCAACCTGCTACAATCATCATCTCCATCATCCTCCCCACCACCATCCTCACTGTCATTATCATCATCATCCTCACCACCATCATCATAACTGTCATTATCATACCCATCATCCTCACGACCACCACCATCATCATCCTCCCCACCATCATAACTGTCATTACCATGCCCATCATCCTCACGACCACCACCACCATCATCATCCTCCCCACCATCATAACTGTCATTACCATGCCCATCATCCTGCTACAATCATCCCCATCATCCTCCCCACCACCATCCTCACTGTCATTATCATCATTATCCTCACCACCATCATCATAACTGTCATTACCATCCCCATCATCTTCACCGCAGTATGATTCCCACATGTTATAATAGGTGAGTGCTGTCATGTGACCTGGGTCCTCCTGTTATTACGGGCCAGTCAGGACTTTTCCAGGTGTCTGCACCAATTGTGTGATGGACAAGTGCGGCTTCAACTGGGCAGGAAGAGCCGACATCACCGCAATCTGCAGCAGATGGAAACCTTCATAGGAGATTAGATCCCCCATCTGTCAGGAACCATCAGACCCCAAATCAGAGGCCACCCTGCACCTCCTGCAGAACCCACACAACCAGACTCATCCGCATCACAGGATTGGATACACAGCTCAGCAGACAGTATCACACAGGAGAGGATTAGATACACGGCTCAGCAGACAGTATCACACAGGAGAGGATTAGATACACGGCTCAGCAGACAGTATCACACATAAAAGGATTAGATACACGGCTCAGCAGACAGTATCACACAGGAGAGGATTAGATACACGGCTCAGCAGACAGTATCATACAGGATAGGATTAGATACACAGCTCAGCGGACAGTATCACACAGGAGAGGATTAGATACACGGCTCAGCAGACAGTATCATACAGGATAGGATTAGATACACGGCTCAGCAGACAGTATCACACATAAAAGGATTAGATACACGGCTCAGCAGACAGTATCATACAGGATAGGATTAGATACACGGCTCAGCAGACAGTATCACACAGGAGAGGATTAGATACACGGCTCAGCAGACAGTATCACACATAAAAGGATTAGATACACGGCTCAGCAGACAGTATCACACATAAAAGGATTAGATACACGGCTCAGCAGACAGTATCACACATAAAAGGATTAGATCCACGGCTCAGCAGACAGTATCACACAGGAGAGGATTAGATACACGGCTCAGCAGACAGTATCATACAGGATAGGATTAGATACACAGCTCAGCACACAGTATCACACAGGATAGGATTAGATACACGGCTCAGCAGACAGTATCACACATAAAAGGATTAGATACACAGCTCAGCAGACAGTATCACAGGTGGTAGGATTAGATACACAGCTCAGTAGACAGTATCACAGGTGGTAGGATTGGATACACAGCTCAGCAGACAGTATCACACAGGATGGGATTAGATACACGGCTCAGCAGACAGTATCACACAGGATTAGATACACAGTTCAGCAGACAGTATCACACAGGATAGGATTAGATACACGGCTCAGCAGACAGTATCACACAGGATAGGATTAGATACACAGCTCAGCAGACAGTATCACACAGGATAAGATTAGATACACGGGTCAGTAGACAGTATCACACAGGATAGGATTAGATACACGGGTCAGCAGACAGTATCACACAGAATAGGATTAGATACACAGCTCAGCAGACAGTATCACGCAGGATAAGATTAGATACACGGGTCAGTAGACAGTATCACACAGGATAGGATTAGATACACGGTTCAACAGACAGTATCACACATAATAGGATTAGATACATGGCTCAGCAGACAGTATCACACAGGAGAGGATTAGATACACAGCTCAGCAGACAGTATCACACAGGAGAGGATTAGATACACGGCTCAGCAGACAGAATCACACAGGAGAGGATTAAATACATGGCTCAGCAGACAGTATTACACAGAATGGGATTAGATACACAGCTCAGCAGACAGTATCACACAAGATAGGATTAGATACACGGGTCAGCAGACAGTATCACACAGGATTAGATACACAGTTCAGCAGACAGTATCACGCAGGATAGGATTAGATACACGGGTCAGCAGACAGTATCACGCAGGATAGGATTAGATACATGGGTCAGCAGACAGTATCACACAGGATGGGATTAGATACACGGCTCAGCAGACAGTATCACACAGGATTAGATACACAGTTCAGCAGACAGTATCACGCAGGATAGGATTAGATACACGGGTCAGCAGACAGCATCACACAGGATAGGATTAGATACACGGCTCAGCAGACAGTATCACACAGGATAGGATTAGATACACGGCTCAGCAGACAGTATCACACAGGATAGGATTAGATACACGGCTCAGCAGACAGTATCACACAGGATAGCATTAGATACACGGCTAAGCAAACAGTATCACACAGGATAGGATTAGATACACGGCTCAGCAGACAGTATCACACAGGATAAGATTAGATACACAGTTCAGCAGACAGTATCACACAGGATAGGATTAGATAGACAGTTCAGCAGACAGTATCACACAGGATAGGATTAGATACACGGCTCAGCAGACAGTATCACACGAAGTAGGATTAGATACACAGCTCAGCAGTCAGTATCACACATAGTAGGATTAGATACACTGGTCAGCAGACAGTATCACACAGGATAGGGTTAGATACACGGCTCAGCAGACAGTATCACACAGGATAGGATTAGATACACAGTTCAGCAGACAGTATCACACAGGATAGGATTAGATACACGGCTCAGCAGACAGTATCACACGAAGTAGGATTAGATACACAGCTCAGCAGTCAGTATCACACATAGTAGGATTAGATACACTGGTCAGCAGACAGTATCACACAGGATAGGGTTAGATACACGGCTCAGCAGACAGTATCACACAGGATAGGATTAGATACACAGCTCAGCACACAGTATCACACAGGATAGGATTAGATACACAGTTCAGCAGACAGTATCACACATGATAGGATTAGATACATGGCTCAGCAGACAGTATCACACGAAGTAGGATTAGATACACAGCTCAGCAGTCAGTATCACACATAGTAGGATTAGATACACTGGTCAGCAGACAATATCACACAGGATAGGGTTAGATACACGGCTCAGCAGACAGTATCACACAGGATAGGATTAGATACACGGCTCAGCAGACAGTATCACACAGGATAGGATTAGATACACGGCTCAGCAGACAGTATCACACAGGATAGCATTAGATACACGGCTCAGCAAACAGTATCACACAGGATAGGATTAGATACACAGCTCAGCACACAGTATCACACAGGATAGGATTAGATACACAGTTCAGCAGACAGTATCACACAGGATAGGATTAGATACACGGCTCAGCAGACAGTATCACACGAAGTAGGATTAGATACACGGCTCAGCAGACAGTATCATACAGGATAGGATTAGATACACGGCTCAGCAGACAGTATCACACAGGATAGGATTAGATACACAGCTCAGCAGACAGTATCACACAGGAGAGGATTAGATACAGGGCTCAGCAGACTGTATCACACAGGACAGGATTAGATACACGGCTCAGCAGACAGTATCACACGAAGTAGGATTAGATACACAGCTCAGCAGACAGTATCACACAGGATAGGATTAGATACACGGCTCAGCAGACAATATCATACAGGATAGGATTAGATACACAGCTCAGCACACAGTATCACACAGGATAGGATTAGATAGACAGCTCAGCAGACAGTATCACACAGGATAGGATTAGATACACAGCTCAGCAGACAGTATCACACATAAAAGGATTAGATACACTGCTCAGCAGACAGTATCACACAGGAGAGGATTAGATACACGGCTCAGCAGACAGTATCACACAGGATAGGATTAGATACACAGCTCAGCAGACAGTATCACACAGGACAGGATTGGATACACAGCTCAGCAGACAGTATCACAGGTGGTAGGATTGGATACACAGCTCAGCAGAC
Organism: Phyllobates terribilis; assembly: GCF_046119375.1. Lineage (NCBI taxonomy): Eukaryota > Metazoa > Chordata > Amphibia > Anura > Dendrobatidae > Phyllobates > Phyllobates terribilis. The sequence goes on along the minus strand of NW_027362767.1, from coordinate 435,493,507 downwards.
AGTATCACACAGGATAGGATTAGATACACAGCTCAGCAGACAGTATCACAGGTGGTAGGATTGGATACACAGCTCAGCAGACAGTATCACAGGTGGCAGGATTGGATACATGTGTGGCCTCCATTACAATCAGTGTTGGAGGGGGGTGACATTCCTGGTGTCTGGACATTTGCTGGATGCACCTGATGTGCTTGATGTTTCCCCCTCGCAGACACGTGTCACTCAGCGTCTCAGGGGGGATTTGCTGACATTTGGCTGCAAATTGATCTACAAGATGTCGGGAAACAGATGGAGCTGAAATGTGGTTTCCATTAAACCTGAATGAGCAGGAATCTCCACGTATTGGGGCGTCCGGCATGTGGAGGAAATCATGAGTGATAGACGTGTGGGGGGTCCCCGACCTGCTGAGGGGTTCACGTCCTCAGCTCCATGATGGACAGGCTCCATGTGACGTCTATGTCCCGACTCCCGGCTACAGGTAAAGGGGAGCAATAAACCAAATCTGAGAGGTGACCCCAAATACCACCGGTGGAGGGGGCTACCTGCACTGTCGGGGGCTCTGCGCTGGCATCATGTGACGAGTCTGTTGCTGTGGAATCATCTACTCATCCTATAGATGACGATGTCCATGGCCCCCAGAAACAGGGACACATACAGGGGGAGCGCCAAGCCTGGACCCAGGGGTGATAGCACAGCGCCCCCCACAGACCACCACACAGAGTATGACAGCGCCCCCCACAGTCCACCACATAGAGTATGACAGCGCCCCCCACAGTCCACCACACATAGTATTACAGAGCCCGCCACAGTCCACCACACATAGTATGACAGCGCCCCCCACAGTCCACCGCACATAGTATGACAGCGCCCCCCACAGTCCATCACACATAGTATGACAGCGCCCCCCACAGTCCACCACACATAGTATGACAGAGCCCCCCACAGTCCACCGCACATAGTATGACAGCGCCCCCCACAGTCCATCACACATAGTATGACAGAGCCCCCCACAGTCCACCACACAGAGTATGACAGCGCCCCCCACAGTCCACCGCACATAGTATGACAGCGCCCCCCACAGTCCATCACACATGGTATGACAGAGCCCCCCACAGTCCACCACACAGAGTATGACAGCGCCCCCCCACAATCCACCACACAGAGTATGACAGCGCCCCCCCACAGTCCACCACACATAGTATTACAGAGCCCGCCACAGTCCACCACACATAGTATGACAGCGCCCCCCACAGTCCACCACACATAGTATGACAGCGCCCCCCACAGTCCACCACACATAGTATGACAGCGCTCCCCACAGTCCACCACACATAGTATGACAGCGCCCCCCACAGTCCACCACACAGAGTATGACAGCGCCCCCCCCACAGTCCACCACACATAGTATTACAGAGCCCGCCACAGTCCACCACACATAGTATGACAGCGCCCCCCACAGTCCACCGCACATAGTATGACAGCGCCCCCCACAGTCCATCACACATAGTATGACAGAGCCCACCACAGTCCACCACACAGAGTATGACAGCGCCCCCCACAGTCCACCGCACATGGTATGACAGAGCCCCCCACAGTCCACCACACAGAGTATGACAGCGCCCCCCCACAATCCACCACACAGAGTATAACAGCGCCCCCCACAGTCCACCACACATAGTATTACAGAGCCTGCCACAGTCCACCACACATAGTATGACAGCGCCCCCCACAGTCCACCACACATAGTATGACAGCACCCCCCACAGTCCACCACACATAGTATGACAGCGCCTCCCACATTCCACCACACATAGTATGACAGCGCCCCCCACAGTCCACCACACAGAGTATGACAGCGCCTCCCACAGTCCACCACACAGAGTATGACAGCGCCTCCCACAGTCCACCACACAGAGTATGACAGCGCTCCCCACAGTCCACCACACATAGTATGACAGCGCCTCCCACATTCCACCACACATAGTATGACAGCGCCCCCCACAGTCCACCACACAGAGTATGACAGCGCCTCCCACAGTCCACCACACAGAGTATGACAGCGCCTCCCACAGTCCACCACACAGAGTATGACAGCGCTCCCCACAGTCCACCACACATAGTATGACAGCGCCCCCCACAGTCCACCACACAGAGTATGACAGCGCCTCCCACAGTCCACCACACAGAGTATGACAGCGCCTCCCACAGTCCACCACACAGAGTATGACAGCGCCTCCCACAGTCCACCACACATAGTATGACAGCGCTCCCCACAGTCCACCACACATAGTATGACAGCGCTCCCCACATTCCACCACACATAGTATGACAGCGCCCCCCACAGTCCACCATACATAGTATGACAGCGCTCCCCACAGTCCACCACACATAGTATGACAGCGCTCCCCACAGTCCACCACACATAGTATGACAGCGCCTCCCACATTCCACCACACATAGTATGACAGCGCTCCCCACATTCCACCACACATAGTATGACAGCGCTCCCCACAGTCCACCACACATAGTATGACAGCGCTCCCCACAGTCCACCACACATAGTATGACAGCGCCCCCCACAGTCCACCACACATAGTATGACAGCGCTCCCCACAGTCCACCACACAGAGTATGACAGCGCTCCCCACAGTCCACCACACATAGTATGACAGCGCCTCCCACATTCCACCACACATAGTATGACAGCGCTCCCCACAGTCCACCACACATAGTATGACAGCGCCCCCCACAGTCCACCACACAGAGTATGACAGCGCCCCCCACAGTCCACCACACAGAGTATGATAGCGCCCCCCCCACAGTCCACCACACAGAGTATGACAGCGCTCCCCACAGTCCACCACACATAGTATGACAGCGCCTCCCACATTCCACCACACATAGTATGACAGCGCCCCCCACAGTCCACCACACAGAGTATGACAGCGCCTCCCACAGTCCACCACACAGAGTATGACAGCGCTCCCCACAGTCCACCACACATAGTATGACAGCGCCCCCCACAGTCCACCACACAGAGTATGACAGCGCCTCCCACAGTCCACCACACAGAGTATGACAGCGCCTCCCACAGTCCACCACACAGAGTATGACAGCGCTCCCCACAGTCCACCACACATAGTATGACAGCGCTCCCCACATTCCACCACACATAGTATGACAGCGCCTCCCACAGTCCACCACACATAGTATGACAGCGCTCCCCACAGTCCACCACACATAGTATGACAGCGCTCCCCACAGTCCACCACACATAGTATGACAGCGCCTCCCACATTCCACCACACATAGTATGACAGCGCTCCCCACATTCCACCACACATAGTATGACAGCGCTCCCCACAGTCCACCACACATAGTATGACAGCGCTCCCCACAGTCCACCACACATAGTATGACAGCGCCCCCCACAGTCCACCACACATAGTATGACAGCGCTCCCCACAGTCCACCACACAGAGTATGACAGCGCTCCCCACAGTCCACCACACATAGTATGACAGCGCCTCCCACATTCCACCACACATAGTATGACAGCGCTCCCCACAGTCCACCACACATAGTATGACAGCGCCCCCCACAGTCCACCACACAGAGTATGACAGCGCCCCCCACAGTCCACCACACAGAGTATGATAGCGCCCCCCCCACAGTCCACCACACAGAGTATGACAGCGCTCCCCACAGTCCACCACACATAGTATGACAGCGCTCCCCACAGTCCACCACACATAGTATGACAGCGCCTCCCACATTCCACCACACATAGTATGACAGCGCTCCCCACAGTCCACCACACATAGTATGACAGCGCCCCCCACAGTCCACCACACAGAGTATGACAGCGCCCCCCACAGTCCACCACACAGAGTATGATAGCGCCCCCCCCACAGTCCACCACACAGAGTATGACAGCGCCCCCCACAGTCCACCACACATAGTATGACAGCGCCCCCCACAGTTCACCACACATAGTATGACAGCGCCCCCCACAGTCCACCACACATAGTATGACAGCGCCCCCCACAATCCACCACACATAGTATGAGAGCGCCCCCCCACAGTCCACCATACATAGTATGACAGCGCCCCCCACAGTCCACCATACATAGTATGACAGCGCTCCCCACAGTCCACCATACATAGTATGACAGCGCCCCCCACAGTCCACCACACATAGTATGACAGCGCCCCCCACAGTCCACCACACATAGTATGACAGCGCCCCCCACAGTCCACCATACATAGTATGACAGCGCCCCCCACAGTCCACCATACATAGTATGACAGCGCCCCCCACAGTTCACCACACATAGTATGACAGCGCCCCCCACAGTCCACCATACATAGTATGACAGCGCCCCCCACAGTCCACCATACATAGTATGACAGCGCCCCCCACAGTTCACCACACATAGTATGACAGCGCCCCCCACAGTCCACCACATATAGTATGACAGCGCCCCCCACAGTCCACCACACATAGTATGACAGCGCCCCCCACAATCCACCACACATAGTATGACAGCGCCCCCCACAGTCCACCACACATAGTATGACAGCGCTCCCCACAGTCCACCACACATAGTATGACAGCGCCCCCCACAGTCCACCACACAGAGTATGACAGCGCCCCCACAGTCCACCACACAGAGTATGATAGCGCCCCCCCCACAGTCCACCACACAGAGTATGACAGCGCCCCCCACAGTCCACCGTACATAGTATGACAGCGCCCCCCACAGTCCACCATACATAGTATGACAGCGCCCCCCACAGTCCACCATACATAGTATGACAGCGCCCCCCACAGTCCACCACACATAGTATGACAGCGCCCCCCACAGTTCACCACACATAGTATGACAGCGCCCCCCACAGTCCACCACACATAGTATGACAGCGCCCCCCACAGTCCACCATACATAGTATGACAGCACCCCCACAGTTCACCACACATAGTATGACAGCGCCCCCCACAGTCCACCATACATAGTATGACAGCGCCCCCCACAGTCCACCATACATAGTATGACAGCACCCCCACAGTTCACCACACATAGTATGACAGCGCCCCCCACAGTCCACCATACATAGTATGACAGCGCCCCCCACAGTCCACCATACATAGTATGACAGCGCCCCCCACAGTTCACCACACATAGTATGACAGCGCCCCCCACAGTCCACCACACATAGTATGACAGCGCCCCCCATAGTCCACCACATATAGTATGACAGCGCCCCCCACAGTCCACCACACATAGTATGACAGCGCCCCCCACAGTCCACCACACATAGTATGACAGCGCCCCCCACAGTCCACCACACAGAGTATGACAGCGCCCCCCACAGTCCACCACACAGAGTATGACAGCGCCACCCACAGTCCACCACACAGAGTATGATAGCGCTCCCCCCACAGTCCACCACACATAGTATGACAGCGCCCCCCACAGTCCACCACACATAGTATGACAGCGCCCCCCACAGTCCACCACACAGAGTATGATAGCGCCCCCCCTACAGTCCACCACACATAGTATGACAGCGCCCCCCACAGTCCACCACACATAGTATGACAGCGCCCCCCACAGTTCACCACACATAGTATGACAGCGCCCCCCACAGTCCACCACACATAGTATGACAGCGCCCCCCACAGTCCACCATACATAGTATGACAGCACCCCCACAGTTCACCACACATAGTATGACAGCGCCCCCCACAGTCCACCATACATAGTATGACAGCGCCCCCCACAGTCCACCATACATAGTATGACAGCACCCCCACAGTTCACCACACATAGTATGACAGCGCCCCCCACAGTCCACCATACATAGTATGACAGCGCCCCCCACAGTCCACCATACATAGTATGACAGCGCCCCCCACAGTTCACCACACATAGTATGACAGCGCCCCCCACAGTCCACCACACATAGTATGACAGCGCCCCCCACAGTCCACCACACATAGTATGACAGCGCCCCCCACAGTCCACCATACATAGTATGACAGCGCCCCCCACAGTCCACCACACATAGTATGACAGCGCCCCCCACTGTCCACCACACAGAGTATGACAGCGCCCCCCACAGTCCACCACACATAGTATGACAGCGCCACACACAGTCCACCACACATAGTATGACAGCACCCCCTACAGTCCACCACACATAGTATGACAGCGCCCCCCCACAATCCACCACACATAGTATGACAGCGCCCCCCACAGTCCACCACACATAGTATGACAGCGTCCCCCACAGTCCACCATACATAGTATGATAGCGCCCCCCACAGTCCACCACACAGAGTATGACAGCGCCCCCCACAGTCCACCACACAGAGTATGACAGCGCCACCCACAGTCCACCACACAGAGTATGACAGCACCCCCCACAGTCCACCACACATAGTATTACAGAGACCCCCACAATCCACCACACATAGTATGACAGCGCCCCCCCACAGTCCACCACACAGAGTATGACAGAGCCCCCCACAGTCCACCACACAGAGTATGACAGCGCCCCCCACAGTCCACCACACATAGTATGACAGCGCCCCCCACAGTCCACCATACATAGTATGACAGCGCCCCCCACAGTCCACCATACAGAGAATGACAGCACCCCCCACAGTCCACCATGCATAGTATGACAGCGCCCCCTACTGTCCACCACACATAGTATTACAGAGCCCCCCACAGTCCACCATACATAGTATGACAGCGCCCCCCACTGTCCACCACACAGAGTATGACAGCGCCCCCCACAGTCCACCACACATAGTATGACAGCGCCCCCCACACAGAGTATGACAGCGCCCCCCACAGTTCACCACACATAGTGTGACAGCGCCCCCCACAGTCCACCATACATAGTATGACAGCGCCCCCCACAGTCCACCATACATAGTATGACAGCGCCCCCCACAGTTCACCACACAGAGTATGACAGCGCCCCCCACAGTCCACCACACATAGTATGACAGCGCCCCCCACAGTCCACCACACAGAGTATGACAGCGCCCCCCACAGTTCACCATACATAGTATGACAGCGCCCCCCACAGTCCACCATACATAGTATGACAGCGCCCCCCACAGTCCACCACACAGAGTATGACAGAGCCCCCCACAGTCCACCACACATAGTATGACAGCGCCCCCCACAGTCCATCACACACAGTATGACAGCGCCCCCGAACAATCCACCACACAGAGTATGACAGCGCCCCCCACAATCCACCACACATAGAATGACAGCGCCCCCCACAGTCCACCATACATAGTATGACAGCGCCCCCCACAATCCACCACACATAGTATGACAGCGCCCCCCCACAGTCCACCATACATAGTATGACAGCGCCCCCCACAGTCCACCACACATAGTATGACAGCGCCCCCCACAGTCCACCATACATAGTATGACAGCGCCCCCCACAGTCCACCACACATAGTATGACAGCGCCCCCCACAGTCCACCACACATAGTATGACAGCGCCCCCCACAGTCCACCATACAGAGTATGACAGCGCCCCCCACAGTCCACCACACATAGTATGACAGCGCCCCCTACAGTCCACCACACATAGTATGACAGCGCCCCCCACAGTCCAGCATACATAGTATGACAGCGCCCCCCACAGTCCACCACACATAGTATGACAGCGCCTCCCACAGTCCACCACACATAGTATGACAGCGCCCCCCACATTCCACCACACATAGTATGACAGCGCCCCCCACAGTCCACCATACATAGTATGACAGCACCCCCCACAGTCCACCACACATAGTATTACAGCGCCCCCCACAGTCCACCATACATAGTATGACAGCGCCCCCCACAGTCCACCACACATAGTATGACAGCGCCACCCACAGTCCACCATACATAGTATGACAGCGCCCCCCACAGTCCACCATACATAGTATGACAGCGCCCCCCACAGTCCACCACACATAGTATGACAGCGTCCCCCACAGTCCACCACACAGAGTATGACAGCGCCACCCACAGTCCACCATACATAGTATGACAGCGCCCCCCACAGTCCACCATACATAGTATGACAGCGCCCCCCACAGTCCACCACACATAGTATGACAGCACCCCCCACAGTCCACCACACACAGTATGACAGCGCCCCCCCCACAGTCCACCACACAGAGTATGACAGCACCCCCCACAGTCCACCACACATAGTATGACAGCGCCTCCCACAGTCCACCACACATAGTATGACAGCGCCCCCCACAGTCCACCACACATAGTATGACAGCGCCCCCCACAGTCCACCACACATAGTATGACAGCACCCCCCACAGTCCACCACACACAGTATGACAGCGCCCCCCCCACAGTCCACCACACAGAGTATGACAGCACCCCCCACAGTCCACCACACATAGTATGACAGCACCCCCCACAGTCCACCACACATAGTATGACAGCGCCTCCCACAGTCCACCACACATAGTATGACAGCGCCCCCCACAGTCCACCACACATAGTATGACAGCGCCCCCCACAGTCCACCACACATAGTATGACAGCGCCCCCCACAGTCCACCATACATAGTATGACAGCGCCCCCCCCACATTCCACCACACATAGTATGACAGCGCCCCCCACAGTCCACCACACATAGTATGACAGCGCCCCCCACAGTCCACCATACATAGTATGACAGCACCCCCCCACAGTCCACCATACATAGTATGACAGCACCCCCCCCACAGTCCACCACACATAGTATGACAGCGCCCCCCACAGTCCACCACACATAGTATGACAGCGCCCCCCACAGTCCACCATACATAGTATGACAGCACTCCCCCCCACAGTCCACCACACATAGTATGACAGCGCCCCCCACAGTCCACCATACATAGTATGACAGCGCCCCCCACAGTCCACCACACATAGTATGACAGCGCCCCCCACAGTCTACCACACAGAGTATGACAGCGCCCCCCACAGTCCACCATACAGAGTATGACAGCGCCCCCCCCACAGTCCACCACACAGAGTATGACAGCGCCCCCCACAGTCCACCACACAGAGTATGACAGCGCCCCCCACAGTCCACCACACAGAGTATGACAGCGCCTCCCACAGTCCACCACACATAGTATGACAGCGCCCCCCACAGTCCACCACACAGAGTATGATAGCGCCCCCCCACAGTCCACCACACAGAGTATGACAGCGCCCCCGACAGTCCACCACACAGAGTATGACAGCGCCCCCCACAGTCCACCACACAGAGTATGACAGCGCCCCCCACAGTCCACCACACATAGTATGACAGCGCCCCCCACAGTCCACCACACAGAGTATGACAGCGCCCCCACAGTCCACCACACAGAGTATGACAGCGCCCCCCACAGTCCACCACACAGAGTATGACAGCGCCCCCCACAGTCCACCACACAGAGTATGACAGCGCCTCCCACAGTCCACCACACATAGTATGACAGCGCCCCCCACAGTCCACCACACAGAGTATGATAGCGCCCCCCCCACAGTCCACCACACAGAGTATGACAGCGCCCCCTACAGTCCACCACACAGAGTATGACAGCGCCTCCCACAGTCCACCACACATAGTATGACAGCGCCCCCCACAGTCCACCATACATAGTATGACAGCGCCCCCCACAGTCCACCACACAGAGTATGACAGCGCCCCCCACAGTCCACCACACAGAGTATGACAGCGCCCCCCACAGTCCACCACACAGAGTATGATAGCGCCCCCCCCACAGTCCACCACACATAGTATGACAGCGCCCCCCACAGTCCACCACACAGAGTATGACAGCGCCCCCCACAGTCCACCACACAGAGTATGACAGCGCCCCCCACAGTCCACCACACATAGTATGACAGCGCCCCCCACAGTCCACCACACAGAGTATGACAGCGCCCCCCACTGTCCACCACACATAGTATGACAGCGCCCCCCACAGTCCACCACACAGAGTATGACAGCGCCCCCCACAGTCCACCACACAGAGTATGACAGCGCCCCCCACAGTCCACCATACAGAGTATGACAGCGCCCCCCACAGTCCACCACACATAGTATGACAGCGCCCCCCACAGTCCACCACACATAGTATGACAGCGCCCCCCACAGTCCACCACACAGAGTATGATAGCGCCCCCCCCCACAGTCCACCACACAGAGTATGACAGCGCCCCCCACAGTCCACCACACAGAGTATGATAGCGCCCCCCCCACAGTCCACCACACAGAGTATGACAGCGCCCCCCACAGTCCACCACACAGAGTATGATAGTGCCCCCCACAGTCCACCACACATACTATGACAGCGCCCCCCACAGTCCACCACACAGAGTATGACAGCGCCTCCCACAGTCTAATGGGTTCCCAGTATAGAAAAGTCACAAAAAGCGAAGTCATACCACTGCACAGCTGGGATACAGATTTGTGTGTTGAATGGATTTCGCCTGAAAATTTCTGACATAGAAAAGGCCACAGTCCAAGCTCAGATACTGCACTAGAGGGCGCTTACTGCATGCAAAATTATTGCTGAGGTCAGTGAGAGATATATAGATAAATAAGCAGCTCCCCCTAGTGGTGGCTGCAGACAGAATCTTATCTCAGTATACAGGGAGCTCCCCCTAGTGGTGGCTGCAGACAGAATCTTATCTCAGTATACAGGGAGCTCCCCCTAGTGGTGGCTGCAGACAGAATCTTATCATGTATCTCTGTATACAGGGAGCTCCCCCTAGTGGTGGCTGCCAACAGAATCTTATCATGTATCTCTGTATACAGGGAGCTCCCCCTAGTGATGGCTGCAGACAGAATCTTATCATGTATCTCTGTATACAGGGGGCTCCCCCTAGTGGTGGCTGGCGACAGAATCTTATCATGTATCTCTGTATATAGGGAGCTCCCCATAGTAGTGGCTGCAGACAGAATCTTATCATGTATCTCTGTATACAGGGAGCTCCCCCTAGTGGTGACTGCAGGCAGAATCTTATCAAGTATCTCTGTATACAGGGAGCTCCCCCTAGTGGTGACTGCAGACAGGATCTTATCATGTATCTCTGTATACAGGGAGCTCCCCCTAGTGGTGGCTGCAGGCAGAATCTTATCATGTATCTCTGTATACAGGGAGCTCCCCCTAGTGGTGGCTGCAGACAGAATCTTATCATGTATCTCTGTATACAGGGAGCTCCCCCTAGTGGTTACTGCAGACAGGATCTTATCATGTATCTCTGTATACAGGGAGCTCCCCCTAGTGGTGACTGCAGACAGAATCTTATCATGTATCTCTGTATACAGGAAGTTCCCCCTAGTGGTGGCTGCAGACAGAATCTTATCATGTATCTCTGTATACAGGGAGCTCCCCCTAGTGGTGCAAAACATGAAGATAGCCTGTAAACTACTGGTATGTTACATTTAATTGCCTCCTACTAGTGTATCTAATCATATCATGTTTTTCTTTCTGCTGTGCTGCTGTATCTAATCCTGTCCTGTGATACAACCTAACTCAGGCACTGTATCTACTTCAGTTGTGTGATACTTTCTGCACCTCACACATAAGTGATGTATTATAGTGGGGGGTTTTGCTCAGTGTCTGGTCTCAGTGTCCTGTGGGGGTCCGTGGTGCCCCCTCCTACGCATCGTCTTGCGCCCGTCTCGCAGGTGAGCTGCGCTGATTAGCTGTTAAGTGTTTGCAGGTGTCCGGGAAACTGGGAGGAAATTGTTTGCATGAGGATCATGATTGGGGGAGGTCTGTGCCATCACCCGGAGGATGCGACCCCCGACCATCCCGAGACCCTCACTGATCATAGAAAATAACTTAGGAAATCGCCAGAACACTTCTCTAATTCCTGTGTTTGCAGGAGGTAAATGGTTAATACTTCCCTATGTTTTTTGGGACAGAATAACTCAGCGGACCAGACTAGCAGCAGAGCCTCCAACCCGGAGGACTGATGATATCACAACGTGCGGGATTTACGTCACCATATGCATGACTGCGTCCGCCAGGACCCCATTATATCTGTCGTCCTGTTTTAGTGGGGTTCATATATTGACCACTTATGGTCGTCCGCTCCTAGGGGCTGATTTTACCAATACGGATTGAAAAAAATGAACGAGTTTCTGGTTTGGGGCCATTTTTAATTACGTTGATAAAAGTGCCGAATTTTCCATCTAAATCCCTCGTCAATAATGCTTCTGACATAGGATGATGGGAGTGCGCATCCAGGTCACAGAACGTCGATCAGTTCTCCTGAAGTCACCCGAAAAAGTGGACAAATGGTGCCCGCTCCTCGCCCACCGCCCCTCTGCGCACAATGAGGCCGCTGTACGCATCACCCGCCATTTGTAAACATTCACGGTGGAAAGTTCAGCAGGAAATTAGACATCGGCCGCTTTTCCTTATTGACCTTTATTGGAACAACATGTTCCTGCGAGCGGCGAGGAGAGAATCCGGAACAGTCCGCCATCAAGTCCTCGGCTAATTGGCGGCTGCCGGATTTTTTCTGAATTGGAAGTTTGAGAAGTTTGTGGTTTCAGTGAAATAAAACTTTTATAAATCACGAAAAATAGTTCAAAGGTTTAAAATGTCTGATATTACGGAAGGAGACGTCCGGCGGATGTGACGGCGCGATCCACAGCTCACACCCGCAGCCGCACACGGCCGTCTATTCCCAGCATTCAGCTTTTCACCTGTCACACATCAGAATTTCCACCAACACCAGAAAGAGAAATCTGACGAAATGGAAGGAAAAACAAACAAGAAAAAAACCTTTTTTGTTCATTGACTTACAGACGTGTGTAATTCCCATCTGTGCTCTGGAGATATTTAAGCCCCTGGACTGTAAGGAAACGACCGAAAATCCCAAGAGCGCTGCGAAAAATTCCCCCAATCTTTTCCACTACAAGGATTATCTACCCCAAACTAAATTTTTTGGTATATTTACCCAATTTCCAACTAACAACGGGGGTGTATGTACGCCAAAACGTACACACCACATGGTATACAGTATATATTCCAATCTCACCTACAACACATTGTATACACCTGAAGCTCATCACCTACAGGGTGCATATACCCCAAATATACACGGTACAGGATGGAAATTTGGGGTAGATACAACCTGTAATGGATGAGTTTGGGTTGGGTTTCAAATATTTATGTCCTGTGGGTGAAAATAAGGCAGATACTGCCGATCCTGAGTGAGATTAGGGTAGATGGGCTCAGTCCTGGGTGAGATTAGGGAAGATGGACCTGGGTGAGATTAGGGTAGATGGGCCCCATCCTGGGTGAGATTAGGGTAGATGGGCCCCATCCTGGGTGAGATTAGGGTAGATGGGCTCTGTCCTGGATGAGATTAAGGTAGATGGGCCCCGTCCTGGGTGAGATTAAGGTATATGGGCCCCGTCCTGGGTGAGATTAAGGTAGATAGGTAGATGGGCCCCATCCTGGGTGAGATTAGGGTAGATGGGCCCCATCCTGGGTGAGATTAGGGTAGATGGGCCCTGTCCTGGGTGAGATTAGGGTAGATGGGCCCCCTGCTGGGTGAGATTAGAGTAGATGGACCTGAGTGAGATTAGGGTAGATGGGCCCCCTGCTGGGTGAGATTAGGGTAGATGGGCCCCCTGCTGGGTGAGATTAGGGTAGATGGACCCCCTCCTGGGTGAGATTAGGGTAGAGGCAAATACGATATGTATTTAGGACACCCTGTGTATAGTCGTGCAGTATATTCATTGGTGCAGCTCATCCTCCCATAGTCAGCAGAATGTACTGCAGCTACAGGTGAGATGTGCATGGAGCGCCGGCAGCTCTGTATTATGGAGGAGGCCCCATGTGCCGTCATATGGTGCTCTACACCAAGCTCCATAGGAAGAATCTCACAATATGGCGTCCAGTGAAACAATCCTAAATACAAAATCAGAGAAGTAGGATGTAAAGTGGGTCCTTATATAGGTCTACATCTGCTCCATTACGGCTCCATACACCCTGGAAGTTATACAGGACCATAATACTGTCATGTGCATATAAGACTATACTGCTGCCGCGTGCCTGGGGTCATAGTACCGCCGCGTGCCTGAGGCCATAGTACTAGTACTGATGCGTGCCTGAGGCCATAGTACTAGTACCGCCACGTGCCTGAGGCCATAGTACTAGTACCGCCGCGTGCCTGAGGCCATAGTACTAGTACTGCTGCGTGTCTGGGACCATAGTACCGCCACGTGCCTAAGACCATAGCACCACCACGTGTCTGGGGCCATAGTACTGCTGTGTGCCTGAGGCCATAGTACCACCACATGCCTGGGGCCATAGTACTAGTACCGCCACGTGCCTGAGGCCATAGTACCACCGCCACGTCAGGCCATAGTACCACCGTGTCAGGCCATAGTACTGCCACGTGCCCGAGGCGATAGTATTAGTGCGGCCACATGCTTGGACCATAGTACTACTACCGCCACGTGCCTGAGGCCATAGTACCGCTACGTGCCTGGGGCCATAGTACTAGTACCGCCATGTCAGGCAACAGTACCACCATGTCAGGCCATAGTACTGCCACGTGCCCGAGGCCATAGTATTAGTACCACCACATGCTTGGGCCATAGTACTAGTACCGCCACGTGCCTGAGGCCATAGTTCTGCCACGTACCTGAGGCCATAGTACTAGCACCGCCACGTGCCTGAGGCCATAATACCAGTACTGCCGCGTGCCTGAGGCCATAGTACTAGTACTGCCGCATGCTTGGGCCATAGTACTAGTACCGCCGCGTGCCTGAGGTTATAGTACCGCCGTGTGCCTGAGGTCATAGTACCGCCATGTGCCTGGGGCCATAGTACCGCCGCGTGCCTGGGGCCATAGTACCGCCGCGTGCCTGGGGCCATAGTACCGCCGCGTGCCTGGGGCCATAGTACCGCCGCTTGCCTGGGGCCATAGCACCGCCACGTGCCTGAGGCCATAGTACCAGTACTGCCGCGTGCCTGAGGCCATAGTACTAGTACTGCCGCGTGCTTGGGCCATAGTACTAGAACCGCCGCATGCCTGAGGTTATAGTACCGCCGTGTGCCTGAGGTCATAGTACCGCCGTGTGCCTGGGGCCATAGTACCGCCGCGTGCCTGGGGCCATAGTACCATCGCATGCCTGGGGCCATAGTACCGCCGCTTGCCTGGGGCCATAGTACCGCCGCTTGCCTGGGGCCATAGCACCGCTGTGTGCCTGGGGCCATAGTACCGCCGCGTGCCTCAGGCCATAGTACCACCACGATCCTGAGGCCATAGTACTAGTACCACCGCGTGCCTGAGGCCATAGTACTAGTACCGGTACGTGCCTGAGGCCATAGTACCGCCACGTGCCTGAGGCCATAGTACTAGTACCAGTACGTGCCTGAGGCCATAGTACTAGTACCGGTAAGTGCCTGAGGCCATAGTACCGCCACGTGCCTGAGGCCATAGTACTAGTACCGGTACGTGCCTGAGGCCATAGTACTAGTACCGGTAAGTGCCTGAGGCCATAGTACCGCCACGTGCCTGGGGCCATAGCACTGCTGTGTGCCTGGGGTCATAGTACCGCCGCGTGCCTGAGGCCATAGTACCACCACGATCCTGAGGCCATAGTACTAGTACCACCGCGTGCCTGAGGCCATAGTACTAGTACCGGTACGTGCCTGAGGCCATAGTACCGCCACGTGCCTGAGGCCATAGTACTAGTACCAGTACGTGCCTGAGGCCATAGTACTAGTACCGGTAAGTGCCTGAGGCCATAGTACCGCCACGTGCCTGAAGCCATAGTACTAGTACCGGTACGTGCCTGAGGCCATAGTACTAGTACCGGTAAGTGCCTGAGGCCATAGTACCGCCACGTGCCTGGGGCCATAGCACCGCTGTGTGCCTGGGGTCATAGTACCGCCGCGTGCCTGAGGCCATAGTACCACCACGATCCTGAGGCCATAGTACTAGTACCACCGCATGCCTGAGGCCATAGTACTAGTACCACCGCATGCCTGAGGCCATAGTACTAGTACCGGTAAGTGCCTGAGGCCATAGTACCGTCACGTGCCTGAGGCCATAGTACCACCACGATCCTGAGGCCATAGTACTAGTACCACCGCATGCCTGAGGCCATAGTACTAGTACCACCGCATGCCTGAGGCCATAGTACCGCCACGTGCCTGAGGCCATAGTACTAGTACCGGTACGTGCCTGAGGCCATAGTACTAGTACCGGTACGTGCCTGAGGCCATAGTACCGCCACATGTTGGGACGGACAAGGAGTTCAGGAGGTCGCGGACGGTTTCTTGAATTTGACCGGTCACGATTTATTACGTGTAAGTTGAGCTGAATATTCAGAAAATCCAGAATAATAAAACGGATGAAGCGAAAAAGGCAGAAATATATAAAGTACACAGTGAATGTCCATCCTGCGGGGCCACGCGGCGTCCTCATTACTGATCAGAGCACCTGACGGTCCCGGTTGCTCCTCACGAGGGTCCTTGTGTCGTCCGGCTCGTTATCCAACATTAAATAATGGTCTCCCTTCCTGTCGTCCCCTGTGAGCGTCCATTACAGGCAATGATTGACAGACGAGGGCGTCCAGCGGGCGGCTCCGGGCCGGACGTCTCTGAAGGAGCTGGGACAAGTGTCAGTCGTCTTTACATTCCCGGCTGCGGTGATGAGATGTGACGGCACGGAGAGGTTGTAGCCGTAGAAGCCATAGGGCGGGTGCAGGGAGCAGTTTAGGGTTTCCCGGGCGAGAGGGAAAATGTTCCCAGATGTGGGAATCCCGTACAACATGGGGCTGGTGGCGGCCGCTCCTGGGACGCTGTGACCCTTGAACGTTTCCAGTTTGTTGTGTCTGGAGATGCCAAATGTAGACAAGAAAGGCACATCCACCATGAGAGGAGAAAGTATGTGCCCCCCTGGAGGTGCAGGCTTATCCAGCATAGACCGGGGTCTTAGGAGGCCGCTGGGGCAGATTTTGTAGCAGAATGGGGCGTTTATGTTGTGGAGATAGGTCTCCGAGCAGTGAAGACTCCCGGCGGGCAGGTGGAACGTAGGAGGGGAACAAGATGGAGACAGAAGAGGGGATGGAGCGCCCCCACTGGACGTGAGCGGAGAAGAACCGGAGCTTCCTCCTGTGCACGAGAGAACAATCATCAGGAATAGTAATCATCATCATCATCAGTCATCAATAATCATCAGACATCGCCATAGTATTCAGCAACAATCATTAGTGATAATTGTATCAATGATCATCGATAATCATTATATGAACACAGTATTTAACCCCAAAAACGACACCCTTGGCCTCTGCTGTTTGTGTCATCTACATCGTCTGAGCTATTGAGCCTTGTGATTGTCTGCAGTGGTCATGAGTGCTATAGTCATGGTGTCACTAATGCAATAAAGACCGGAGCCGCGGTGGAAAGGCCGGGAAGTAACGCCGATTTTATTATTCCTATTTAGACCCAGCCGATGGGGTTAAAATCTGCATTCATGGAAGACGCCTTTAAGGGGCCGTTTCCAGTTATCCGTGGCATCAAAATCAGTTTTCTTGTTTCTTAACAGATGTCGGAGCGGCCTCGGTGGTCATCCGACTAATTCTACTGCAAAACTGGTGAAACAAAGATGAAACAAGTGGCGATTCCTGATCGGGGTCCTTGAAGAGACCGGTGTGACGAATGAATGAGAACATAGAAACTATCGTCACTGCCCCACCCCGGAGGGAGAATCGCCGGATAGATGGAAACTAGGTGCAATAATCATTCTCATCAGTCGTCATTAGTGATCACTCCTCAGGAGCGCACTGTCCCCCAGCATCCAAGAAGCCGAGAGGCAGAGGAGCTGCTGCACACAGATGGTTCCAGCACTAGTCGTGCTCACAGATGAGGGTCTATTGGGCCTCAGTCAGACATCCGTGTTTTCTGTACGTGTCCTATCTGTTATATCTACAGACACAACATGCACCCATTATAGTCTGTGGGGCTGTTTACATGTCCATGTTTTTTTGCAGACCATGTATATCCATGCAGAAATTACAGAGACAGGTCCAGTTTTTTTTACCAACTATAAGGATGAAAAGTACCAACATGAGTGTATGGGTCCGTGAAACTGAAGGTAAAAACTGACACACGGAGCAAACGCCGAGACAACTCAGATCCAAAACACCGAGACAACTCAGATCCAAAACACCGAGACAACTCAGATCCAAAACACCGAGACAACTCAGATCCAAAACACCGAGACAACTCAGATCCAAAACACCGAGACAACTCAGATCCAAAACACCGAGACAACTCAGATCCAAAACACCGAGACAACTCAGATCCAAAACACCGAGACAACTCAGATCCAAAACACCGAGACAACTCAGATCCAAAGCACCGACACAACTCAGATCCAAAACACCGAGACAACTCAGATCCAAAACACCGAGACAACTCAGATCCAAAACACCGACACAACTCAGATCCAAAACACCGAGACAACTCAGATCCAAAACACCGAGACAACTCAGATCCAGAACACCGAGACAACTCAGATCCAAAACACCGAGACAACTCAGATCCAGAACACCGACACAACTCAGATCCAAAACACCGACACAACTCAGATCCAAAACACCGAGACAACTCAGATCCAAAACACCGAGACAACTCAGATCCAAAACACCGAGACAACTCAGATCCAGAACACTGAGACAACTCAAATCCAAAACACCGAGACAACTCAGATCCAAAACACCGAGACAACTCAGATCCAAAACACCGAGACAACTCAGATCCAAAACACCGAGACAACTCAGATCCAAAACACCGAGACCACTCAGATCCAAAACACCGAGACCACTCAGATCCAAAACACCGAGACAACTCCGATCCAAAACACCGAGACAACTCCGATCCAAAACACCGAGACAACTCAGATCCAAAACACCGAGACAACTCAGATCCAAAACACCGAGACAACTCAGATCCAAAACACCGAGACAACTCAGATCCAAAACACCGAGACAACTCAGATCCAAAACACCGAGACAACTCAGATCCAAAACACCGAGACAACTCAGATCCAGAACACCGAGACAACTCAGATCCAGAACACCGAGACAACTCAGATCCAAAACACCGAGACAACTCAGATCCAAAACACCGAGACAACTCAGATCCAAAACACCGAGACAACTCAGATCCAAAACACCGAGACAACTCAGATCCAAAACACCGAGACAACTCAGATCCAAAACACCGAGACAACTCAGATCCAAAACACCGAGACAACTCAGATCCAAAACACCGAGACAACTCAGATCCAAAACACCGAGACAACTCAGATCCAAAACACCGAGACAACTCAGATCCAAAACACCGAGACAACTCAGATCCAAAACACCGAGACAACTCAGACCCAAAACACCGAGACAACTCAGACCCAAAACACCGAGACAACTCAGACCCAAAACACCGAGACAACTCAGATCCAAAGCACCGAGACAACTCAGATCCAAAACACCGAGACAACTCAGATCCAAAACACCGAGACAACTCAGATCCAAAACACCGAGACAACTCAGATCCAAAACACCGAGACAACTCAGATCCAAAACACCGAGACAACTCAGATCCAAAACACCGAGACAACTCAGATCCAAAACACCGAGACAACTCAGATCCAAAACACCGAGACAACTGAGATCCAAGACACCGAGACAACTCAGATCCAGAACACCGAGACAACTCAAATCCAAAACACCGAGACAACTCAGATCCAAAACACCGAGACAACTCAGATCCAAAACACCGAGACAACTCAGATCCAGAACACCGAGACAACTCAGATCCAAAACACCGAGACAACTCAGATCCAAAACACCGAGACAACTCAGATCCAAAACACCGAGACAACTCAGATCCAGAACACCGACACAACTCAGATCCAAAACACCGAGACAACTCAGATCCAAAACACCGAGACAACTCAGATCCAAAACACCGAGACAACTGAGATCCAAGACACCGAGACAACTCAGATCCAGAACACCGAGACAACTCAAATCCAAAACACCGAGACAACTCAGATCCAAAACACCGAGACAACTCAGATCCAAAACACCGAGACAACTCAGATCCAGAACACCGAGACAACTCAGATCCAAAACACCGAGGATCCTCAGATCCAAAACACCGAGACAACTCAGATCCAAAACACCGAGACAACTCAGATCCAAAACACCGAGACAACTCAGATCCAAAACACCGAGACAACTCAGATCCAAAACACCGAGGCAACTCAGATCCAAAACACCGAGACAACTCAGATCCAAAACACCGAAACAACTCAGATCCAAAACACCGAGACAACTCAGATCCAAAACACCGAGACAACTCAGATCCAAAACACCGAGACAACTCAGATCCAAAACACCGAGACAACTCAGATCCAAAACACCGAGACAACTGAGATCCAAGACACCGAGACAACTCAGATCCAGAACACCGAGACAACTCAAATCCAAAACACCGAGACAACTCAGATCCAAAACACCGAGACAACTCAGATCCAAAACACCGAGACAACTCAGATCCAAAACACCGAGACAACTCAGATCCAAAACACCGAGACCACTCAGATCCAAAACACCGAGACCACTCAGATCCAAATCACCGAGACAACTCAGATCCAAAACACCGAGACAACTCAGATCCAAAACACCGAGACAACTCAGATCCAAAACACCGAGACAACTCAGATCCAAAACACCGAGACAACTCAGATCCAGAACACCGAGACAACTCAGATCCAAAACACCGACACAACTCAGATCCAAAACACCGAGACAACTCAGATCCAAAACACCGAGACAACTCAGATCCAAAACACCGAGACAACTCAGATCCAAAACACCGAGACAACTGAGATCCAAGACACCGAGACAACTCAGATCCAGAACACCGAGACAACTCAAATCCAAAACACCGAGACAACTCAGATCCAAAACACCGAGACAACTCAGATCCAAAACACCGAGACAACTCAGATCCAGAACACCGAGACAACTCAGATCCAAAACACCGAGGATCCTCAGATCCAAAACACCGAGACAACTCAGATCCAAAACACCGAGACAACTCAGATCCAAAACACCGAGACAACTCAGATCCAAAACACCGAGACAACTCAGATCCAAAACACCGAGGCAACTCAGATCCAAAACACCGAGACAACTCAGATCCCAAACACCGAAACAACTCAGATCCAAAACACCGAGACAACTCAGATCCAAAACACCGAGACAACTCAGATCCAAAACACCGAGACAACTCAGATCCAAAACACCGAGACAACTCAGATCCAAAACACCGAGACAACTGAGATCCAAGACACCGAGACAACTCAGATCCAGAACACCGAGACAACTCAAATCCAAAACACCGAGACAACTCAGATCCAAAACACCGAGACAACTCAGATCCAAAACACCGAGACAACTCAGATCCAAAACACCGAGACCACTCAGATCCAAAACACCGAGACAACTCAGATCCAAATCACCGAGACAACTCAGATCCAAAACACCGAGACAACTCAGATCCAAAACACCGAGACAACTCAGATCCAAAACACCGAGACAACTCAGATCCAAAACACCGAGACAACTCAGATCCAAAACACCGAGACAACTCAGATCCAAAACACCGAGACAACTCAGATCCAAAACACCGAGACAACTCAGATCCAAAACACCGAGACAACTCAGATCCAAAACACCGAGACAACTCAGATCCAAAACACCGAGACCACTCAGATCCAAAACACCGAGACAACTCAGATCCAAAACACCGAGGATCCTCAGATCCAAAACACCGAGACAACTCAGATGCAAAACACCGAGACAACTCAGATCCAGAACACTGAGACAACTCAGATCCAAACCACAGAGGACCCTGAGATCCAAACATGGAGGACGGTTACATATAAAACACTGAGGACCCTCTGATCCAAAACACTGAGGGCCCCCGGGTCCAAAACATTGAGGGCCCTCGGGTCCAAAACACTGAGGGCCCTCGGATCCAAACATGGAGGACGGTTACATATAAAACACTGAGGACCCTCTGATCCAAAACACTGAGGGCCCCCGGGTCCAAAACACTGAGGGCCCTCGGGTCCAAAACACTGAGGGCCCTCGGGTCCAAACATGGAGGACGGTTACATATAAAACACCAAGGACCTTTGGAGCAATTTTTGCATATGTAAATAGAGAATGACATGTGAATGAGTCCTGACAATAGTATTCAGTCTATATGAAGTAAACTCTCCCAGCTGCACGGAATTGTCTCCTATTGTTACAATGTATCAGTCTGGAGGTCTCAGCATTGTCGGCACTGACACTTTGTATCCACTCCTCAGCTGAACACAGGTTCGCTCTGTGCAGGGTTTGGCTCTGTTCCTTCACTTTGTGTTTATGAAGAACGTAGGATTCGAATTATTATTGCATTTCAGCCTTTTTTAGTTTAGTTTCTTTTGGTCATTGGTGTTTTTCATTTGTGTCTTATTCTCCATTTAATTTGAGATTTTATAAACTCTATTTTATGTGTTCCAGATGCTTCGGCTAATTTATGATTTGCGACTTTTTAAAAAGTTACAACATTTTTGTGCAAATGTGCTCCGATCCCTTCCTCGCCCGGGAGAGATTTTATGTATATTTAACATTTTATGCAAATTTTGCGACAATTTAGAGGAACGTGCGACTTTTTGCTGTAAAAAGTTGCAAATATGACACAAAAATAAAGAACATTTTTTTTATTTTTCAAAAAATTCTTGAGCCACGTCCGCCATATTGAAGAATTTGGCATAAAAATCGTCAATGAATACAGCAAGACAAAAAATAAATAAAAGTAACTTTAAAGTAGAAAAACAAATGCGGAATTAGGGACAAAGTTTATTTTTTTGACATTTTTACATTTCGCCAAGTTCATTATGGCTTTTGTGCCATTTTTACTTCAGTTTTTTCAGTCCTCGTTTTTTGGCTTTGCGATGATGTGGGCGCAGGTTTCATTATTCTGGTGCTTTTGGCCAATTCATCATTTGTGACTTTTCAATAAGTCACTACATTCTTGCACAGTGTCTGCAGTACACTACTGGGGAACAAAATGTCATTTTTTTTTATTTGCACAATTGAAGACTGAAGTGCGACATTTTAATGCTTACTGAATTGATGAGGACAAATCTGCTGCAAAATCTGCTGCAAATACTGATATGTTGGCAGGAAAAATGCAGCGTAAAATTCTTGTGTTTTTGATACTTTTTTGCATTTTTTATGTGGTTTCCCCATTCATTAGAATAGGGGGAAAATGCTTCAAAAACGCTGAAAGAATTAACGAGCTGCAGATATGAAATTGCTTGAAATCTGCAAGGAAAAAACAAGCGACGTGTGAATGAGACTTCAGGAAATCCTTCAGTTTTTGTAACAAATCTGCACAGGAAAAAATAAAACAAAAATGCAGCAAATACTTAGCGTGTGCACAGAGCCTATAGAGTCTCAAAAAAGCGCAGAACGTCTTTTCGTACAGGATCCCCTGCGGTGAAACTGACATGATCAATTTATCCTACATCTTAATACAGTTTTGGTGACTTTTTGTTTCCTTTTTATTTATTTTTTTTGTCTTTTACACACTAAAAACACACAAAAAAATTATTTTTTATTTTGTCGCCACATTCAGGGGAGCTCATCTTATTTTTCGTTAGACATGGCCGCATGAGGGCTCGTTGTTTTGAGAGACAGGTGTATTTTTTATTTTGGGGTACATGCAATTTATTAACTTTTTTTATTATTTTTTTCATAAATTGAGGGGTATAAAGAAAATGTTAGTTTGCTATTTTTTCTCTAGTGTACACTGTGCAGGATAAAAAATGTACCGTATTTGTTTTATACTGAGGGGCGTCGGGTGCAGAGAGACATTTGTGGGCGCATTTTAATAACACACTTCAATAGTCCAGTATCGCAGTGTATTGTGTCCATCAGTCTGTTAGGTCCAGCCTTTAGGGGTTAATGGTGAAACCCCTGGTGAATAAGCAGGTGCCACCCAGCTCTCCGGGGCTCCAGAAAAGCCAGAAGAAACCATCTCCTGCTCCACTACCACAGTACTAGTCTGGGAAAGCCGGGTGACAACCGCTGAAAAGCAACTTACACTACAGTGAATGGACACAGCAGATTTATAGCAAGTGATGTCTGACAAATCCCTGAGCCGCGGCCATAACACAGAGTCCATGTTCCCAAATCACCAACACCTCATAATGTAACCTGCAGCCCAGCAGCTGATCAGCGAGTAACTGCAAAGCCTCTTACCAGCTGGATCTGCCCCAAACGCCTTAAAGTCTAAGGAAAGAGAAGATCTCCAGGGGTAGTTCTCAAGAAGACCGTCCAGAACGCCCCTAAAAGACAGAAGTCACATGATCAATCCAGACGAAGACGGTATAATACTTCTATTCTTAAACATAAGGGGCAGCATTATATAGTTATATTCTTGTACATAGGAGGCAGTATTATAGTAGTTATATTCTTGTACATAGGAGCAGTATTATATAGTTATATTCTTGTACATAGGAGCAGTATTATAGTAGTTATATTCTTGTACATAGGGGGCAGTATTATAGTAGTTATATTCTTGTACATAGGGAGCAGTATTATAGTAGTTATATTCTTGTATATAGGGGGCAGTATTATAGTAGTTATATTCTTGTACATAGGGGGCAGTATTATAGTAGTTATATTCTTGTACATAGGAGCAGTATTATAGTAGTTATATTCTTGTATATAGGGGGCAGTATTATAGTAGTTATATTCTTGTACATAGGGGTAGTATTATAGTAGTTATATTCTTGTACATAGGGGTAGTATTATAATAGTTATATTCTTGTACATAGGGAGCAGTATTATAGTAGTTATATTCTTGTACATAGGGGGCAGTATTATAGTAGTTATATTCTTGTACATAGGGGGCAGTATTATAGTAGTTATATTCTTGTACATAGGGAGCAGTATTATAGTAGTTATATTCTCGTACATAGGGGTAGTATTATAGTAGTTATACTCTTGTACATAGGGAGCAGTATTATAGTAGTTATATTCTAGTACATAGGGGGCAGTATTATAGTAGTTATATTCTTATACGTAGGAGCAGTATTATAGTAGTTATATTCTTGTACATAGGAGCAGTATTATACTAGTTATATTCTTGTACATAGGGGCAGTATTATAGTAGTTAAACTCTTGTACATAGGGAGCAGTATTATAGTAGTTATATTCTAGTACATAGGGGGCAGTATTATAGTAGTTATATTCTTATACGTAGGAGCAGTATTATAGTAGTTATATTCTAGTACATAGGAGCAGTATTATAGTAGTTATATTCTTGTACATAGGAGCAGTATTATAGTAGTTATATTCTTGTACATAAGGGACAGTATTATAGTAGTTATATTCTTGTACATAGGGGGCAGTATTATAGTAGTTATATTCTTGCACATAGGGGGCAGTATTATAGTAGTTATATTCTTGTACATAGGAGCAGTATTATAGTAGTTATATTCTTGTACATAGGGGGCAGTGTTATAGTAGTTATATTCTTGTACATAGGAGCAGTATTATAGTAGTTATATTCTTGTACATAGGGGGCAGTGTTATAGTAGTTATATTCTTGTACATAGGGGGCAGTATTATAGTAGTTATATTCTTGTACATAGGGGCAGTATTACAGTAGTTATATTCTTGTACATAGGAGGCAGTATTATAGTAGTTATATTCTTGTACATAGGGGGCAGTATTATAGTAGTTATATTCTTGTACATAGGGGGCAGTATTATAGCAGTTATAATCTTGTATACTGTATAGAAGCAGTATTATAGTAGTTATATTCTTGTACATAGGGGACAGTATTATAGTAGTTATATTCTTGTACATAGGGGCAGTATTATAGTAGTTATATTCTTGTATATAGGAGCAGTATTATAGTAGTTATATTCTTGTACATAGGAGCAGTATTATACTAGTTATATTCTTGTATATAGGGGGCAGTATTATAGTAGTTATATTCTTGTACATAGGGAGCAGTATTATAGTAGTTATATTCTCGTACATAGGGGTAGTATTATAGTAGTTATACTCTTGTACATAGGGAGCAGTATTATAGTAGTTATATTCTAGTACATAGGGGGCAGTATTATAGTAGTTATATTCTTATACGTAGGAGCAGTATTATAGTAGTTATATTCTTGTACATAGGAGCAGTATTATACTAGTTATATTCTTGTACATAGGGGCAGTATTATAGTAGTTAAACTCTTGTACATAGGGAGCAGTATTATAGTAGTTATATTCTAGTACATAGGGGGCAGTATTATAGTAGTTATATTCTTGTACATAGGAGCAGTATTATAGTAGTTATATTCTTGTACATAAGGGACAGTATTATAGTAGTTATATTCTTGTACATAGGGGGCAGTATTATAGTAGTTATATTCTTGCACATAGGGGGCAGTATTATAGTAGTTATATTCTTGTACATAGGAGCAGTATTATAGTAGTTATATTCTTGTACATAGGGGGCAGTGTTATAGTAGTTATATTCTTGTACATAGGAGCAGTATTATAGTAGTTATATTCTTGTACATAGGGGGCAGTGTTATAGTAGTTATATTCTTGTACATAGGGGGCAGTATTATAGTAGTTATATTCTTGTACATAGGGGCAGTATTACAGTAGTTATATTCTTGTACATAGGAGGCAGTATTATAGCAGTTATAATCTTGTATACTGTATAGAAGCAGTATTATAGTAGTTATATTCTTGTACATAGGGGACAGTATTATAGTAGTTATATTCTTGTACATAGGGGCAGTATTATAGTAGTTATATTCTTGTATATAGGAGCAGTATTATAGTAGTTATATTCTTGTACATAGGAGCAGTATTATACTAGTTATATTCTTGTATATAGGGGGCAGTATTATAGTAGTTATATTCTTGTACATAGGGGACAGTATTATAGTAGTTATATTCTTGTATATAGGAGCAGTATTATAGTAGTTATATTCTTGTACATAGGGGCAGTATTATAGTAGTTATATTCTTGTATATAGGAGCAGTATTATAGTAGTTATATTCTTGTACATAGGAGCAGTATTATACTAGTTATATTCTTGTATATAGGAGCAGTATTATAGTAGTTATATTCTTGTACATAGGGGACAGTATTATAGTAGTTATATTCTTGTACATAGGGGGCTGTATTATAGTAGTTATATTCTTGTACATAGGGGCAGTATTATAGTAGTTATATTCTTGTACATAGGAGCAGTATTATAGTAGTTATATTCTTGTACATACGGGGCAGTATTATAGCAGTTATATTCTAGTACATAGGGGGCAGTATTATAGTAGTTATATTCTTGTACATAGGGGGCAGTATTATAGTAGTTCTATTCTTGTACATAGGAGCAGTATTATAGTAGTTATATTCTTGTACATAGACGCAGTATTATAGTAGTTATATTTTTGTACATAGGGGGCAGTATTTTAGTAGTTATATTCATGCAGATAGGGGGCAGTATTATAGTAGTTATTACCTGTTCCTTCCTGGGTCTCTGAAACCTTTTGCAAATGGATTTCTGTCAATTTTCAGTTTTGTTATCTATGGAGAAAATGATCCTTCATGAACCAGTAATATGGACATACGGTTGTAGAATCTGATCTGCTGATATCTGATTGATGTACAGTACATACCAAAAGTTTGGACACACCTTCTCATTTAAAGATTTTTCTGTATTTTCATGACTATGAAAATTGTGCATTCACACTGAAGGCATCAAAACTATGAATTAACACATGTGGAATTATATACTTCACAAAAAAGTGTGAAACAACTGAAAATATGTCTTATATTCTAGGTTCTTCAAAGTAGCCACCTTTTGCTTTGATGACTGCTTTGCACACTCTTGGCATTCTCTTGATGAGCTTCAAGAGGTAGTCACCGGAAATGGTCTTCCAACAATCTTGAAGGAGTTCCCAGAGATGCTTAGCACTTGTTGGCCCTTTTGCCTTCACTCTGCGGTCCAGCTCACCCCAAACCATCTCGATTGGGTTCAGGTCTGGTGACTGTGGAGGCCAGGTCATCTGGCGTAGCACCCCATCACTCTCCTTCTTTTCAGTTGTTTCACACTTTTTTGTTAAGTATATAATTCCACATGTGTTAATTCATAGTTTTGATGCCTTCAGTGTGAATGTACAATTTTCATAGTCATGAAAATACAGAAAAATCTTTAAATGAGAAGGTGTGTCCAAACTTTTGGTCTGTACTGTATTTGGTACAGGGCATTTTTTAGCTTTCTGTTTGCTAGGCATTCTGGGAGTTGTTGTCCTCTGTAAACCTACAGACTATTTCCCGCTGCCCATATGGCACACCACCGGCGCCCCCACCTGCTGGTTCTGATACGCCGTCACCGTGGTAAATTCCGTTTCTTTGAATGAAAACGTCTTCACCCCGTCTGCTGGTAATGACTGAATCTGAGACAGGTCAAAGCGCGAGTCCTGGAGGATGACGTGGACCCGGGGCTTGTACTTGTGCATCGACTGCAGGATGATCTGCAAAGATAAGAGAAGAATTACCACAGTCAGCACCGCACGGCCGCCATTATTACCAGTCTGGTAGGTGACACTGCTGGATCCCTGCACAATTAAGTGATTGTACAGAGGAGCGGCAAAATGACAGCAGCGGCACAGGGACCCCACATTCTACCGGCGCCACACGCAGGCGATTGTATGTAAAGTCACATGCGGAGGCTTCAGACTCTTTACTATACACTTTACTATACAAGAGGCGCAGATCTCAGGACTTTATTTTTCACACAGATCACGAGACCCCAGACATAACCCCCCCATGCCCCAAAGATCACGAGACCCCAAACATAAGCCCCCCGTACCCCAAAGATCACGAGACCCCAAACATAAGCCCCCCGTACCCCAAAGATCACGAGACCCCAGACATAAGCCCCTATACCCCAAACATAGCCCCCAGCAACCCACAGATCATGTGACCCCAGACGTAAACCTCGCACCACAAAGATTCTGAGATCCCAGGCGTAACCCCCGTACCCCAAAGATTCTGAGACCCCAGACATAAGCCCCCGCATCTCACAAATCACAAGACCCCAGGCATTATCCCCTGGCACTCCAAAAATCACAAAACCTCAGACATAAACCCCCCGTACAACACAGATCACAAGACCCCAGACATAATCCCCCCGCACCCCACAGATCACATGACTTCAGAGGGAGCGGACTGTGCATCTGACAACTGACTCCTGTACAGGGGGCGGCGTCTGACACCTATGAAACCTATGAGTTCCGGGTGTTTTTTGGGTGTCACTTGATGTTGGTGACGTTGATGTAGTTGTGATGTGCGGGTGTCGTGCTGGACGGGGTCACACTGGGCATCCAGTGACCGGAGTAATGTGCTGTGACCAATGACACATCTGTTGCTGCCAAATGGAGGAATTTCAGGACTGTGGAGCACACGACAAAGAAGATGAGTGCGGCCCCCCCGCACATCACTGAGGGTCATGTAGAGACACATAGGCATAAGGGGTTTGTAGGATCATACTCTATATACACAAACCCAATTCCAAAAAAGTTGGGACACTGTGTAACATGTAAAGTGAACAAGACTTAATGATCTGGAAATTTCTTATCGCCATATATTATTCACACAGAACATAAAACAGATCAGAAAGTGAACATTGGACATTTTTCCATCTCATCTGAAAATATGAACTTATTTAGAAATTGATGGAAGCAACAGCTCAAGAAAAGTTGTGCCAGGGATAGCAAAAGGCTGGAAAAAGGCAGAGGCAGAAGAGGCAGAGTCTCCCAGGAGCAAAGATGGTCGGAGGTCACCGATCTGTGGACAACTGCATCTAAAAATTATTCCCCAACCTAAAATTACCTAGACTTTGAATATTTGTCCATCTACAGGACAAGATATCATCAGAAGATTCTGGAGAAATCCTGTGCACAAGTGACAAGGCCAGGGGTCATTAGTGGAGGCTCGGGATCTCCGGGCCCCCAGGCTTCACTGACTTACAAAAAAAAGACATGATTGCTTGTGCAGATCACTGCATGGGGTCAGGAATAATCCAAAAATAATTGTCAGTGATCACAGGTCGCCGTGCAATCCACAAATGCAAGTGGAATCTCTATCGTGTAAAGAAGCTGCATATTTACATAATCCAAAAACTCTGCCGTCTTCTCTGGGACGAAGCTCATTTTCAATGGACTAAGGCAAAATGGAAAACTGTTCTGTGGTCAAAATGTGAAATTCTTTGAGAACCCTGGATGCCATGTCCTGTGGACTCAGTAAGAGAGGAACCATCCAGCTTGTTATTGAGGAGAGGGACCATCCAGCTTGTCGAGGAGAGGGACCATCCAGCTTGTTAGCTAGGAGAGGGACAATCCAGCTTGTTATTGGGGAGACGGACCATCCAGCTTGTTATCAAGGAGAGGGACTATCCAGCTTGTCATATAGGAGACGGACCATCCAGCTTGTCATATAGGAGAGAGACCATCCAGCTTGTCATATAGGAGAGGGACCATCCAGCTTGTCATATAGGAGAGGGACCATCCAGCTTGTCATATAGGAGAGGGACCATCCAGCTTGTCATATAGGAGAGGGACCATTCAGCTTGTCATATAGGAGAGGGACCATCCAGCTTGTTATAGAGGAGAGGGACCATCCAGCTTGTTATAGAGGAGAGGGACCATCCAGCTTGTTAGCTAGGAGAGGGACAATCCAGCTTGTTACTGGGGAGACGGACCATCCAGCTTGTTATCAAGGAGAGGGACTATCCAGCTTGTCATATAGGAGACGGACCATCCAGCTTGTCATATAGGAGAGGGACCATCCAGCTTGTCATATAGGAGAGGGACCATCCAGCTTGTTATAGAGGAGAGGGACCATCCAGCTTGTTATCGAGGAGAGGGACCATCCAGATTGTTATAGAGGAGAGGGACCATCCAGCTTGTTATAGAGGAGAGGGACCATCCAGCTTGTTATTGAGGAGAGGAACCATCCAGCTTGTTATCGAGGAGAGGGACCATGCAGCTTGTTATAGAGGAGAGGGACCAACCAGCTTGTTGTCTGCGCACAGTTCACATCTCTAATGTATGGGGCGCATTAGTGCCTATGGCAGGGGCAGTGCACACATTAGAGGCGCCATCAATACTGAGTGTTATATAGAGGTGTTAGAACAACCTCTGCTCCATCCAGAGGTCTAGTTCAGAGGAGACCTTGTATCTTTCAACAGGACAATAGTAAACCCTATCCTGCCTCCATCACAGCAGCCCAGCTCCGCAGAAGAAGAGTTCGGGGGATCAACCGGCCGCCTTCAGTCCGGACCTTTCACCAATAGAAAATATTTTGTGCATTATGAGATGAAAAATCCTACAAAGACCCCGAACTGAGGAGCAGCGAGAACCCAACATCAGAGAAGAAGGGGAAAAAGTTCCTCTCCCAAAACTCCAGCGACTGTCTCCTCACTTCCCTGACATTTAGAGACTGTTGTAAGAAGAAGAAGAGGGGACGCTGCTGCAGAGTGTTGGACATGGCCCTGGTACAATGGCGGACATTGCTCGAGTACAACTCTTCTGAGATGTGTCTCTGCCATCATCCATTCCTAAACGAGTCACAGAAATGGAGAAATGTCCAATGTTCACTTTCTGATCTGTTCTATGTGATAAAGTATGGCAATGACAAGTGATGTAACTTGAAGCTTGTGGGCCCCAATGCCAAATCTCCAACAGAACCCGTAACCATCATGGGTATGTAATCGTTTTAGTCTTCTAATATAGACCAGAGGGACTGTTTGGGCCCCCGAGGCTCCAGGGCCCAAGTGTGACTGCAGCCCCTGTACCCATTATAGTTACACCCCTGGTAATAAGAGATTTCCAAATCATTGCATCATTGTTTTCTTTACATTTTACATAACCAACTTTTTGGGAATTGGGGTTGTATATGTGTACAGTATATATAGGTGACCTGTTATATGTGTAATGTACAGTATATATAGGTGACCTGTTATATGTGTAATGTACAGTATATATAGGTGACCTGTTATATGTGTACTGTACAGTATATATAGGTGACCTGTTATATATGTACTGTACAGTATATATAGGTGACCTGTTATATGTGTAATGTACAGTATATATAGGTGACCTGTTATATATGTACTGTACAGTATATATAGGTGACCTGTTATATATGTAATGTACAATATATAGGTGACCTGTTATATGTGTAATGTACAGTATATATAGGTGACCTGTTATATATGTACTGTACAGTATATATAGGTGACCTGTTATATATGTACTGTACAGTATATATAGGTGACCTGTTATATGTGTAATGTACAGTATATATAGGTGACCTGTTATATGTGTACTGTACAGTATATATAGGTGACCTGTTATATATGTACTGTACAGTATATATAGGTGACCTGTTATATGTGTAATGTACTGTATATATAGGTGACCTGTTATATCTGTACTGTACAGTATATATAGGTGACCTGTTATATGTGTAATGTACAGTATATATAGGTGACCTGTTATATATGTACTGTACAGTATATATAGGTGACCTGTTATATGTGTAATGTACAGTATATATAGGTGACCTGTTATATGTGTAATGTACAGTATATATAGGTGACCTGTTATATATGTACTGTACAGTATATATAGGTGACCTGTTATATATGTACTGTACAGTATATATAGGTGACCTGTTATATGTGTAATGTACAGTATATATAGGTGACCTGTTATATGTGTAATGTACACTATATATAGGTGACCTGTTATATGTGTAATGTACAGTATATATAGGTGACCTGTTATATGTGTAATGTACAGTATATATAGGTGACCTGTTATATGTGTAATGTACAGTATATATAGGTGACCTGTTATATATGTACTGTACAGTATATATAGGTGACCTGTTATATGTGTAATGTACAGTATATATAGGTGACCTGTTATATGTGTAATGTACACTATATATAGGTGACCTGTTATATGTGTAATGTACAGTCTATATAGGTGACCTGTTATATCTGTACTGTACAGTATATATAGGTGACCTGTTATAAGTGCAATGTACAGTTTATATAGGTGACCTGTTATATCTGTACTGTACAGTATATATAGGTGACCTGTTATAAGTGTAATGTACAGTATATATAGGTGACCTGTTATATGTGTAATGTACAGTTTATATAGGTGACCTGTTATAAGTGTCATGTACAGTATATATAGGTGACCTGTTATATGTGTCATGTACAGTTTATATAGGTGACCTGTTATATGTGTAATGTACAGTATATATAGGTGACCTGTTATATGTGTAATGTACAGTTTATATAGGTGACCTGTTATATGTGTAATGTACAGTATATATAGGTGACCTGTTATATGTGTAATGTACAGTTTATATAGGTGACCTGTTATATGTGTAATGTACAGTTTATATAGGTGACCTGTTATAAGTGTAATGTACAGTATATATAGGTGACCTGTTATAAGTGTAATGTACAGTTTTTATAGGTGACCTGTTATATCTGTACTGTACAGTATATATAGGTGACCTGTTATATGTGTAATGTACAGTATATATAGGTGACCTGTTATAAGTGTACTGTACAGTATATATAGGTGACCTGTTATATGTGTATTGTACAGTATATATAGGTGACCTGTTATATATGTATTGTACAGTTTATATAGGTGACCTGTTATATCTGTAATGTACAGTATATATAGGTGACCTGTTATAAGTGTAATGTACAGTTTATATAGGTGACCTGTTATATGTGTACTGTACAATATATATAGGTGACCTGTTATATGTGTACTGTACAGTATATATAGGTGACCTGTTATATGTGTACTGTACAGTATATATAGGTGACCTGTTATATCTGTAATATACAGTATATATAGGTGACCTGTTATATGTGTACTGTACAGTATATATAGGTGACCTGTTATATATGTACTGTACAGTATATATAGGTGACCTGTTATAAGTGTAATGTACAGTTTATATAGGTGACCTGTTATATGTGTAATGTGCAGTATATATAGGTGACCTGTTATATCTGTACTGTACAGTATATATAGGTGACCTGTTATAAGTGTAATGTACAGTTTATATAGGTGACCTGTTATATGTGTAATGTACAGTATATATAGGTGACCTGTTATATCTGTACTGTACAGTATATATAGGTGACCTGTTATAAGTGTAATGTACAGTTTATATAGGTGACCTGTTATATCTGTACTGTACAGTATATATAGGTGACCTGTTATAAGTGTAATGTACAGTTTATATAGGTGACCTGTTATATGTGTAATGTGCAGTATATATAGGTGACCTGTTATATGTGTAATGTACAGTATATATAGGTGACCTGTTATATCTGTACTGTACAGTATATATAGGTGACCTGTTATATCTGTACTGTACAGTATATATAGGTGACCTGTTATATCTGTACTGTACAGTATATATAGGTGACCTGTTATAAGTGTAATGTACAGTTTATATAGGTGACCTGTTATATGTGTACTGTACAGTATATATAGGTGACCTGTTATATCTGTACTGTACAGTATATATAGATGACCTGTTCTAAGTGTAATGTACAGTTTATATAGGTGACCTGTTATATCTGTACTGTACAGTATATATAGGTGACCTGTTATATCTGTACTGTACAGTATATATAGGTGACCTGTTATAAGTGTAATGTACAGTTTATATAGGTGACCTGTTATATGTGTACTGTACAGTATATATAGGTGACCTGTTATATCTGTACTGTACAGTATATATAGGTGACCTGTTATAAGTGTAATGTACAGTTTATATAGGTGACCTGTTATATCTGTACTGTACAGTATATATAGGTGACCTGTTATAAGTGTAATGTACAGTATATATAGGTGACCTGTTATATGTGTAATGTGCAGTATATATAGGTGACCTGTTATATGTGTAATGTACAGTATATATAGGTGACCTGTTTTATGTGTAATGTACAGTATATATAGGTGACCTGTTATATCTGTACTGTACAGTATATATAGGTGACCTGTTATATGTGTAATGTACAGTATATATAGGTGACCTGTTATATGTGTACTGTACAGTATATATAGGTGACCTGTTATATCTGTACTGTACAGTATATATAGGTGACCTGTTATAAGTGTAATGTACAGTATATATAGGTGACCTGTTATATGTGTACTGTACAGTATATATAGGTGACCTGTTATATGTGTAATGTACAGTATATATAGGTGACCTGTTTTATGTGTAATGTACAGTATATATAGGTGACCTGTTATATGTGTAATGTACAGTATTTATAGGTGACCTGTTATATGTGTAATGTACAGTATATATACAGTACAGACCAAAAGTTTGGACACATCTTCTCATTTAAAGATTTTTATGTATTTTCATGACTATGAAAATTGTACATTCACACTGAAGGCATCAAAACTATGAATTAACACATGTGGAATTATATACTTAACAAAAAAGTGTGAAACAACTGAAAATATGTCTTATATTCTAGGTTCTTCAAAGTAGCCACCTTTTGCTTTGATGACTGCTTTGCACACTCTTGGCATTCTCTTGATGAGCTTCAAGAGGTAGTCACCGGAAATGGTCTTCCAACAATCTTGAAGGAGTTCCCAGAGATGCTTAGCACTTGTTGGCCCTTTTGCCTTCACTCTGCGGTCCAGCTCACCCCAAACCTTCTCGATTGGGTTCAGGTCTGGTGACTGTGGAGGCCAGGTCATCTGGCGTAGCACCCCATCTCTCTCCTTCTTGGTCAAATAGCCCTTACACAGCCTGGAGGTGTGTTTGGGGTCATTGTCCTGTTGAAAAATAAATGATGGTCCAACTAAACGCAAACCGGATGGAATAGCATGCCGTTGCAAGATGCTGTGGTAGCCATGCTGGTTCAGTATGCCTTCAATTTTGAATAAATCCCCAACAGTGTCACCAGCAAAACACCCCCACACCATCACACCTCCTCCTCCATGCTTCACGGTGGGAACCAGGCATGTAGAGTCCATCCATTCAGCTTTTCTGTGTCGCACAAAGACACGGTGGTTGGAACCAAAGTTCTCAAATTTGGACTCATCAGACCAAAGCACAGATTTCCACTGGTCTAATGTCCATTCCTTGTGTTCTTTAGCCCAAACAAGTCTCTTCTGCTTGTTGCCTGTCCTTAGCAGTGGTTTCCTAGCAGCTATTTTACCATGAAGGCCTGCTGCACAAAGTCTCCTCTTAACAGTTGTTGAAGAGATGTGTCTGCTGCTAGAACTCTGTGTGGCATTGACCTGGTCTCTAATCTGAGCTGCTGTTAACCTGCGATTTCTGAGGCTGGTGACTCGGATAAACTTATCCTCAGAAGCAGAGGTGACTCTTGGTCTTCCTTTCCTGGGGCGATCCTCATGTGAGCCAGTTTCTTTGTAGCGCTTGATGGTTTTTGCAACTGCACTTGGGGACACTTTCAAAGTTTGCCCAATTTTTCGGACTGACTGACCTTCATTTCTTAAAGTAATGATGGCCACTCGTTTTTCTTTACTTAGCTGCTTTTTTCTTGCCATAATACAAATTCTAACAGTCTATTCAGTAGTACTATCAGCTGTGTATCCACCAGACTTCTGAACAACACAACTGATGGTCCCAACCCCATTTATAAGGCAAGAAATCCCACTTATTAAACCTGACAGGGCACACCTGTGAAGTGAAAACCATTTCCGGTGACTACCTCTAGAAGCTCATCAAGAGAATGCCAAGAGTGTGCAAAGCAGTCATCAAAGCAAAAGGTGGCTACTTTGAAGAACCTAGAATATAAGACATATTTTCAGTTGTTTCACACTTTTTGTTAAGTATATAATTCCACATGTGGTAATTCATAGTTTTGATGCCTTCAGTGTGAATGTACAATCTTCATAGTCATGTACATTCAGAAAAATCTTTAAATGAGAAGGTGTGTCCAAACTTTTGGTCTGTACTGTAGGTGACCTGTTATATGTGTAATGTACAGTATATATAGGTGACCTGTTATATCTGTACTGTACAGTATATATAGGTGACCTGTTATATGTGTACTGTACAGTATATATAGGTGACCTGTTATATCTGTACTGTACAGTATATATAGGTGACCTGTTATATGTGTACTGTACAGTATATATAGGTGACCTGTTATATCTGTACTGTACAGTATATATAGGTGACCTGTTATATGTGTACTGTACAGTATATATAGGTGACCTGTTATATCTGTAATGTACAGTATATATAGGTGACCTGTTATATCTGTACTGTACAGTATATATAGGTGACCTGTTATATCTGTACTGTACAGTATATATAGGTGACCTGTTATATGTGTAATGTACAGTATATATAGGTGACCTGTTATATATGTAATGTACAGTATATATAGGTGACCTGATATATGTGTACTGTACAGTATATATAGGTGACCTGTTATATATGTACTGTACAGTATATATAGGTGACCTGTTATATGTGTACTGTACAGTATATATAGATGACCTGTTATATGTGTACTGTACAGTATATATAGGTGACCTGTTATATCTGTAATGTACAGTATATATAGGTGACCTGTTATATGTGTAATGTACAGTATATATAGATGACCTGTTATATGTGTACTGTACAGTATATATAGGTGACCTGTTATATGTGTAATGTACAGTATATATAGGTGACCTGTTATATGTGTACTGTACAGTATATATAGGTGACCTGTTATATCTGTACTGTACAGTATATATAGGTGACCTGTTATATGTGTAATGTACAGTATATATAGGTGACCTGTTATATCTGTACTGTACAGTATATATAGGTGACCTGTTATATCTGTAATGTACAGTATATATAGGTGACCTGTTATATCTGTAATGTACAGTATATATAGGTGACCTGTTATATCTGTAATGTACAGTATATATAGGTGACCTGTTATATGTGTAATGTACAGTATATATAGGTGACCTGTTATATGTGTAATGTACAGTATATATAGGTGACCTGTTATATCTGTACTGTACAGTATATATAGGTGACCTGTTATATGTGTAATGTACAGTATATATAGGTGACCTGTTATATCTGTACTGTACAGTATATATAGGTGACCTGTTATATGTGTAATGTACAGTATATATAGGTGACCTGTTATATCTGTAATGTACAGTATATATAGGTGACCTGTTATATGTGTAATGTACAGTATATATAGGTGACCTGTTATATCTGTACTGTACAGTATATATAGGTGACCTGTTATATGTGTAATGTACAGTATATATAGGTGACCTGTTATATGTGTAATGTACAGTATATATAGGTGACCTGTTATATGTGTAATGTACAGTATATATAGGTGACCTGTTATATGTGTAATGTACAGTATATATAGGTGACCTGTTATATGTGTACTGTACAGTATATATAGGTGACCTGTTATATGTGTAATGTACAGTATATATAGGTGACCTGTTATATGTGTAATGTACAGTATATATAGGTGACCTGTTATATGTGTACTGTACAGTATATATAGGTGACCTGTTATATGTGTAGTGTACAGTATATATAGGGTCTCGCACTTTGGAGTTCACTTATTGTTGCTTCTACCCCATTAACACTGCTCTATGGCCAAATTGGATCAGTCATATAAGCATTTAAACCTACATAATTTGGGGGGCTGAAAACAAAAATAATGCTTACATTTAAAAAAAATTGACTCTAATTTTCAAGATACCAGAGTAGTTATTTACGACAGGCTTAGGGGTAGACTGCATCATCAGTGTGACATCATCTCAGCCCCGATGATGTCATTCTAATACTGCACCTCTTGTCTTTATAAGCCGTCCCCCCGTCAGTCCCAGCATTGCTTGTTGGCCTTTTGCTTTACTTCTCTCAGATTATAATCGAAGCTGCATTAATAAAGCAGATGAGTTCTGCCATATATGCGGCAAAGCGACTGTTGGGTCACAAAAGAGGAACTTGACTCCCGATTTGGTATTTTGGATGCTGGAGGTCAGGTCTTTGCTGGAATAAATGTACCTCACTTCTTATGGGAGCAGAGAATCTCCATATTCTGGAGTGCAAATTGTCTCTTCAGAGAAAAAGAGGGCTTGTACTCTATAGCGCCTCCTATTGGAAGCAGCAATCCTACAAGTCTCAATCAACCCTTTAACGAGTCGTGCTATATGACTTAGGATAAAAGCCAAATCAGAACCTCAATTTGCAGACACGGTGTTTCGGGTTGTTGGCCCTCATCAGTGCAAAGTATGTGAACTGATTTGGCTAGAGGAGAGGCTCTGGACTGAGGTCTAAGGGGTAACGTTTCTCCTTGTGGAGAGTGACACACCAGCTCTGGCACGTCAAGGTAAGGAGGCTTATTCCCTGTGCAATGCTCCTCTGGGAAATTTAATATGCAAATTGCCTCTTCAGAGAGTTCTGGAGGAAACCGATCCCACTATTGTCATTTCTACAAGGAGTAATCCAGTCATAATTCTCCATTGATAAGTTATAGAAATAGAATTCCAGAGAGGTTTCATCTATTTGGAACTTCATGTTTGCAGAAATAATGTTTAAGAGCAATGATTCCATTTCTATCATCAACACAATTTACTTACATGGAACATGTGATAGATGATAGATAGATAATAGATGATAGATAATAGATAGATAGATAATAGATAGATAATAGATGATAGATAATAGATAGATAGATAGATAATAGATAGATAATAGATAGATAATAGATGATAGATAATAGATAGATAGATAATAGATGATAGATAATAGATAGATAGATAGATAGATAATAGATAATAGATAGATGATAGATAGATAATAGATGATAGATAATAGATAGATAGATAATAGATAGATAGATAATAGATAGATAATAGATTGATAATAGATAGATAATAGATAGATGATAGATAGATAATAGATGATAGATAATAGATAGATAGATAATAGATAGATAATAGATGATAGATAATAGATAGATAGATAGATAATAGATAGATGATAGATAATAGATAGATGATAGATAGATAATAGATAGATAGATACAGTAGATGATAGATAGATAATAGATAGATGATAGATAGATAATAGATAGATAATAGATAGATGATAGATAGATAATAGATAGATAATAGATAGATAATAGATGATAGATAATAGATAGATAGATAGAAAGATAGATGATAGATAATAGATAGATAGATAGAAAGATAGATGATAGATAATAGATAGATAATAGATGATAGATAGATGATAGATAATAGATAGATGATAGATAGATAATAGATGATAGATAATAGAGAATAGATAGATGATAGATAGATAATAGATAGATGATAGATAGATAGATAATAGATAATATATAGATGATAGATAATAGATAGATAATAGATAGATAGATAATAGATAAATAATAGATAGATAGATAATAGATAGATGATAGATAGATAACAGATAATAGATAGATAATAGATAGATAGATAATAGATAGATGATAGATAGATAATAGATAGATAATAGATACATGATTAATAGATAGATGATAGATAGATAATAGATAAATAATAGATAGATAGATAATAGATAGATAACAGATAATAGATAGATAATAGATAGATAGATAATAGATAGATAATAGATAGATGATAGATAATAGATAGATAACAGATAGATAATAGATAGATAGATAATAGATAGATAATAGATAGATGATAGATAGATAATAGATAGATAATAGATAGATGATAGATAGATGATAGATAGATAATAGATAGATGATAGATAGATGATAGATAGATAACAGATAGATAATAGATAGATGATAGATAATAGATAGATAATAGATAGATAATAGATAATAGATAGATGATAGATAATAGACAGTAGATAGCCAGACATGCAGACATGTAGAGAGGTAAGTCCCGCGGCTCCACACCTACATGTCCTTTGTTGTCCATCTCGTTGTTGGTGAGTTTGACGCGGTCGAAGCTGATGATCTGTCTCATCCAGGTCTCTCCGGAGCAGGGAGAGTCGGGGTGCACGTAGAGTCGGGGGGAAATGCAGGAATGATCCGTGTTTCCAGCCACCATCCACTGCGAGCTGTGATAGACATATCTATAGAGACAGGGAGGACATAGATGATCCTCGGGGGCGGTGCTAACATAAAAGCTGAGATCTGATTGGATGCTCTTGGCGCCAATCACAGTTTTACAGTCAGACAGTTCCGATGAATGAAACCCAATAAGCGTCGTCCTGTAGAGACCTTACAAGGAGACAGAGGCTGGGTATGGAGCCCACCCTACACACAGAGCAGCTCCGCAGAATCCCAGAGCTGCTCACATATAATTGTGTTGATACCTGTAGCGCTTGGAGTCGACAGGAACCACATCCAGAGCAATATAATACTGCTTAGCGGGGTCCAGACCCTTCACTTTGATTCGCACAGAAGGAAACATCCGCCTATAATCAGCAAAATATAAGAGGGAGGTCACAGACCAAAAGCAGGAGCAAAAATATAACCTGTGCATAAATATACACTATATGGAGAAAAGTATGTGCCCCCCTCATCCACCTCCAGGGGCTTCTCTGTCCTCATCTACATCCATAGACATTAATATGGAGAAAAATATGTGCCCCCCACATCCACCTCCGGGGGCTTCTCTGTCCTCATCTACATCCATAGACATTAATATGGAGTCGTTCCTGCTCTTTTGGGTTTTCTACAAGATTTTGGAGGCGTCTGTGGGAATTATTGCCTCTTCATCCAGAAGAGCATTTGTGGGGTCAGACCCTGATGTTGGGGGGCGGCCGGGCTCACAATCTCCGGCCCTTACCCCCATCTGGGGTGCACAGTAGGATTTTGGTGATATGACCGTTGCCGTCCTTGTCGCTTCCTCACCTCCCGGCTTTGGTGATGATCATCTCGGTCCCGATCTGATGGAATCTCCTCCACAGATCTCCTCCCTGGAGCTCCACCTGGACTTCGCTTTCTTTGCTCGTCGCTGGGTCTAGAGACGGGGGTCCTGCCGATTTGGGTCTTTTCTCTGCTGGGATAAGAGTAGGATAGAGGCATTACTGGCAGACAGGATTAGAGGGGCGACTATAAGGGGCGCTTACAGGGGTCGTCAGATGAGAAGTAATGCAGCATTATATCCTACAGAATCCCAGTACTGAGTAATGTCACATTATATCCGCAGTGTTAGGATTATATCGTCCTTCTTGTTAGGTCGGATTCACACCAGCCTATAAAAAATTGTCACAAATTCATCCTGAAAACTGAAATGATTTTTTCCTCCCTTGTCTTGGGTGTACAATCCGGTTTTTACAGCAGCAGCTATTAATCATTTACAGCTTCCTATGTTACAGAATTACAATGTATCTGTAAAAATCTGACCTATACTGTGGCTCCGTACAGAAGACGATT
Source organism: Phyllobates terribilis (assembly GCF_046119375.1). Lineage (NCBI taxonomy): Eukaryota > Metazoa > Chordata > Amphibia > Anura > Dendrobatidae > Phyllobates > Phyllobates terribilis. The sequence continues at coordinate 435,450,801 of NW_027362767.1, read as the reverse complement.
TTTTTTTTTGCACATCCGTAGACTTGGTATACATGCAAGAAATAAGAGCATGTTCACACTAGCAAAAAGATACAAAACCTACAAAAGACAAAAAATATATCTCATACCCTACCATCATTATATATAAATGTAAAGCAAAGTTGCATATTAAATATAGGGTACTTAGTGAACTATTTTTGATCAAAAAAAGTATACAAGCCGTCCTACCAGCGGCAAGGTGACCCTAATTGGGACGGTCCTACACTGTCTATATTAAAAACCTTACTGTATATCAAAGTTGAAGTAATGTATATAAAAGGGTAGACAAATAGGACCGGGTCCCAATATCAGACCACCTAAGCCCGTGGTAAGTTACATATAGACTGACCAGCTCAACAAGGGGGATGCCACACCCTTAATTTGCACAGAATGCAAACAAGACAAAAAACCAGGCAATGTGAACTGAGGTCTAAGATGGTACACATGCAAGACATAGGAGCATGTTCACACTAGCAAAAAGATACAAAACTTACAAAAGACAAAAAATATATCACATACCCTACCATCATTATATATTATATACTTCAACTTTGATATACAGTAAGGTTTTTAATATAGACAGTGTAGGACTGTCCCAATTAGGGTCACCTTGTCGCTGGTACGATGGATGTATACTTTTTTTTATCAAAAATAGTTCACTAAGTACCCTATATTTCATATGCAACTTTGCTTTACATTTATATATAATGATGGTAGGGTATGTGATATATTTTTTGTCTTTTGTAGGTTTTACATCCGTAGACTTGTATGGACGAATCTCATGTGATTTATGGACGACATTAGCGCATGCTGCGATTTTTTTTTTTTTTCACACGCAAATTTGTCAGAGAAAAAAAAAAATCGCTCCTCCGCTCGGCCCCATTGAATAACATTAATCTGAATTTTTTCTCAGACTGCACCCGGACCAAACACATGGTGGTGTGCACGAGCGGTTATAGAGCGGATTTACCTGCGGTGGATAACACTTTATATTCGCACCTTGCGTCTCTATCAGGGAACCTGGTGAAATCTGCAGCGATAAATACTGCTGAGAATTCACTGCAGAAAAGGGGCAGAATTTCCACACATCTCGCCTTGTGCAAACGGTGGAAGACGCATTCACATCCGCAGAATAAACGGATTTCTGTGACTTTGCGTTTCCGCAGCACAGGAATAAGACTTAGCGGAATCTCATTATTGACGCTGATTCTTTAAGGCTAAGTTCACACAACCCTAGAAAAGAATCCGTCCGATTCTCATCCAGAAAAGTGGGAAGATCTTTTTCTCACTTGTCATCATTGTACAATCCGTTTTTTTACAGCAGCTATTAACCGTTTACGCTTTCCTATGTTACAGAACTGCGATGTATCCGGAAATATCGCATGCTTTACTGTGGCATCCCATTTCTTTCTCACACCCATAGACTTGGATGGGTGGGTCTCGTCTGATTTTAAGAGGGAAATCCTGCACGCTGACATTTCAAGTCAGTGGAAAAAAAATCATTCATCAGCGCGGCCCCATTGAATAACATTGGTCCGGGTGTGATCCGATTTTTTGATGGAAAGCACTCGGACCGAAAATACAACCTAATATGCAGCATTTTTTCCCGATCAGATTCGCAGTATTTACACTAAACTTAATATTATAGGATATTATCACACACTCATTACATAAGATCACGGGACAATGCACCAGTGGCAATATATAGGATCAGCGGATATGGACATTACAAGACCGGAATCACCAAAGAGTAATATGGGACAAAATACTGCACCAATGTCGTTATATAGTGTTACCTACTAATAAAGATATTATTACAAACTATATGGCATCAATGTCGTTATATAATATTATCTAGTAATAGAGACATCACCAGACACCGGAATCATTATATAGGGACAATATAATCCTTCAGTGTCATTTTATAGTACTATGTAATAATAAAGATCTTATTATACATTATTATGGGACAATATGATTAATCAGATTTCCTTCGGCAACGTTACTTTCTTAACCGCTTGGTATATAATATATTAGTAGGGGGCTTATTATTATGTAATATCCCAAGTGTCTTTCTAGTATTGCATCTAGTATACTGTAGCTCATACAGTATTATGGGATATTATAACTCACAAGCCTCATTATATAGTGTATTAGTATAATATAACATCACATTCATGTATTACACCCTCATGATTACAGTATTGGCATTTTGCAAGATTTTAATATGTTGTGGTGATAGATTAAAGATATAATAATCACCCAGATGTCGTTATAAAATATTATCAGTTATTACGAGTACAGGACAGTATAAATCACCCAGGCCATGATGTAGGATTACGAGGTTTTAGATCTAGGACTATATAATATATTGGGCCATTATATGGTATTATGGAGTAACAGAGCTGCAGGATATTATAATACTTTGTGGCCATTATATATTATTATGAGGCATTAGACTTGTCATGATGCTATAATGCACATGATTAGATGATGTCATCGTGTGGCAGAATTATGTTATAATACTTCAGGTTATATTATATGGAAATCTACGTCTGCAGAATCTTAGTTGTTGAGGTTTAGTCAGATACTTGACCTGATAAAATGAAAGAAAACAAAAAATATCATATAAAGTATAATAATGTAATAAAATCAATAGGAATTTCTACTAGAAAGGTATAAAGTGATAATACTTTTATCTAGTATTATAGGAATATAAAACAGCGGGTGCCGTTATACAGTATTAACATGTTCTAGAATATGACTGCACTTGATATAGTAAAACTAGTGTTAGAATTATATCAATTATCAAATAATATTCTCATATTGTTCTAGAATCGTAAAATATAACAATCTAACACGTGGTGCATTATATTGTATCAGAATTATATAACAGTATAATGCATCATGTGCCAGGGTAGGATATTCTTATTATAGGATGTTATAATACACCAGGAGTATATAGGAAAGTTTTGTCTAAAGTTATTGTAGGACATTCGTCACATAGATATTAAGATCTGGTTGTATCTTTATTGAATGTTATAATGTTATTATAGAGCATTAATGTAGAAAGTTATAATCAACTAGAAATATATACTCTGCTATAATGGTAATTATTGCAGATCATATTAATACAGTGGGGTCAATATATTAAATTATCAAGTTGTATCATTATTTTTATTAATGCATTTATTTATTTTAATGGCCTTCAGCTCGATCTCAAGCCGTGGTGACTTGATGGATGAACACTCTATAGGATGACCGATCTTATACAAATGTAGAATGTAACAATACAGTGAGAAAATGTCATAAGTTTATATTATTATCTTCTATTACAATTGTAAAATTAATTAAATTGTTATCTGGTTGTACTCTAAAATGACAGTGTAACACCATGAATGTATAGAATTATTTACATCTATTACTATGATACTTCATACTTAGTGTATTAAAATTGTATTATTTCATTGTACTGATACATGATGGGTTTTATACTCCTGAAATATATAGCATTCTGTTGTATCATTATATATACCTGATGGATATAGCAATTTTTTTTTGTAATTACATAATAAATGAGAAGAATATATCATCTAAGTCATATCCCTATAATATATAATGACCATCATATTTATCAAGGATCTTATCAGGATAAAGAGCAGCTGCTACAAATTCTGGTGTCTGGATCAGAAACCACCGTGACTTATCACTGCCCTCTTCCATTTCCAATAATCTGTCATCCAACAAAACCCGCAGGAAAGGAAATTTAACATCAGTGATCGCACAGTCCTCGCGCATCCCCCCGGGGTCATCTGTATCCACACCAGAAATTCCTGGACAGTCCATAAAAATTAGGCACTTGTTTGCCCTGTCTGTAAAAAAAACAATATTTTTTTTAAGCTGAAGAAACTTCTGCAAATGTTGACTGTAATTATCAACATTTTACAGTTAAAGCAGCTAATTTCTTCATATGAAAATGATGGGCTAAGGACAGATATCACTTAAAACCATAATGATATTTCTGGTTTTTGAATCTGTCAGTGATTCTTTGATAAACTGTCCAGAAAAAAAAAAAAAAAAGTCAAGTTGGCAACACTGGTCCAGATCCATTATCCACTGATGATAAATCCCCAATCCTGATCTGTGATGTCCCAGACCGGCGATCTTATTATCAGGACAATCCGTGCAGTCAGCGCCATCGTCACATGAAAGGATGACTTTAAACTTTAAAAAAATAAATCCAGGTCTTTCACAACATTTTTTGCTCCTTTTTTTTGTGTCCAAATTATGAATATCAGTCAATAGGAAAATAGGAGGAGGTGTGATATAAATTTTGTGACCAGATGTTGTCCGGATTTTTTTTTTACATTCTTGGAGAGTGTGCTTTATACACGTGTCATAGGGGAAAAAAAGGGGGAGAAATCACAACGATATAAGAAAAAAGTCACAATTTTTTTTAAAACACTGCATGCAAATCATTAGTGCCTTTAGTGAGGCCTCAGACATCAATTGTTTGCTTGTGCTTGAATAGGAAACGACCAATTCTCATCCCTATGCTGCATCAGAGTTTCCCCAGCGTCAGCGTCGCTCTGTGCCCGTATTTACCATCAGTGATTTTATAAAATAAAAGTTTTAAAAAAAATTCTAAACTTCTCCAACTCATTAAGGCTCATTCTATGATGTTTTGTGATTTTTTTTTTTTTATCGTATGCAAAAATAAATTGACCTATATTCCTCAGTGTTTTTGATCAGATTTTGCTCAGTTTTCCCATCAGGGTTTGGTCTTTTTGACTGTAGGTGGATTCTCTGGTTTCTCCTATCAAACAGTCTGTGAAAAATGGACGTCACACGACGGCATCAAAGTGCAGGATGACTTTTTCGCAGCCCCATAGACTTCGTCCATAAAAAACCCCCACAGAGGTGTGAACAGCTCCATAGACTGTAACAGGTAAGAGTTGTATTCATTGAAAACTGACTTTGAAATGAGCCCCATGGCCATATTCACACATTCAGTATTTGCTCAGTATTTTACATCAGTATTGGTAAGTGGAGCAATCAGAGGAAAGGGTGCGGAAAGGGCTAAAAGACCCCAGTGAAGTGGGAGGGGGGGGGGGCGGAATGGGGATTTTGGTGCAAAATTGAAGCACAAATTTTCATTACAAAAGGAGAAATCTGCAGCATAAATTTAGTGAGCTTCATAAATCCGCTGTGTATTTGTCTTCCCTAAAAAAAAAAGCTGCAAAAAAAAAAAAAAAAACTTTGTGTAACAAAAAGGGACAGAGGATCAATAATCATCGTATAATGTGACTCTATAACATCAGACCAGAACCATAACTGTAAAAGAAGAATGATCGTATGAGAATCGTACAATAGTAATTGTATCCCCGGCCATGAACGATCGGATCCAACCTCACTGGTGTAAAAACATAGTCGGGACGGACAGCGGCTCCGGTACCGCACAGAAAAAAACCTCTCCGCTGCAGCAGGCATCACATGATACCAGTATACTGAGGGGCAGGTATATATATATATATATATATATATATATATATATATATATGTGTGTGTATATGTGTATGTCGGGGTCCAATCCTCCGTTACTTCTTGCGCTTCTCCTCTCTCTGCGCCCTTCCTCCGGCTGTCTCCTCCATCATTCCTGCTCCTGCCGGGATCCCGGGTTTGGGGTCCCTTCCTCTGTGCACCCCTGTCCCCCGACACTAACCCGTCTCCTGGCGGTGGCCGCTCCGCTGCTCTGCGCCTTCTCCCTCCTGCACTTTCCGCTTTGCGCCCATTAGCGCCTCCACAGAGAAGGCGTGCGCCCGGGAGCTGAGAGCCATGGCGACTGACCCGCGGCTCCACAGCGCCGACACCAGGGGAGGCCGCACCCCGCACCCGGCACTGCAGCCTCCAATCAGCGGCCGGATCCGGGGGGCCCCGGGGGGGATCAGTGATCAGACGCAATGTGTGGTGACACCAGAGAGAAGTAGCGCACAATCCTGCGACTGCTGCTGTGTCAGCTCCTTCTACAGAGACGGACACTACAAGGGGATTGCACCGTGGGCTGTCAGACATTATATGTGTGATTGGGGGGCTGTTATCAGTCAGTACTGGGTGATGGGGGAATATGATTATTGGGGGCGATAATATCACATTATATATATATATATATATATACACTATGAATGGGGGACGCCACAGATCCGGCTGTATCTCTGCAGCTATGGATTATTCTCTATATGATATGTGACTGTATAGTGTCCGGTCAGCTACAGCTCCGGGTACTTTATATGTGACATTATTATTATTATTATTATTATTATTAGCAGCAGCATTATAATCATCACTGATAGAAACAATACAGAAGATGCGACTGCTTATTAGTATCACTGCTATTGTCTGTAATATACAGAGCGATGTGATCGGGCGATCAGTAACTCATCTGGATGTATACACACCTTATGTGTGTGTATATATATATATATATATATATATATATATATATATATATATATATATATATATATATATATATAGTGACCAAGATGTTATATAGTTGGGATTTATACAAGGATTCATGAAGCTATTAGATACAAACGGCAGAATATACACTTATAATAGAGGGAGTCTGGATATATATCTATCATCTATTATCTATCTATCTATCTATCTATATAGATATGTATATTACAGTTAGTAAGTAACTTCAAGAATCCTTGGAAAAGTCCCATATGTGGTATATATCTTATTATCACTGTGGAAATATTCTGCATTATATTGTATCACAATGATGGCTCTGACTGTTATAAGGGGGTATATATATATATATATATATATACACTCTAACACTCATCATCACGCCATATTGTGGTGCATTATATGATATATTAGGCTCTGACTTTATATTGTTATTATTACTATTATTATTAAGGAGGCATTATACATTATATTATATTAAGAGACTGTCTGTCCCTATATGATATTGCAGGGAAGATGTTATATATTATATTGTGTTGCATATTATGTCTCTCCTATATTTTTCTGTGTAATATTAAACATTATAGTGGTGTATTATATATGAGGTTCTTAGTCCATTAGTTTAGAGGAGACATTATGTATATATTAAACAGGACATATATATTACTGTGGAATATTGTATACTATGTATTATGGCCCTCCTTAAATTACTTATATAACAGTGTATTGTACTAGATATTAGGGCTCATATGTATATATATATATATACTGTATATCATAAAAATATTTTGTCTGTGGCTGTATAATATTACTAAGGACAAATATAATTTTGGGATATATTATATTTTGCATAATGGCACTCCCTATATCTCTAATCCCTAATATAACTATATACTATAATGGTGTAATATATTAGATTTTCGGACTCTCGTTATAAATATATATATATTTATTATTTATTATTACAGCGCCATTTATTCAATGGCGCTTTACATGTGAAAAAGGGGTATAATACAAGAACAATTACAATAATTTTGAACAAAACATGACGGCGACTGGTCCAGGAGGAGCGAGGACCCTGCCCGCGAGGGCTCACAATATATATATATATATATATATATATATATATATATACATATACAGGGTGCTCCAAAAGTAGGTGGACAGAAAATAATAACATTTATTTTGATTTATATATAAAATTATATTTACTAACACAAGCATAACATTGACAATTAAATTTTATTCTGAACAATAATACAAAAGCCCTTAAATGTTATCAGCGCAGGCGCTCACACTGTTCTCCATTACAATTTGCACAGCTTTGAAGTCGCCTCTTTCGCTTCGACAAACTTTTTTGCTCATTTAGTTGTTGCTCTAATGTTAAATACATGTTCTCATGATACCAGTAAATACAATTATGTCTGTTAATATGGCCGGATAATTTGAAAGAAGCTTCATCACTCCACATAATGTTATCTAAAATTACTGGATTTTCTTCAATTTCGTTAAGTATAATCTCAGTAAATTGCAGCCACCTGTCTGGATCATCCTCCAATAAACCATGAATTAGACGTGGACGATAAGCTTTCCACCCAATAGATTTCAGGATTTGCATGATAGAAGCTCGTGAAATTCCCAATTCCAGAGAGACTCTTCTGTGGACTTTTTGGACTCTGAACAAATGTTTCAGCAACAAATTGTTTCTTCTCTTCTGTACAGACGGTTTTGGGTCGAGCAGTTTTTGGAGCATTAAGGATTGAGCCAGTGGCATTGAATCTGTCACGAATGCGGTAAATGGTTTGTCTCTTTGCGGCTTGAGTACCAAATGTTTCAACCCAATTTGCTCTAATGGTTTCAGCATTTTGAGATTTCCAATACTCTGTTAAAATCCATTTTCTTTGATCTGTATTTAAATTATTTGTCATTATGTGTTATCTGAATTATCTGAAAAGAAAACAGATTTGGGGGAGATCTATCTGTGAAAACTAGATCTGTGAAACTGGCTCAGTTGCCCTTCGCAACCAATCAGATTCCACCTTTCATTTTCCAAAGAGTCTGTGAGGAATGAAAAGTGGAATCTGATTGGTTGCTAAGGGCAACTGAGCCAGTTTCACTTTACAGCATGTTTGATAAATCTCCCCCTTCATAACCTTATTACACTTTCTGTCCGCCTACTTTTGGACCACCCTGTATATATTATAGAAGTGCTTTACATTATGTATATATTATATCAGTGTATCATTATATATTTTTTTACTGTTTGGGTCTCACTATGAATGAGGACATATATATTATGATGGTGCATTATATTAGATGTTATGGCTGGAGGCATTAGATATCATGGAGGTGGTTATAGGTTGTTATTATATATTCCGTCTTTCACTGTATAATATGAGCGAACATTATAATATACTGATGAATTCTGTAATAAGGCTCTTACATACATTTACTGGAGACATTATATATTATGGTGGTTTATTATACATTATTATATGCTGTGGCTCTCACTATATAATATGTGGAGCGTTAGGTTTTAGGCTCTGATCATCTTTGTTCTGGACACATCCCTAGTTGCGTGTTCACACCTGAGACATTTGTGGCTGTTTTTATGCTGATAAATCCGCAGCGTCCCCTATAGTACAGATATTTTCTGGATATTCCCTACAATCTATGGATTCCTGATATATTATTATTAGTATTTCTGTAGTATCAGTATTTTCTGCTTCTGACATTTCTTACACCGAGTTCCCACCAGGAGCGTTTCGTGCGTTTTTGATGTTTCAGATTTCCTGCACCAATTCACTATATTACATTTACTGCATATTTTCAGCTACGATTTTTGTCTCTTTTTGGTCGTTTTCAATAAAACTGTTTTTGTTTTGTAAACTTCATGTCACTTAGTTTTGATAATACATTATTGATAAATTCCTGTGCCGATCACATGCATTTTTAGTGCGTTTCTGCTGCGGATTTCCCTCGTCTCATTGAAGTCTATGGGGAAAATCCTCAAATAAAAGGCATTTTTATTGCAAGAGAAACTGACTTGTTGCAGATTTCAAACAGGAACCGCGGATCAGTTTACACAGCGTCAGAAAAAAAAGTACAGAGGACACGAGATCTCCATAAATCCCATCCACACGATATACGGGAATAGCCATATACCATGGTATGTATTAGACTTTAAGAGACGGACCCTCAGTCTGCGCCATTAGGAGACGTTCACACCTTCAGGTAAATGTCATGAGTATTTTACAAACTGGAAATCATCATTCACATTCAGCCACATAGAGCTGTAAAAAAGGGCAAATCAGCTTAACAGACGAGACCTGCACGAAAACCAACATCTGTAAATTATGTGTATATATAACGTAATGGAGGACTCCCTGTATATTCTCTAATAATATACCGCCATATATATGTAATATTCAGATAATATGCCGCCATATATATACATAATATACAGATAATATGCCGCCATATATATACGTAATACACAGATAATATACCGCCATATATATGTAATATTCGGATAATATACTGCCATATATACGTAATGTACAGATAATATACCGCCATATATTATATACGTACTGTACAGATAAAATACCGCCATATATATGTAATATTCGGATAATATACCGCCATATATATGTAATGTACAGATAATATACCGCCATATATTATATACGTAATGTACAGATAACATACCGCCATATATATGTAATATTCGGATAATATAGCGCCATATATACGTAATGTACAGATAATATACCGCCATATATTATATACGTAATGTACAGCTAACATACCACCATATATATGTAATATACAGATAATATACAGCCAATCATATTTTGGGGTTGTGTTGCAGCCAATTGCATGGAGAACATTTCTCAGGTAGAGGGAACAATGGATTCAATGAAGTTTCAACAAATTCTTGATGTAATCATAACACAATCTGTAAAAAAGCTGAAGCTGAAAAGAGGATGGCTCCTACAAATGGATAATGATCCTAAACATAAGTCACAATCTACAATAGACGACCTCAAAAGGCGCAAGATGAAGGTTTTACAATGGCCCTCACAGTCCACTGATCTAAACATCATTGAAAATCTGTGGCTGGACCTCAAAATAGCAGAGCATGCAAGACGGCCCAGGAATCTCACAGAACTGGAAGAATTCTCCAAGGAAGAATGGAGGAAAATCCTCAAACAAGAATTGAAAGACTCTTGTCTGGCTACAAAAAGCGTTTACAAGCTGTGATACTTTCAAAAGGGGGCGCTACTAGGTACTAACCATGCAGGGCGCTGTGAAGTGAAGACCATTTCCGGTGACTACCTCTTGAAGCTCATCAAGAGAATGCCAAGAGTGTGCAAAGCAGTCATCAAAGCAAAAGGTGGCTACTTTGAAGAACCTAGAATATAAGACATATTTTCAGTTGTTTCACACTTTTTTATTAAGTATATAATTCCACATGTGTTAATTCATAGTTTTGATGCCTTCAGTGTGAATGTACAATTTTCATAGTCATGAAAATACAGAAAAATCTTTAAATGAGACGGTGTGTCCAAACTTTTGGTCTGTACTGTATATGGCGGTATATTATCTGTATTATCTCTGTATATGGCAGCATATTATTTGTATATTATCTCTGTATATGGTGGTACAGTGGGGAAAAAAAGTTCTCCCACTTAAAAAGATGAGAGAGGCCTGTAATTGACATCATAGGTCGACCTCAACTATGAGAGATAAAATGAGAAAACAAATCCTGAGAATCACATTCTGATTTGGAAAGAAATTTTTTTCAAATTTTGGTGAAAAATAAGTATTTGATCAATTACAAAAGTTCATCTGAATACTTTGTTATATAACCTTTGTTGGCAATGACAGAGGTGAAGCGTTTTCTGTAAGTCTTCACAGGTTGGCACACACTGTTGCTGGTATGTTGGCCCATTCCTCCATGCAGATCTCCTCTAGAGCGGTGATGTTTTGGGGCTGTCGCTGGGCAACATGGACTTTCAACTCCCTCCAAAGGTTTTCTATAGGGTTTAGATCTGGAGACTGGCTAGGCCACTCCAGGACCTTGAAATGCTCCTTACGGAGCCACGCCTTCGTTGCCCTGGCGGTGTGCTAGGGATAATTGTCATGCTGAAAGATCCAGCCTCGTTTCATCTTCAATGCCCTTGCTGATGGAAGGAGGTTTGCACTCAAAATCTCACGATACATGGCCCCATTCATTCTTTCAAGTACACGGATCAGTCGTCCTGGTCCCTTGGCAGAGAAACGGCCCCAAAGCATGATGTTGCCACCTCTATGCTTCACAGTAGGTATGGTGTTCTTTGGATGCAACTCAGCATTCTTTCTCCTCCAAACACGAGAAGTTGTGTTTCTACCAAACAGTTCTATTTTGGTTTCATCTGACCATATGACATTCTCCCAATACTCTTCTGGATCATCCAAATGCTCTCTAGTAAACTTCAGACGGGCCCGGACATGTAATGGCTTAAGCAGAGGGACACGTCTGGCACTGCAGGATCTGAGTCCCTGGTGGCGTAGAGTGTTACTGATGGTAGCCTGTGTAATGTTGGTCCCAGCTCTCTGCAGGTCATTCACTAGGTCCCCCCGTGTGGTTCTGGGATTTTTGCTCACCGTTCTTGAGATCATTTTGACCCCACGTGGTGAGATCTTGTGTGGAACCCCAGATCGAGGGAGATTATCAGTGGTCTTGTATGTCTTCCATTTTCTAATTATTGCTCCCACAGTTGATTTCTTCTTGCCTATTGCAGATTCAGTCTTCCCAGCCTGGTGCAGGGCTGCAATGTTGTTTCTGCTGTCCCTCGACAGCTCTTTGGTCTTCACCATAGTGGAGTTTGGAGTGTGACTGTTTGAGATTGCGGACAGGTGTCTTTTATACTGATAACAAGTTCAAACAGGTGCCAGTACTACAGGAAGTGAGCGGAGGACAGAGGAGCCAGTACTACAGGTAATGAGTGGAGGATAGAGGAGCCAGTACTACAAGTAATGAGTGGAGGACAGAGGAGCCAGTACTACAGGTAATGAGTGGAGGATAGAGGAGCCAGTACTACAGGTAATGAGTGGAGGACAGAGGAGCCAGTACTACAGGTAATGAGCGGAGGACAGAGGAGCCAGTACTACAGGTAATGAGTGGAGGATAGAGGAGCCAGTACTACAGGTAATGAGTGGAGGACAGAGGAGCCAGTACTACAGGTAATGAGCGGAGGACAGAGGAGCCAGTACTACAGGTAATGAGCAGAGGACAGAGGAGCCAGTACTACAGGTAATGAGCGGAGGACAGAGGAGCCAGTACTACAGGTAATGAGTGGAGGACAGAGGAGCCAGTACTACAGGTAATGAGCGGAGGACAGAGGAGCCAGTACTACAGGTAATGAGCGGAGGACAGAGGAGCCAGTACTACAGGTAATGAGCGGAGGACAGAGGAGCCAGTACTACAGGTAATGAGTGGAGGATAGAGGAGCCAGTACTACAGGTAATGAGTGGAGGATAGAGGAGCCAGTACTACAGGTAATGAGGGGAGGACAGAGGAGCCAGTACTACAGGTAATGAGCGGAGGACAGAGGAGCCAGTACTACAGGTAATGAGCGGAGGACAGAGGAGCCAGTACTACAGGTAATGAGCGGAGGACAGAGGAGCCAGTACTACAGGTAATGAGCGGAGGACAGAGGAGCCAGTACTACAGGTAATGAGCGGAGGACAGAGGAGCCAGTACTACAGGTAATGAGCGGAGGACAGAGGAGCCAGTACTACAGGTAATGAGTGGAGGACAGAGAAGCCAGTACTACAGGTAATGAGTGGAGGATAGAGGAGCCAGTACTACAGGTAATGAGTGGAGGACAGAGGAACCAGTACTACAGGTAATGAGTGGAGGATAGAGGAGCCAGTACTACAGGTAATGAGTGGAGGACAGAGGAGCCAGTACTACAGGTAATGAGTGGAGGACAGAGGAGCCAGTACTACAGGTAATGAGTGGAGGACAGAGAAGCCAGTACTACAGGTAATGAGTGGAGGATAGAGGAGCCAGTACTACAGGTAATGAGTGGAGGACAGAGGAACCAGTACTACAGGTAATGAGTGGAGGATAGAGGAGCCAGTACTACAGGTAATGAGTGGAGGACAGAGGAGCCAGTACTACAGGTAATGAGTGGAGGACAGAGGAGCCAGTACTACAGGTAATGAGTGGAGGATAGAGGAGCCAGCACTACAGGTAATGAGTGGAGGACAGAGGAGCCAGTACTACAGGTAATGAGCGGAGGACAGAGGAGCCAGTACTACAGGTAATGAGTGGAGGACAGAGGAGCCAGTACTACAGGTAATGAGTGGAGGACAGAGGAGCCAGTACTACAGGTAATGAGCGGAGGACAGAGGAGCCAGTACTACAGGTAATGAGTGGAGGACAGAGGAGCCAGTACTACAGGTAATGAGTGGAGGACAGAGGAGCCAGTACTACAGGTAATGAGTGGAGGACAGAGGAGCCAGTACTACAGGTAATGAGTGGAGGACAGAGGAGCCAGTACTACAGGTAATGAGTGGAGGACAGAGGAGCCAGTACTACAGGTAATGAGTGGAGGACAGAGGAGCCAGTACTACAGGTAATGAGTGGAGGACAGAGGAGCCAGCACTACAGGTAATGAGTGGAGGACAGAGGAGCCAGTACTACAGGTAATGAGTGGAGGACAGAGGAGCCAATACTACAGGTAATGAGCAGAGGACAGAGGAGCCAGTACTACAGGTAATGAGCGGAGGACAGAGGAGCCAGTACTACAGGTAATGAGTGGAGGACAGAGGAGCCAGTACTACAGGTAATGAGCGGAGGACAGAGGAGCCAGTACTACAGGTAATGAGCGGAGGACAGAGGAGCCAGTACTACAGGTAATGAGTGGAGGACAGAGGAGCCAGTACTACAGGTAATGAATGGAGGACAGAGGAGCCAGTACTACAGGTAATGAGTGGAGGATAGAGGAGCCAGTACTACAGGTAATGAGTGGAGGACAGAGGAGCCAGTACTACAGGTAATGAGCGGAGGAGAGAGGAGCCAGTACTACAGGTAATGAGTGGAGGACAGAGGAGCCAGTACTACAGGTAATGAGTGGCGGACAGAGGAGCCAGTACTACAGGTAATGAGTGGAGGACAGAGGAGCCAGTACTACAGGTAATGAGTGGAGGACAGAGGAGCCAGTACTACAGGTAATGAGTGGCGGACAGAGGAGCCAGTACTACAGGTAATGAGTGGAGGACAGAGGAGCCAGTACTACAGGTAATGAGTGGTGGACAGAGGAGCCAGTACTACAGGTAATGAGCGGAGGACAGAGGAGCCAGTACTACAGGTAATGAGTGGAGGACAGAGGAGCCAGTACTACAGGTAATGAGTGGAGGACAGAGGAGCCAGTACTACAGGTAATGAGTGGAGGACAGAGGAGCCAGTACTACAGGTAATGAGTGGCGGACAGAGGAGCCAGTACTACAGGTAATGAGCGGAGGACAGAGGAGCCAGTACTACAGGTAATGAGTGGAGGACAGAGGAGCCAGTACTACAGGTAATGAGTGGAGGACAGAGGAGCCAGTACTACAGGTAATGAGTGGAGGACAGAGGAGCCAGTACTACAGGTAATGAGCGGAGGACAGAGGAGCCAGTACTACAGGTAATGAGTGGAGGACAGAGGAGCCAGTACTACAGGTAATGAGTGGAGGACAGAGGAGCCAGGACTACAGGTAATGAGTGGAGGACAGAGGAGCCAGTACTACAGGTAATGAGTGGCGGACAGAGGAGCCAGTACTACAGGTAATGAGTGGAGGACAGAGGAGCCAGTACTACAGGTAATGAGTGGAGGACAGAGGAGCCAGTACTACAGGTAATGAGTGGCGGACAGAGGAGCCAGGACTACAGGTAATGAGTGGAGGACAGAGGAGCCAGTACTACAGGTAATGAGTGGCGGACAGAGGAGCCAGTACTACAGGTAATGAGTGGAGGACAGAGGAGCCAGTACTACAGGTAATGAGTGGAGGACAGAGGAGCCAGTACTACAGGTAATGAGTGGAGGACAGAGGAGCCAGTACTACAGGTAATGAGTGGAGGACAGAGGAGCCAGTACTACAGGTAATGAGTGGCGGACAGAGGAGCCAGTACTACAGGTAATGAGCGGAGGACAGAGGAGCCAGTACTACAGGTAATGAGTGGAGGACAGAGGAGCCAGTACTACAGGTAATGAGTGGAGGACAGAGGAGCCAGTACTACAGGTAATGAGTGGAGGACAGAGGAGCCAGTACTACAGGTAATGAGCGGAGGACAGAGGAGCCAGTACTACAGGTAATGAGCGGAGGACAGAGGAGCCAGTACTACAGGTAATGAGCGGAGGACAGAGGAGCCAGTACTACAGGTAATGAGTGGAGGACAGAGGAGCCAGGACTACAGGTAATGAGTGGAGGACAGAGGAGCCAGTACTACAGGTAATGAGTGGAGGACAGAGGAGCCAGTACTACAGGTAATGAGTGGAGGACAGAGGAGCCAGTACTACAGGTAATGAGTGGAGGACAGAGGAGCCAGTACTACAGGTAATGAGTGGCGGACAGAGGAGCCAGTACTACAGGTAATGAGCGGAGGACAGAGGAGCCAGTACTACAGGTAATGAGCGGAGGACAGAGGAGCCAGTACTACAGGTAATGAGCGGAGGACAGAGGAGCCAGTACTACAGGTAATGAGTGGAGGACAGAGGAGCCAGTACTACAGGTAATGAGTGGAGGACAGAGGAGCCAGTACTACAGGTAATGAGTGGAGGACAGAGGAGCCAGGACTACAGGTAATGAGTGGAGGACAGAGGAGCCAGTACTACAGGTAATGAGTGGAGGACAGAGGAGCCAGTACTACAGGTAATGAGTGGAGGACAGAGGAGCCAGTACTACAGGTAATGAGTGGAGGACAGAGGAGCCAGTACTACAGGTAATGAGTGGAGGACAGAGGAGCCAGTACTACAGGTAATGAGTGGAGGACAGAGGAGCCAGTACTACAGGTAATGAGTGGAGGACAGAGGAGCCAGTACTACAGGTAATGAGTGGAGGACAGAGGAGCCTCTTAAAGAAGAAGCTAAAGGTCTGTGAGAGACAGAAATCTTGCTTGTTTGTAATTGACCAAATACTTATTTTCCACCAAAATTTGAAAAAAAAATTTCTTTCCAAATCAGACAATGTGATTTTCAGGATTTGTTTTCTCACTTTGTCTCTCATAGTTGAGGTCGACCTATGATGTCAATTACAGGCCTCGCTCATCTTTTTAAGTGGGAGAACTTGCACAATTGGTGGCTGACTAAATACTTTTTTTCCCCCCTGTATATTATCTGTATATCATCTCTGTATATGGCGGTATATTATCTGTATCTACGGTAGTATATTGGATTTATATATAGTAAATATCTTTATCACATTAATCACTTAGTGGATAATAATTGATATTTATACCCCACGCCCCTTCCCCTCCTCCCCCACCTTGAGGACTGAGTGACACCGGTGTATTGTGCAGACAGTGACGCTTCCTAAGCTGCATGAATATACGTTCAGTTCTAGTTCTCATGCTACGATGTGGATTCATTATTTTACCTCTGGTCATTTACAGCAGGTGAATACAATCTATTGCTCTCTGTTATCATCCTCCTTCCTCGTGTGCCACCTCTGGACTCTCTGGCACAGTGATTGCTGCCCTCTGCTGGCTGTCACTGGTAATACTGATATTGTATCACTGACATTAGTAGCCTTACAGGGGTCCCGGGAGGTCCCTCCAGCTGTGGGGATGGCGGAGGGGGGACAGCACCGGCCTGCAGACTGACAGCCGAGATCAGGGGGATCATGAGACCTGAGTGTGAGGAACGTTCCGGACAACCAGGTTTATGCATGAACGTTGGTTTTCGGGTCTGTGATCTCGGCAGCGGCCGGTGTCGTGGGGCAGAACGTCCTGCGTCCCGCAGAGCAATAAATCTGGCGGCCAAGTCCAGGGAAGCCACAACTTCATCTTCATCCATGAGCTGGAAACCACAAGCTCCGGAGACGCGTCTGACAGATTCCACCGATCTAATCCCTGCGAGTCCCCAATCTACCGGAGCGCGAATGTCTGCGGCAAATGATTCACAATGTGTCGTATGAGAAGCTCCGGACCATAATCTGCAGCCGCCTGCGGAAGCCATTAGGAGAGTAAAATACCCACAATGCTCCATTGTATAAGGGGGTGCCCTGATGGGGGCAGAGGACTAAATGAGTCCATTCCCACTTAATGTAATTCTCTGGAAGGAACCGCAGCAACTCAGCCACGAAGTGGAGACCCTGTAACGTTACAGAGCGGGGAGCCGAATGCTGAGGAGCAGAAGGCAAAAAAGTCACCACCACTCTGCTGACCCCATAACTGCAGAGTCCAGACCTCCTCTGGTATAATCACTGCTCCCCCGTCGGGAGCTTCATGGCCGAGCAGCTGCATGCAGCTGTACATCACCAAGCACAATGCCGAGCGTCGGATTGAGTGGTGTAAAGCTGCCACCACTGGATGTGGGGGGGCACATACTTTTCTCCATATTAATGTCTATGGATGTAGATGAGGACAGAGAAGCCCCCGGAGGTGGATGTGGGGGGCACATACTTTCTCCATATTAATGGCTATGGATGTAGATAAGGACAGAGAAGCCCCGGAGGTGGATGTTGGGGGCACATACTTTTCTCCATATTAATGTCTATGGATGAAGATGAGGACAGAGAAGCCCCCGGAGGTGGATGTGGGGGGCACATACTTTTCTCCATATTAATGTCTATGGATGTAGGTGAGGACAGAGAAGCCCCCGGAGGTGGATGTGGGGGGCACATACTTTCCTCCATATTAATGTCTATGGATGTAGATGAAGGCAGAGAAGCCCCCGGAGGTGGATGAGGGGGGCACATACTTTTCTCCATATTAATGTCTATGAATGTAGATGAGGACAGAGAAGCCCCTGGAGGTGGATGTGGGGGGCACGTACTTTCTCCATATTGATGTCTATGGATGTAGATGAGGACAGAGAAGCCCCCGGAGGTGGATGTGGGGGGCACGTACTTTCTCCATATTAATGTCTATGGATGTAGATGAGGACAGAGAAGCCCCCGGAGATGGATGTGGGGGGCACATACTTTCCTCCATATTAATGTCTATGGATGTAGATGAAGGCAGAGAAGCCCCCGGAGGTGGATGAGGGGGGCACATACTTTTTTCCATATTGGTGTCTATGGATGTAGATGAAGGCAGAGATACTCCTGGAGGTAGATGGGAGGGGGGGGGGGGCACATACTTTCCCCCCTTTACTGTATGTGATGATCAGATTAGTGAGTGTATTAATTATAACGTTTCTCTTTGTAGGAGGTGCCTGTCTGGTGTAAGGAGACTTTTAGGCCATGCAATGCTCCTCTGGGAATTTAAATATGCAAATCGCTTCTTCAGTGAGGAGGACGAGAGCTTGAGTGCCACCTACAGGGGGCAGAAATCCTGAAAGTCAATAAATGCATCAATTGTAGTAACAGAAGTGACGCCGTGGCTGGAAGGCGACTGGACTGTCTATAATTTGGACGTCCACTATCTGATGTTCTTCATAGTCACTAATGACACCGGTCAGGTCTGATCACAGCCATCTGCTGATATGACTGCAGTGCATCAGTTTTCCTGTGGAGGCGCTGAAAATATTGTAAACAGTCCAGAAGGAGGAGCTATGAAAGAAGAAACTTGAACACTTGTCATCCTTAGTTGCCTGTTGAATGTGCTGTAAGGAAAGGCGTGGCTAAGAGATGAGGGTGTGGCTACAACATGAGGGTGTGGCTATGAGATGGGTGTGTCTATGGGATGGGCGTGTGTATGAGATGGGCATGTCTATGAGATGAGGGTGTGGCTATGAGATGGGTGTGTCTATGGGATGGGCGTGTCTATGAGATAAGGGTGTGGTTATGAGATGTGGGAGTAATTTGGATGAATTAATTGCAGGGCTTTTTTAGCCCCTTAAGGACAATTTTGGGGTTTGGGGACCTACTTCTTTTTTTTTTTTACTTTTTTATTTCATTGATGTGTGGCAGTCACTGCACTTTCTACTTTTACCATTCGGGGTGTGAATACATCGGCGCTTCTTATATGAAGTACATGTGCAAATTATAGCCATAATTCAGCATAAATGATAAATTCAGGAGACAGAAGTGTTTCATAACTGAAGAAAGAAGCAGACTTGTCTGATAAGATTTATTTATTAAAAAGTTTCATGTTTTATGCCAAGTTTGTTATTGTGTTTTTTGTGTTTTTTTTACTCCTGTGTGCTCAGTCGTGCGCACCGCGAGCTAATAGTCGAACACATGAGGACGTGTACATCAAAACTGGCGCACAACACAGCCACGTCCCGGCTGTCACACTTCTGTATGGACGTTGTAATTGCGCCAATCTCCCGACCATCGCCATCATACTTATCACGTTCCTCGGTGACACGGACCCTTCACCCCCGGGGCCGTCCTGGTGTGTGACCCCTGAGGCGTCAGGTTGCTCATAGTCATTTCCTCAAGTATGGTGGCGGCTTCGAATGCGTTCACCATTAGTAGCGCAGGAAAGTCGCGTGCAGCGGAATTTGGCGCCATCGCTTCTTCATCCTCTCGCCAGATCCCATCTCGCTGGCCGCTCCCCAGCAGCTGGGACTGCAGCTCATTAGGACGTAATAACATGGCACCTGGATGCAGCGAGTATCTCTCCCCCGGGGCGAGGTCTGGGTTTTATTTCCCGGCCGACATTCCATCCCGAGGACGAGCGCACGATGTCTGCAGGCGGAGAGATAAACGCCATCAATTTACAGCGCTACGGAATACGTGGCCCCATATAAAATACAACCTTGGGCTGCTGTGTAAAATGCAAAGAAAACAAGCGGCACTGGATTAAATATAGGCAGGATTCGGAGGTGTAAATCACGGCATGGGTTCAGGAACAGTCCAGAAATCAGTGTCTGTGATCACAGATCTCCGTGCAAGATAAAGCTCCATCACAGAAAGAAGAAGCCGAATATCAGCACAAACGTGCGGCCGTCTTTTCTAGGCCAAAGCTAATTCATAATGGAAAGAGGCAAAATGGAAAACTGTTCTGTGATCGAAATGTGAAACCATCCAGCTTGTGATCAAGGAGAGGAACCATCCAGCTTGTGCTCGAGGAGGGGGACTGTCCAGCTTGTGATCGAGGTGAGGGACCATCCAGCTTGTTATGGAGGAGAGGGACCATCCAGCTTGTGATCGAGGAGAGGAACCATCCAGCTTGTGATCGAGGAGGGGGACTGTCCAGCTTGTTATCGAGGAGGGGGACCACCCAGCTTGTGATCGAGGTGAGGGACCATTCAGCTTGTTATGAAGGAGAGGGACCATCCAGCTTGTTATCGAGGATAGGGACCACCCAGCTTGTTATCGAGGAGAGGGACCATCCAGCTTGTTATTGAGGAGAGAAACCATCCAGCTTGTTATCGATGAGTGGGACCATCCAGCTTGTTATCGAGGAGAGGGACTGTCCAGCTTGATATCGAGGAGAGGGATCATCCAGCTTGTTATCGAGGAGAGGGATCATCCAGCTTGGCCCCAAATGCTAACATATTGCACTACACAGAAACATTTAGATTGTATTTATATGCGTTGAGTTCAGGCTGCTAAATGAGCGTGATTGACAATATTGAAGTAGTTTGACGCTTGTTTCCCAGCCTCTTTATACCGGCAGAGGAAGAACGATGGGGACAGAACAATCACTAATAGATCAATCTGTGCCCATAGAGTATCATGTTATCAGCAGCACATCTGCAGTTCACACCGGGTGATGTGCTGCTGAGGACAACGATTTTATAAACAATCCAATCACTCAATGAACAGGCATCATTTTGCTTGTTTAGTATAGTGCGTCCCATAGTCCTCTATATAGTATAATGCACCTCCATAGTCCTCCATATATTATAATGCACTCCCACAGTCCTCCATATAGTATAATGCACTCCCCATAGTCCTCCATTCAGTATAATGCACCCCATCAGGGCTTGCGTCAGCACCCGGCGCACCCGGGCACGTGCCGGGGCCCTGAACATCTGAACATGCGGGAGGGCCCACTCGCCGTCGGGCACCAAGCTATGGGACCCGTGAGCGGAGGAGAGCGGTATCAGCACTCACCCCCCCCCCCGCTTGCTCAGGGCCCCGGCAGCCGGCATAGTACTTACCTCTCCCCGTGCCTCCGCAGCAGCTCCGTTCTCTTCCGCGTCTTCTTACAGTGACGTCCCAGGTCAGTGGATGCGGTGACGTCTTTCCACCGCACTCTCTCCTGAGCCGTCACAGCGCAGAGCGGGAAGACACCTGCGCGGGTAGGAGGCCGGAGCAGCGGCAGCAGGTGAGAAGTGAGGTGAGTATTTGATTTTTTTTTTCAATGTATGTAGGCATGGGGCACTATAAGGAAGGGGGGGTGTGACATCCTGCATGGGGCATGGGGCATTATATGGGGGGGAGAGGTGACATCCTGCATGGGGCATTATATGGTGGGGAGAGGTGACATCCTGCAATGGGGCATTATATGGGGGGGAGAGGTGACATCCTGCATGGAGCATTATATGGGGGGGTGACATCCTGCATGGGGCATTATAAGGGAGGGGGGTGTGTGACATCCTGCATGGGGCATTATAAGGGAGGGGGGTGTGACATCCTGCATGGGGCATTTATAAGGGAGGGGGGGTGACATCCTGCATGGGGCATTATAAGGGAGGGGGGGTGACATCCTGCATGGGGCATTAAAAGGGGGGGGAAGTGACATCCTGCATGTAGCATTATATGGGGGGGTGACATCCTGCATGGGGCATTATAAGGGAGGGGGGGTGTGACATCCTGCATGGGGCATTATAAGGGAAGGGGTGTGTGACATCCTGCATGGGGCATTATATGGGGGGGAGAGGTGACATCCTGCATAGGGCATTATATGGGGGGGTGACATCCTGCATGGGGCACTATATGGGGGGGTGACATCCTGCATGGGGCATTATAAGGGAGGGGGGGTGACATCCTGCATGGGGCACTATATGGGGGGGTGACATCCTGCACGGGGCATTATAAGGGAAGGGGGGTGTGACATCTTGCATGGGGCATTATATGGGGGGGAGGTGACATCCTGCATAAGGCATTATATGGGGGGGAGTGACATCCTGCATGGAGCATTATATGGGGGAAGTAACATCCTGCATGGGGCATTATATGGGGGGTGACATCCTGCATAGGTCATTATAAGGGAGAGGGGGTGACATCCTGCATGTGGCATTATAAGGGAGGGGAGGTGACATCCTGCATGGAGCATTATATGTGGGGGTGACATCCTGCATGGGGCATTATAAGGGAGGGGGGGTGACATCCTGCATGGGGCACTATATGGGAGGTGACATCCTGCATGGGGCATTATATGGGGGGGGTGACATCCTGCATGGGGCATTATATGGGGAGGTGACATCCTGCATGGGGCATTATATGGGGGGGAGAGGTGACATCCTGCATGGGGCATTATATGGGGGGAGAGGTGACATCCTGCATGGGGCATTATAATGGAGGGGGGGTGTGACATCCTGCATGGGGCATTAAAAGGAGGGGAAGTGACATCCTGCATGGGGCATTAAAAGGAGGGGAAGTGACATCCTGCATGGGGCATTAAAAGGGGGGGGAGTGACATCCTGCATGGGGCATTATATGGGGGGGGACAAGTGACATCCTGCATGGGGCATTATAAGGGGGGGAAGTGACATCCTGCATGGGGCATTATAAGGGGGGTGACATAATGCATGGGGCATTATAAGGGGGGTGACATCCTGAATGGGGCAATATAAGGGGGGGGGTGACATCCTGCATGGGGCATTATAAGGGGGGGGTGACATAATGCATGGGGCATTATAAGGGGGGGTAACATAATGCATGGGGCATTATAAGGGGGGGTGACATCCTGCATGGGGCACTATATGGGGGGAACAACCTGCATGGGGCACTATATGGGGGGAACAGCCTGCATGGGGTATTATAAGGGGGGAACAGCCTGCATGGAGCCTTATATGGGGGCCAGTATCCTGCATGGAGCGTTACAAGGGGGCCAGTTTCCTGTATGGAGCGTTATATGGGGGCCAGTATTCTGTGTGGAGCGATTCGCCGGTTTCTGAACTATTGTAGAATTTACAATAGATATCGGTCATGTAATGTAAGATGTGAAATCTTTGGCATTGTGCTATATATATATACAGTGCCTACAAGTAGTATTCAACCCCCTGAAGATTTAGCTGGTTTGATAAGATGCAAATAAGTTAGAGCCTTCAAACTGCATTCGAGAGTAGGTTTTATGAACAGAAGCATAAATCTTACAAACCAAAAAGTTATGTTGCTCAGTTGAATTTTATTAAATTTTAAACATAAAAGTGTGGGTCAATTATTATTCAACCCCTATGTTTAATATTTTGTGGAATAACCCTTGTTTGAAATTACAGCTAATAATCGTCTTTTATAAGACCTGATCAGGCCGGCACAGGTTTGTGGAGTTATCTTGGCCCACTCCTCCATGCAGATCTTCTCCAAGTTATCTAGGTTCTTTGGGTGTCTCATGTGGACTTTATTCTTGAGCTCCTTCCACAAGTTTTCAATTGGGTTAAGGTCAGGAGACTGACTAGGCCACTCCAACACCTTGACTTTTTCCCTCTTGAACCAGGCCTTGGTTTTCTTGGCTGTGTGCTTTGGGTCGTTGTCTTGTTGGAAGATGAAATTACGACCCATCTTAAGATCCTTGATGGAGGAGCGGAGGTTCTTGGCCAAAATCTCCAGGTAGGCCGTGCTATCCATCTTCCCATGGATGCGGACCAGATGGCCAGGCCCCTTGGCTGAGAAACAGCCCCACAGCATGATGCTGCCACCGCCATGCTTGACTGTAGGGATGGTATTCTTGGGGTCGTATGCAGTGCCATCCAGTCTCCAAACGTCACGTGTGTGGTTGGCACCAAAGATCTCGATCTTGGTCTCATCAGACCATAGAACCTTGAACCAGTCTGTCTCAGAGTCCTCCAAGTGATCATGAGCAAACTGTAGACGAGCCTTGACATGACGCTTTGAAAGTAAAGGTACCTTACGGGCTCGTCTGGAACGGAGACCATTGCGGTGGAGTACGTTACTTATGGTATTGACTGAAACCAATGTCCCCACTGCCATGAGATCTTCCCGGAGCTCCTTCCTTGTTGTCCTTGGGTTAGCCTTGACTCTTCGGACAAGCCTGGCCTCGGCACGGGAGGACACTTTCAAAGGCTGTCCAGGCCGTGGAAGGCTAACAGTAGTTCCATAAGCCTTCCACTTACGGATGATGCTCCCAACAGTGGAGACAGGTAGACCCAACTCCTTGGAAAGGGTTTTGTACCCCTTGCCAGCCTTGTGACCCTCCACGATCTTGTCTCTGATGGCCTTGGAATGCTCCTTTGTCTTTCCCATGTTGACCATGTCTGAGTGCTGTTCACAAGTTTGGGGAGGGTCTTAAATAGTCAGAAAAGGCTGGCAAAAGAGATCTTTAATCCACACATGTGAAGCTCATTATTCTTGGTGCCTGAACTACTTCTTAATACTTTAGGGGGACCAAACAGAATTCTTGTGGTTGAGGGGTTGAATAATAAATGACACTCTGAATTAACTTTTAACGTTTTAAAACAAACAAACAAAAAAAAAAAAAAAAAAAATTTGCTGCAGTGCATTTCCCACTTCCAGGCTGATCTACAGTACAAATGTCACAATGCCAAGTTAATTCCGCATGTGTCAACCAGCTAAATCTGCAGGGGGTTGAATACTACTTGTAGGCACTGTATATATATATACATATATATATATATATATATATATATATATATATATATATATATACACACTGCTCAAAAAAATAAAGGGAACACTTAAACAACACAATGTAACTCCAAGTCAATAACACTTCTGTGAAATCTACCTGCCCAGTTATGAAGCAACACTGATTGTGAATCAATTTCTCCTGCCGTTGTGCAAATGGAACAGACAACTGTTAGAAATGATAGGCAATTAGCAAGATGCCCCCTATAAAGGAGTGGTTCTGCAGGTGGTGACCACCAGACCATTTCTCAGTTCTCATCCTTTTTGGCTGTCGTTTTGGTCACTTTTTCATTTTGCTATTGCTCTCACCCCTGGAGGTACAGTAGCATGAGAGGGTGTCTACAGTACAACCCACAGAAGTTGCTCAGGTAGTGCAGCTCATCCAGGATGACACATCAGTGCGAGCTGTGGCAAGAAGGTTTGCTGTGTCTGTCAGCACAGTGTCCAGAGCATGGAGCAGATACCAGGAGACGTGGAGGGGGCCGTAGGAGGGCAACAACCCAGCAGCAGGACCGCTACCTCTGCCTTTGTGCAAGGAGGAACAGGAGGAGCACTGCCAGAGCCCTGCAAAATGACCTCCAGCAGGCCACAAATGTGCATGTGTCTGCACAAACGGTTAGAAACCGACTCCATGAGGGTGGTATGAGGACCCGACGTCCACAGATGGGGGTTGTGCTCACAGCCCAACACCGTGCAGGACGCTTGGCATTTGCCACAGAACACCAGGATTGGGAAAATCGCCACTGGCATTCCTGTGCTCTTCACAGATGAAAGCAGGTTCACACTGAGCACGTGACAGACGTGACAGAGTCTGGAGACGCCATGGAGAGCGATCTGCTGCCTGCAACATCCTTCAGCATGAACGGTTTGGCAGCGGGTCAGTAATGGTGTGGGGTGGCATTTCTTTGGAGGGCCGCACAGCCCTCCATGTGCTCTCCAGAGGTAGCCTGACTGCCATTAGGTACCGAGATGAGATCCTCAGACCCCTTGTGAGACCATATGCTGGTGCGGTTGGCCCTGGGTTCCTCCTAATGCAAGACAATGCCAGACCTCATGTGGCTGGAGTGTGTCAGCAGTTCCTGCAAGATGAAGGCATTGAAGCTATGGACTGGCCGCCCGTTCCCCAGACCTAAATCCGATTGAGCACATCTGGGACATCATGTCTCGTTCCATCCACCAACGTCACGTTGCACCACAGACTGTCCAGGAGTTGGCGGATGCTTTAGTCCAGGTCTGGGAGGAGATCCCACAGGAGACCATCCGCAACCTCATCAGGAGCATGCCCAGGCGTTGTAGGGAGGTCATACAGGCACGTGGAGGCCACACACAATACTGAGCCTCATCAGGAGCATGCCCAGGCGTTGTAGGGAGGTCATACAGGCACGTGGAGGCCACACACAATACTCAGCCTCATCAGGAGCATGCCCAGGCGTTGTAGGGAGGTCATACAGGCACGTGGAGGCCACACACAATACTGAGCCTCATCAGGAGCATGCCCAGGCGTTGTAGGGAGGTCATACAGGCACGTGGAGGCCACACACAATACTGAGCCTCATTGTGACTTGTTTTAAGGACATTACATCAAAGTTGGATCAGCCTGTAGTGTGTTTTTCCACTTTAATTTTGGGGGTGACTCCAAATCCAGGCCTCCATTGGTTAATAAATGTGATTTCCATTGATGATTTTTGTGTGATTTTGTTGTCAGCACATTCAGCTTTCTACAGAACAAAGTATTCAATGAGAATATTTCATTCATTCAGATCTAGGATGGGTTATTTGAGTGTTCCCTTTATTTTTTTGAGCAGTGTATATATCTTTATATATAATCGTCTTATCCCGTCTGTCTGTCTGTCTGTCTTTCTGTCTGTCGGTCTGTCTGTCCTGGAAATCCCGCGTCGCTCATTGGTCCGGCAGCGACCAATCAGCGCCGTGGGATTTTCTGAAAAAAGATGGCGGCTGTTAGCGGCTCATCTGCGGGACGGAGCTCAGCGGCGATGCAGCCGGGAGATGACCGGCGCGAGGCGCTCATCTCCCGGCCGGTAGCAGCGGAAGGACCCCGACCGCCGGCGCCGCTGACCTCCATGCGGAAGGGAGGACCGGGGAGCGGCGCTGCGGGTCGGGATACTTCTGCTGCGAGCGCCCGTTCATGTCCCGGGTTCTCGCTGTGGAAGTACCCGCACAGGCAGCGCCGCTCCCCGGTCCTCACCAAGACGATTTGATGATTGGTCGCGGTCTTCGGACCCGACCAATCACTGATCTTACCGCAAAAGTTAAACACTGCTGTGCTGATTGGTCGCCGACGCCGGGCGCGTCCAATCACCGATTTTGGCGCCACATTTAAATAGCAATCAGCACAGCGGTGTTTAAATGTGGAGCCAAGATCGGTGATTGGTCGCGGCCGATATTTAAATGTGACGCCAAAATCGGTGATTGGTCGCGGGCAGCGTCTGCGACCAATCAGCACAGCGGTGTTTAACTTTTGCGGCAAGATCAGTGATTGGTCGTGGGCCAAGACCGCGACCAATCACCGATTTGTGCGGCACATTTAAATAGCGGCCGCGACCAATTGGATGTCAGCGCCGCTCCCCGGTCCTCCCTTCACACCCTAGGCGCATGGATGTCAGCGGCGCTGCCTGTGCGGATACTTCCGCTGCGAGAACCCGGGACATGAGCGGGCGCTCGCAGCAGAAGTATCCCAACCCGCAGCGCCGCTCCCCGGTCCTCCCTTGACTCCCTAGCCGCTGATGTCCCCACAGTATCCGCATGGTGTTACAAAGGTCCGGACATTTGTGTTAAAAATCGCTGATTGGTCGCTGGCGCTGCTCGTGACCAATCACCGATTTGGCCGCCACATTTAAATATCGCCGCGACCAATCACCGATCTTGGCGCCACATTTAAACACCGCTGTGCTGATTGGTCGCGGACGCTATTTAATGTTGCGCCCAAATCAGTGATTGGTCGCGGTCTTGGCCCGCAATCAATCACTGATCTTGCCGCAAAAGTTAAACACCACTGTGCTAATTGGTCGCGGACGCTGCCTGCGACTAATCACCGATTTGGGCGCCAAATTTAAATATCGGCCGCGACCAATCACCGATCTTGGCTCCACATTTAAACAACGCTCTGCTGATAGGTCGCGGACGGCAGCCGCGACCAATCAGCGAGATTGGCGCCAAATTTAAACAACGCTCTGCTGATAGGTCGCGGACGCCAGACGCGACCAATCAGCGAGATTGGGGCCAAATTTAAATAATGCTATGATCTCCCGACGGCAAGTGTGAACGGAGGACCGAGGAGCGGCGCCGCCGGTCAGGATGCTTCTGCTGCGAGCAGCCGCTCATCTCCCAGCTGCTCGCAGCGGAAGTACCCGCACAGGCAGCGCCGCCCCCCGGTCCTCACTAATACGACGCTGATTGGTTGCGGCCGCCGGCCCCGACCAATCATCGATATGGGCGGCAAATTTAAACCCCGCTCTGCTGATTGGTCGCGGTGGCCGGCCCCGACCAATCAGCGATTTTGGTGGCAAATTGAAATACCGCTCTGCTGATTGGTCGCGGCTGGCGGTAGCGACCAATCAGCAAGATTGGCGCCAAATTTAAACAACGCTCTGCTGATTGGTCGCGGATGACAGCCGACCGCGACCAATCAGGGAGATTAGCGCAAAATTTAAACAACGCTATATTGATTGGTCGCGGACGCCAGCCGCGACCAATCAGCGAGATTGGCGCCAAATTTAAACAACGGTCTGCTGATTGGTCGCGGACGGCAGACGCGACCAATCAGCGAGATTGGCGCCAAATTAAAACAATGCTCTGCTGATTGGTCGCGGTCACCGGCCGCGACCAATCAGCAGTATTGGCGCCAAATTTAAACACCGCTCTGCTGATTAGTTGCAACCACCGGCCGTGACCAATCACCGATATTGGCGCCAAATTTAAACACCGCTTCACTGATTGGTCGGGGTGGCCGGCCGCGACCAATCAGCGATATTGGCGCCATATTTAAACACCGCTCTGCTCATTGGTCGCGGTTACCGGTCACGAATAACCAGCATTATTGGCGACAAATTTAAACACCGCTCTGCAGATTGGTCGCGGCCGTGACCAATCACCATTTTTGGCGCCAAATTTAAATACCGCTCGGCTGATTGGTCGCGACCGCCGGCCGCAAACAATCAGCATTATTGCCGCCAAATTTAAACCCCGCTCTGCTGATGGGTCGCGTTCGCTGGCTGTGACCAATCAGCATTATTGGCGCCAAATTTAAACCCCGGTCTCCTGATTAGTTGCGACCACCGGCCGTGACCAATCTGCGATATAGGCGCCAAATTAACACCGCTCTGCTGCTTGCGCCCGGTCGGCCGCATACCTATTCTAGAATACCTAATGCGTTAGAATCGGGCCACCATCTAGTATATATATATATATATATATATATATATATATATATATATACATACAGTACAGACCAAAAGTTTGGACACACCTTCTCATTTAATGATTTTTCTGTATTTTCATGACTTTGAAAATTGTACATTCACACTGGAGGCATCAAAACTATGAATTAACACGTGGAATTATATACTTAACAAAAAAGTGTGAAACAACTGAAAATATGTCTTATATTCTAGGTCATGGGCGTACCCAGGATCAAAACTGGGGGGGGGGGGCAAACCATGGTCACAGATACCGAAGAGAAATATATATATAGTACAATGCAAAGATTTCACTTCTTACATTACATGAGTGATATCTATTGTAAATTCCACAATAGCTCAGAAACCGGCAAATCGCTCCACACAGTATACTGGCCGCCATAAAATGCCCCATTCAGGATACTGGTCCCCATATAACGCTCCATACAGGATACTGGCCCCCATATAACGCTCCATACAGGATACTGGCCCCCATATAACGCTCCATACAGAATACTGGCTCCCATATAATGCTCCATACAGGATACTGGCCCCCATATAACGCTCCATACAGAATACTGGCCCCCATATAACGCTCCATGCAGGATACTGGCCCCCATATAACGCTCCATGTAGGATACTGGCCCCCATATAACGCTCCATACAGAATATTGGCTCCCATATAACGCTCCATACAGGATACTGGCCCCCATATAACGCTCCATACAGGATACTGGCCCCCATATAATGCTCCATACAGAATACTGGCCCCCATATAACGCTCCATGCAGGATACTGGCCCCCATATAACGCTCCATGCAGGATACTGGCTCCCATATAATGCTCCACACAGGATACTGGCCCCCATATAACGCTCCATACAGAATACTGACCCCCATATAACGCTACAGGCAGGATACTGGCCCCCATGTAACGCTCCATGCAGGATACTGGCCCCCATATAACGCTCCATGCAGAATACTGGCCCCCATATAACGCTCCATGCAGGCTGTTACCCACACATAATGCCTCATGCAGGCTGTTCCCCCCCACATAATGCCCCACGCAGGCTGTTCCCTCCACATAATGCCCCACGCAGGCTGTTCCCCCCACATAATGCCCCATGCAGGCTGTTCCCCCCCATATAATGCCCCATGTAGGATGTGACCCCACCTTATAATGCCCCATGCAGGATGACACCCCCCCTTCCTTATAATGCCCCATGCAGGATGTCACCCCCCCTCCCTTATAATGCCCCATGCAGGATGTCACACACACCCCCTCCCTTATAATGCCCCATGCAGGATGTCACCCCCCCTTATAATGCCCCATGCAGGATGTCACCCCCCCCTTATAATGCCCCATGCAAGATGTCACCCCCCCCCCTTATAATGCCCCATGCAGGATGTCACCCCCCCCCTTATAATGCCCCATGCAGGATGTCACCCCCCCCTTATAATGCCCCATGCAAGATGTCACCCCCCCCCCTTATAATGCCCCATGCAGGATGTCACCCCCCCCTTATAATGCCCCATGCAAGATGTCACCCCCTCCCTTATAATGCCCCATGCAAGATGTCACCCCCCCCCCTTATAATGCCCCATGCAGGATGTCACACACCCCCACCTCACCCCCCTCCCTTATATTGCCACAGGCCTCCATATAATAAAAAAAAAAATCAAATACTCACCTCACATCTCACCTGCTGCCGCTGCTCCGGACTCCTCAGCGTCGCCGGCCTCATCCCGCTCTGCGCTGTGACTGCTCAGGAGAGAGCGCGGTGTAAAGACGTCACAGTGCAGCAGCTGCGGAAGAGACCGGAGCTGCTGCGGAGGCACGGGGAGAGGTAAGTATTGTGCCGGGTGCCGGGGCCCTGATCAAGCAGGGGGGAGCGGGCGCTGACGGTGAGGGACCCCCCCCGCCTGCTCAGGGCCCCGGCATTTGCCCGGGTGCGCGGGGGCTGACGCCGGCCCTGGTGTGCGGCTTGCGTGTCTGCTTCTAGGGGGGGGCAGCTGCCCCCCCCTGCACCACGGTGGGTGCGCCCATGTTCTAGGTTCTTCAAAGTAGCCACCTTTTGCTTTGGTGACTGCTTTGCACACTCTTGGCATTCTCTTGATGAGCTTCAAGAGGTAGTCACTGGAAATGGTTTTCACTTCAGAGGTGTGCCCTGTCAGGTTTAATAAGTGGGATTTCTTGCCTTATAAATGGGGTTGGGACCATCAGTTGTGTTGTGCAGAAGTCTGGTGGATACACAGCTGATAGTACTACTGAATAGACTGTTAGAATTTGAATTATGGCAAGAAAAAAGCAGCTAAGTAAAGAAAAACGAGTGGCCATCATTACTTTAAGAAATGAAGGTCAGTCAGTCCGAAAAATTGGGTAAACTTTGAAAGTGTCCCCAAGTGCAGTTGCAAAAACCATCAAGCACTACAAAGAAACTGGCTCACATGAGGACCGCCCCAGGAAAGGAAGACCAAGAGTCACCTCTGCTTCTGAGGATAAGTTTATCCGAGTCACCAGCCTCAGAAATCGCTGGTTAACAGCAGCTTAGATAAGAGACCAGGTCAATACCACACAGAGTTCTAGCAGCAGACACATCTCTACAACAACTGTTAAGAGGAGACTTTGTGCAGCAGGCCTTCATGGTAAAATAGCTGTTACGAAGCCATTGCTAAGGACAGGCAACAAGCAGAAGAGACTTGTTTGGGTTAAAGAACACAAGGAATGGACATTAGACTAGTGGAAATCGGTGCTTTGGTCTGATGAGTCCAAATTTGAGAACTTTGGTTCCAACCACCGTGTCTTTGTGCGACGCAGAAAAGGTGAACGGATGGACTCTACATGCCTGGTTCCCACCGTGAAGCATGGAGGAGGTGTGATGGTGTGGGGGGCTTTGCTGGTGACACTGTTGGGGATTTATTCAAAATTGAAGGCATACTGAACCAGCATGGCTACCACAGCATCTTGCAGCGGCATGCTATTCCATCCGGTTTGCGTTTAGTTGGACCATCATTTATTTTTCAACAGGACAATGACCCCAAACACACCTCCAGGCTGTGTAAGGGCTATTTGACCAAGAAGGAGAGAGATGGGGGGCTACACCAGATGACCTGGCCTCCACAGTCACCAGACCTGAACCCAATCGAGATGGTTTGGGGTGAGCTGGACCGCAGAGTGAAAGCAAAAGGGCCAACAAGTGCTAAGCATCTCTGGGAACTCCTTCAAGATTGTTGGAAGACCATTTCCGGTGACTACCTCTTGAAGCTCATCAAGAGAATGCCAAGAGTGTGCAAAGCAGTCATCAAAGCAAAAGGTGGCTACTTTGAAGACCCTAGAATATAAGACATATTTTCAGTTGTTTCACACTTTTTTGTTAAGTATATAATTCCACATGTGTTAATTCATAGTTTTGATGCCTTCAGTGTGAATGTACAATTTTCAACGTCATGAAAATACAAAAAAATCTTTAAATGAGAAGGTGTGTCCAAACTTTTGGTCTGTACTGTATAATGCACTCCCCATAGTCCTCCACATAGTATAATGCACTACCCAAAGTCCTCCATATAGTATAATGTGCCCCATAGCCCTCCATACAGTTTAAGGCAAACCCCATAGCCCTCCATATAGAATAATACACTCCCCATAGCCCTCCATATAGTATAATGTAGCCTATAGTCCTTCATATTGTATAATATTACATATCCCATAACCCTCTAAATAATATAATACACTCCTCTTAACCCTCCATATAGTACAATACACTCCCCATAAGAGTATAATGCAGCCCCCATATACAGTATACATGACCCTGGCACAATGGTAGACATGACCCTGGCACAATGGTGGACACGACCCGGGCACAATGATGGGACACGACTCGGGCACAATGGTGGGACACGACCTGTGCACAATGGTGGACACGACCTGGGAACAATGGTGGACACGACCCGGGCACAATGGTGGGACACGACCTGGGCACAATGGTGGGACACGACTCGGGCACAATGGCGGGACACGACCCTTGCACAATAGTGGGACACGACCCGGGCACAGTGGGGGGACACGACCCGGGCACAATGGGGGGACACGACCCGGGCACAGTGGTGGACACGACCTGGGCACAATGGGGGGACACAGCCCGGGCACAATGGGGGGACACGACCTGGACACAATGGGTGGACACGACTCGAGCACAATGGGGGGACACGACCCGGGCACAGTGGTGGGACACGACCCTTGCACAGCAGTGGGACACGACCAGGGCACAATGGGGGGACACGACCAGGGCACAATGCTCTGAGATTTGTTGCCGCCATCAATTGGAGAAATGTCCGACGTTCACCTTCTGATCTGTTCTCTGTTCTTTGTGATGAAATATGGAGA
Source organism: Phyllobates terribilis (assembly GCF_046119375.1). Taxonomy (NCBI): domain Eukaryota; kingdom Metazoa; phylum Chordata; class Amphibia; order Anura; family Dendrobatidae; genus Phyllobates; species Phyllobates terribilis. The sequence goes on along the minus strand of NW_027362767.1, from coordinate 435,416,590 downwards.
TTAGAGATCTCCAGATCATCACGTTCTGGGTTTCTATACAGTTTACAGCGACCCACTTTTTTTGCAGTTGGGTTTGTACTTTTGCATTGTGACACTATGGGGGGGCTGAGATCGGTGACCCTTCATCTGTACAAGCTCCACCAACTGCGCCTTAAAGGTCTCTTCCTGTTCTGTAGGCGTCAGCGCGTTAGTAAGAGGTCGTGTCACCCCTCTTGACCCCGGAACACGAGGACATCAATAACCGCGGTGCGATTTCTTGGTGTTTTGCGCCTCCTCCCATCAATCATCATGAGGTGGTGAAATGTTCTGGAAATGATCAGATCCTCCTAATCCCCGGACTCCATCACAGAGGTCACTCTGCCTAATCCCAGGCACCACCAGACAGACCCGTCCATCTCTCTGTGGCCCCTAGGGGCCTAATCCTCCAACCTCACACGCATCTGCAAGGAAATCATAATATCCTCCGGCTCATATTCTCCGCCTGCCGAACCTGCAGCCCCTGGATAGTCCCAAAGCTGCGGCTCAATCACTGTAAAAGGGCAGATTCGCCTCATTTCATGCAGTAATCTTCTGTATAACGGTGAACTCTGAACATCCGATCTCTGCATTCTTCTGTAACAAACTAAGTTACTGACTCCAGTCACCTCCAGAGCTGCAGTCACTATTCTGCTGTTATATCATGTCTTATCCTCCATTCACCTCCAGAGCTGCAGCCACTATTCTGCTGTTATATCATGTCTTATCCTCCATTCACCTCCAGAGCTGCAGTCACTATTTTGCTGCTACATCGTGTCTTCTCCTCCAGAGCTGCAGTCACTATTCTGCTGTTACATTGTGTCTTATCCTCCAGTCACCTCCAGAGCTGCAGTCACTATTCTGCTGTTGCATCTTGTCTTATCCCCCAGTCACCTCCAGAGCTGAAGTCACTATTCTGCTGTTACATCGCGTCTTATCCTCCAGTCACCTCCAGAGCTGCAGTCACTATTCTGCTGTTGCATCTTGTCTTATCCCCCAGTCACCTTCAGAGCTGCAGAAACTATTCAGCTGTTACATTGTCTTATCCTCCAGTCACCTCCAGAGCTGCAGTCATGCATCAGGCTAATCAACACAGAAGCAGCTGATATCTCTCTCCAGTCCATCATTTTCGCTTGGTAACACACCAGTACCTATGAAGAGCATTGGGTTAACCCAACAGTTTTGCATTTATACAGCTGAGTTTCAATTCACTGACTGCAGGAAGGGATCTTGAAAATGTCAGGAAATAGCAACACAAAGTGGAGAACTGATCCAGACTGAGGAAACTGCCAAAAAGTTCCTCTACTTTTTGCCAGAAAATGTTTTTGATAAATTGTCACCAAAGTCTAGAAGAAAGTTGTTGAACTTATGACACTTTCCACATGATTTCCTCCTGGCTTTCAGGATCTCTGCTTGCTGTCAGTGAATCATTGGTGTTTAGTGTCCTGGTGCTCTGACCCCGCTGACCCGCCGCGCCGTCCTGCCACTTCCTCTTGTCAGAGATTTATTGGTAATTATTGCGCTGCTTGTAAAGCCCCCATGAGCGGCGCGGGCGCGATTATTCGGATCCGTCGTGGTTTTCGACCTCCTTGGGCTTTATTGAATTATCCCCTGGTTTTATAAGGGTCTCGGGTTTCGCTCGTAGACGGGTCGTGTTCACAAACCATGTAAAGAGCAGCGACGAGAACTGAAAACACATGGCGGAGCCGGCGCGAGGTTTACGAGTCTCTACAGCTGCGCTTTTATTACGCTCTGCTGAACGAGCCGCAAGAACGGCAAGAATCAGAGCATATTACATGCCATAAATCAGGGGCGCGGCGCGAATACGAGAGACGGGCGCGACCCGCGCAGCACGAGACCGCGGGACGCTGAAATCTTACGGTGTCTCATGGGTATTTAAAGTGCCAGAAAATAACACCCGAGCATTTCATGCCTTAGTCCCAGGAAGCTGAGGGTTTGTTACAATGTATCAGTGCATTTTATCCTCCTGAGCAAAGCAGATCAGTTGTACAAATCCCTTCCTACACTGACACATTGTTACAGGTCTTCAGCTGTGTAAGCGGAACTAGGTCAGGACACAGCTCGGTGAAATTTATAAAAGAAGGGTTAGGGGCGGCCGTCGCCGGGTCATTGCAGTTCTCCCCCACGGCCTCATGTCAGGGGTCCGGGCTGTCGGTTCTTAAAAATTTGCTCAAAATAATATAAGGCGGAGGCCGATGTTCGGGGAGCGCAGGGGGTGCAGGGATGAGTCCTGACTGCTGGCAGAGCATCACACGTCCTGCAGAGCATTAACATGTTACTTTAATATCCGTGGTCCGATCATCGCCGGCGCCGCGGACACAACACGGGAATATAGCCCAGATGTGACTTATTGTAATTATTATACGCCATAAGTCATCTCTGAGGAGTGGAGGAGGGGTCCGGTCACAGGATTATCACAGGAGATCAGGGGTCCGTGGAGGGGCCACAGTCATGATCATGTCACCGTCACGTACCCATAGAAAAATGAATCAGAGAAGGGCAAACAAGAGTGGGGGAAGGGCCAATAGCCCACAATGTTCAGGTAGATCCATGGGTTGTCAGATTCCTTCCATTCTAAGCCCCTCAATCTGCTGATCGGAGCCAAAAGTAAGATCTCCATTTATCTAATACTGATGACTTTTTCTTTTTTTTACAGCAAATATTGCTGATAGCTTGAGATACACTAGGGGGAGCTCCCTGTATAGAGGGATACATTATAAGATTCTGTCTACAGCCACCACTAGGGGGAGCTCCCTGTATACAGAGATACATGATAAGATTCTGTCGGCAGCCACCACTAGGGGGAGCTCCCTGTATACTGAGATACATGATAAGATCCTGTCTGCAGCCACCACTAGGGGGAGCTCCCTGTATACAGAGATACATGATAAGATTCTGTCTGAATTCACCACTAGGGGGAGCTCCCTGTATACAGAGATACATGATAAGATTCTGTCTGCAGCCACCACTAGGGGAAGCTCCCTGTATACAGAGATACATGAGAAGATCCTGTCTGCAGCCACCACTAGGGGGAGCTCCCTGTATACAGAGATACATGATAAAATTCTGTCTGCAGCCACCACTAGGGGGAGCTCCCTGTATACAGAGATACATGATAAGATTCTGTCTGCAGCCACCACTAGGGGGAGCTCCCTGTATACAGAGATACATGATAACATCCTGTCTGCAGCCACCACTAGGGGGAGCTTCATATATACAGAAATACATAATAAGATTCTGGATGCAGCCACCACTAGGGGGAGCTCCCTGTATACAGAGATACATGATAAGAGTCTGTCTGCAGCCACCACTAGGGGGAGCTTCATATATACAGAAATACATAATAAGATTCTGGATGGAGCCACCACTAGGGGGAGCTCCCTGTATACAGAGATACATGATAACATCCTGTCTGCAGCCACCACTAGGGGAGCTTCATTTATACAGAAATACATAATAAGATTCTGGATGCAGCCACCACTAGGGGGAGCTCCCTGTATACAGAGATACATTATAAGATTCTGTCTGCAGCCACAACTAGGAGGAGCTCCCTGTATACAGAGATACATGATAAGATTCTGTCTGCAGCCACCACTAGGGGGAGCTCCCTGTATACAGAGATACATGATAAGATTCTGTCTGCAGCCACCACTAGGGGGAGCTCCCTGCATACAGAGATACATGAGAAGATTCTGTTTGCAGCCACCACTAGGGGGAGCTCCCTGTATACAGAGATACATGATAACATTCTGTCTGCAGCCACCACTAGAGGGAGCTCCCTGTATACAGAGGTACATGATAAGATTCTGTCTGCAGTCACCACTAGTGGGAGCTCCCTGTATACAGAGATACATGATAAGATCCTGTCTGCAGCCACCACTAGGGGGAGCTCCCTGTATACAGAGATACATGATAACATTCCGCCTGCAGCCACCACTAGGGGGAGCTCCCTGTATACAGAGATACATGATAAGATCCTGTCTGAAGCCACCACTAGGGGGAGCTCCTTGTATGCAGAGATACATGATAACATTCCGCCTGCAGCCACCACTAGGGGGAGCTCCCTGTATACAGAGATACATGATAACATTCCGCCTGCAGCCACCACTAGGGGGAGCTCCCTGTATACAGAGATACATGATAACATTCCACCTGCAGCCACCACTAGGGGGAGCTCTCTGTATACAGAGGTACATGATAAGATTCTGTCTGCAGTCACCACTAGGGGGAACTCCCTGTATACAGAGATACATGATAAGATTCTGTCTGCAGTCACCACTAGGGGGAGCTCTCTGTATACAGAGATACATGATAATATTCAGTCTGCAGCCACCACTAGGGGGAGCTCCCTGTATACATAGGTACATGATAAGATCCTGTCTGCAGCCACCACTAGGGGGAGCTCCCTGTATACACAGGTACATGATAAGATTCTGCTTGTAGTCACCACTAGGGGGAGCTTCCTGTATACAGAGATACATGATAAGATCCTGTCTGCAGCCACCACTAGGGAGAACTCCCTGTATACAGAGATACATGATAAGATTCTGTCTGCAGCCACCACTAGGGGGAGCTCCCTGTATACAGAGATACATGATGAGATTCTGTCTGCAGCCAACACTAGGGGGAGCTCCCTGTATACAGAGATACATGATAAGATTCTGTCTGCAGCCACCACTAGGGGGAGCTACCTGTATACAGAGATACATGATAAGATTCTGCCTGCAGTCACCACTAGGGGGAGCTACCTGTATACAGAGATACATGATAAGATTCTGTCTGCAGCCACCTCTAGGGGGAGCTACCTGTATACAGAGATACATGATAAGATTCTGCCTGCAGTCACCACTAGGGGGAGCTCCCTGTATACAGAGATACATGATAAGATTCTGTCTGCAGCCACCACTAGGGGGAGCTACCTGTATACAGAGATACATGATAAGATTCTGTCTGCAGTCACCACTAGGGGGAGCTCCCTGTATACAGAGATACATGATAAGATTCTGTCTGCAGCCACCACTAGGGGGAGCTCTCTGTATACAGAGATACATGATAGCATCCTGTCTGCAGCCACCACTAGGGGGAGCTCCCTGTATACAGAGATACATGATAACATCCTGTCTGCAGCCACCACTAGGGGGAGCTCCCTGTATACAGAGATACATGATAAGATTCTGTCTGCAGCCACCACTAGGGGGATCTACCTGTATACAGAGATACATGATAAGATTCTGCCTGCAGTCACCACTAGGGGGAGCTACCTGTATACAGAGATACATGATAAGATTCTGTCTGCAGCCACCACTAGGGGGAGCTACCTGTATACAGAGATACATGATAAGATTCTGCCTGCAGTCACCACTAGGGGGAGCTCCCTGTATACAGAGATACATGATAAGATCCAGTGTGCAGCCACCACTAGGGGGAGCTCCCTGTATACAGAGATACATAATAAGATTATGTCTGCAGTCACCACTAGGGGGAGCTCCCTGTATACAGAGATACTTGATAAGATTCTGCCTGCAGTCACCACTAGGGGGAGCTCCCTGTATACAGAGATACATGATAAGATTATGTCTGCAGTCACCACTAGGGGGAGCTCCCTGTATACAGAGATACATGAGAAGATCCTGTCTGCAGCCACCACTAGGGGGAGCTCCCTGTATACAGAGATACATGATAAGATTCTGTCTGAATTCACCACTAGGGGGAGCTCCCTGTATACAGAGATACATGATAAGATTCTGTCTGCAGCCACCACTAGGGGAAGCTCCCTGTATACAGAGATACATGAGAAGATCCTGTCTGCAGCCACCACTAGGGGGAGCTCCCTGTATACAGAGATACATGATAAAATTCTGTCTGCAGCCACCACTAGGGGGAGCTCCCTGTATACAGAGATACATGATAAGATTCTGTCTGCAGCCACCACTAGGGGGAGCTCCCTGTATACAGAGATACATGATAACATCCTGTCTGCAGCCACCACTAGGGGGAGCTTCATATATACAGAAATACATAATAAGATTCTGGATGCAGCCACCACTGGGGGGAGCTCCCTGTATACAGAGATACATGATAAGAGTCTGTCTGCAGCCACCACTAGGGGGAGCTTCATATATACAGAAATACATAATAAGATTCTGGATGGAGCCACCACTAGGGGGAGCTCCCTGTATACAGAGATACATGATAACATCCTGTCTGCAGCCACCACTAGGGGAGCTTCATTTATACAGAAATACATAATAAGATTCTGGATGCAGCCACCACTAGGGGGAGCTCCCTGTATACAGAGATACATTATAAGATTCTGTCTGCAGCCACAACTAGGAGGAGCTCCCTGTATACAGAGATACATGATAAGATTCTGTCTGCAGCCACCACTAGGGGGAGCTCCCTGTATACAGAGATACATGATAAGATTCTGTCTGCAGCCACCACTAGGGGGAGCTCCCTGCATACAGAGATACATGAGAAGATTCTGTTTGCAGCCACCACTAGGGGGAGCTCCCTGTATACAGAGATACATGATAACATTCTGTCTGCAGCCACCACTAGAGGGAGCTCCCTGTATACAGAGGTACATGATAAGATTCTGTCTGCAGTCACCACTAGTGGGAGCTCCCTGTATACAGAGATACATGATAAGATCCTGTCTGCAGCCACCACTAGGGGGAGCTCCCTGTATACAGAGATACATGATAACATTCCGCCTGGAGCCACCACTAGGGGGAGCTCCCTGTATACAGAGATACATGATAAGATCCTGTCTGCAGCCACCACTAGGGGGAGCTCCTTGTATGCAGAGATACATGATAACATTCCGCCTGCAGCCACCACTAGGGGGAGCTCCCTGTATACAGAGATACATGATAACATTCCGCCTGCAGCCACCACTAGGGGGAGCTCCCTGTATACAGAGATACATGATAACATTCCACCTGCAGCCACCACTAGGGGGAGCTCTCTGTATACAGAGGTACATGATAAGATTCTGTCTGCAGTCACCACTAGGGGGAACTCCCTGTATACAGAGATACATGATAAGATTCTGTCTGCAGTCACCACTAGGGGGAGCTCTCTGTATACAGAGATACATGATAAGATTCAGTCTGCAGCCACCACTAGGGGGAGCTCCCTGTATACATAGGTACATGATAAGATTCTGCTTGTAGTCACCACTAGGGGGAGCTTCCTGTATACAGAGATACATGATAAGATCCTGTCTGCAGCCACCACTAGGGAGAACTCCCTGTATACAGAGATACATGATAAGATTCTGTCTGCAGCTACCACTAGGGGGAGCTCCCTGTATACAGAGATACATGATAAGATTCTGTCTGCAGCCACCACTAGGGGGAGCTCCCTGTATACAGAGATACATGATGAGATTCTGTCTGCAGCCACCACTAGGGGGAGCTACCTGTATACAGAGATACATGATAAGATTCTGTCTGCAGCCACCTCTAGGGGGAGCTACCTGTATACAGAGATACATGATAAGATTCTGCCTGCAGTCACCACTAGGGGGAGCTCCCTGTATACAGAGATACATGATAAGATTCTGTCTGCAGCCACCACTAGGGGGAGCTACCTGTATACAGAGATACATGATAAGATTCTGCCTGCAGTCACCACTAGGGGGAGCTCCCTGTATACAGAGATACATGATAAGATTATGTCTGCAGTCACCACTAGGGGGAGCTCCCTGTATACAGAGATACATGATAAGATTCTGTCTGCAGCCACCACTAGGGGGAGCTCCCTGTATACAGAGATACATGATAAGATTCTGTCTGCAGCCACCACTAGGGGGAGCTCCCTGTATACAGAGATACATGATAAGATTCTGTCTGCAGCCACCACTAGGGGGAGCTCTCTGTATACAGAGATACATGATAGCATCCTGTCTGCAGCCACCACTAGGGGGAGCTCCCTGTATACAGAGATACATGATAACATCCTGTCTGCAGCCACCACTAGGGGGAGCTCCCTGTATACAGAGATACATGATAAGATTCTGTCTGCAGCCACCACTAGGGGGATCTACCTGTATACAGAGATACATGATAAGATTCTGCCTGCAGTCACCACTAGGGGGAGCTACCTGTATACAGAGATACATGATAAGATTCTGTCTGCAGCCACCACTAGGGGGAGCTACCTGTATACAGAGATACATGATAAGATTCTGCCTGCAGTCACCACTAGGGGGAGCTCCCTGTATACAGAGATACATGATAAGATCCAGTGTGCAGCCACCACTAGGGGGAGCTCCCTGTATACAGAGATACATAATAAGATTATGTCTGCAGTCACCACTAGGGGGAGCTCCCTGTATACAGAGATACTTGATAAGATTCTGCCTGCAGTCACCACTAGGGGGAGCTCCCTGTATACAGAGATACATGATAAGATTATGTCTGCAGTCACCACTAGGGGGAGCTCCCTGTATACAGAGATACATGATAAGATTCTGTCTGCAGCCACCACTAGGGGGAGCTCCCTGTATACAGAGATACATGATAAGATTCTGTCTGCAGCCACCACTAGAGGGAGCTCCCTGTATACAGAGATACATGATAAGTTTCTGCCTGCAGCCACCACTAGGGGGAGCTCCCTGTATACAGAGATACATGATAAGATTATGTCTGCAGTCACCACTAGGGGGAGCTCCCTGTATACAGAGATACATGATAAGATTCTGTCTGCAGCCACCACTAGGGGGAGCTCCCTGTATACAGAGATACATGATAAGATTCTGTCTGCAGCCACCACTAGAGGGAGCTCCCTGTATACAGAGATACATGATAAGTTTCTGCCTGCAGCCACCACTAGGGGGAGCTCCCTGTATACAGAGATACATGATAAGATTCTGTCTGCAGTCACCACTAGGGGGAGCTCCCTGTATACAGAGATACATGATAAGATTCTGTCTGCAGTCACCACTAGGGGGAGCTCCCTGTATACAGAGATACATGATAAGATTCTGTCTGCAGCCACCACTAGAGGGAGCTCCCTGTATACAGAGATACATGATAAGATTCTGTCTGCAGTCACCACTAGGGGGAGCTCCCTGTATACAGAGATACATGATAAGATTCTGTCTGCAGCCACCACTAGGGGGAGCTCCCTGTATACAGAGATACATGATAAGATTCTGTCTGCAGCCACCACTAGGGGGAGCTCCCTGTATACAGAGATACATGATAAGATTCTGTCTGCAGCCACCACTAGGGGGAGCTCCCTGTATACAGAGATACATGATAAGATTCTGTCTGCAGCCACCACTAGGGGGAGCTCCCTATATACAGAGATACATGATAAGATTCTGTCTGCAGCCACCACTAGGGGGAGCTCCCTATATACAGAGATACATGATAAGATTCTGTCTGCAGCCACCACTAGGGGGAGCTCCCTGTATACAGAGATACATGATGAGATTCTGTCTGCAGCCACCACTAGGGGGAGCTCCCTGTATACAGAGATACATGATGAGATTCTGTCTGCAGCCACTAGGGGGAGCTCCCTGTATACAGAGATACATGATAAGATTCTGTCTGCAGCCACCACTAGGGGGAGCTCCCTGTATACAGAGATACATGATGAGATTCTGTCTGCAGCCACCACTAGGGGGAGCTCCCTGTATACAGAGATACATGATAAGATTCTGTCTGCAGCCACCACTAGGGGGAGCTCCCTGTATACAGAGATACATGATAAGATTCTGTCTGCAGCCACCACTAGAGGGAGCTCCCTGTATACAGAGATACATGATAAGTTTCTGCCTGCAGCCACCACTAGGGGGAGCTCCCTGTATACAGAGATACATGATAAGATTCTGTCTGCAGTCACCACTAGGGGGAGCTCCCTGTATACAGAGATACATGATAAGATTCTGTCTGCAGTCACCACTAGGGGGAGCTCCCTGTATACAGAGATACATGATAAGATTCTGTCTGCAGCCACCACTAGGGGGAGCTCCCTATATACAGAGATACATGATAAGATTCTGTCTGCAGCCACCACTAGGGGGAGCTCCCTGTATACAGAGATACATGATAAGATTCTGTCTGCAGCCACCACTCGAGGGAGCTCCCTGTATATAGAGATTCATAAGATCCCGTCTGCAGCCACCACTAGGGGGAGCTCCCTCTATTCTCACATATAACTCAGTACACTTATATGCAGTGAGCTCCCCCCAGTGGATGTAGAGAGAATTTCCCTGTTTACTAGGGTTCTGCCGGGACAGCTCCTTTTATTTCCTGTCCTCCATTAAAAATTGGGGGTAGTTGCTGTTTCTAATCCCATGTTGTGTTACTCCCCCTCTCTCCTTGTACAGCTGAGTTTTGATGTGGATGGGGTGGGCCATGTTGCCCCTTTATCTGCACTTTGATATTTTGCTTTATTATGTTTTTTCTTATCAGGATTTTTCCATTGTAATCGGATGCACATTTTAGGAAATGAATCTCATTAGTGCCTTAATCCTGGATGACGTCTCCAGTGTCACAGTCCCAGGTGTGCGCGGAGCCACATGCGGCCCCTCAGAAACCCCCACTATAGAGACCATATGGGAATCTTGTATCTACCTGCAGTACCTGCTGCTCAGCGCTATAATGTCGCATGTAAGGGGCAACTACCAATTTAATTCTCTGCTATTGGTAACAATGAGGGGCCTCATTTATCAGGGAAAAGTAATTTCACTGCCAAGATCTGTGAAGTTCTGCATCTGTGGGGGCGCTGTTGCATTGATGTTTATGGAAATAATCCAGAGCAGTCAGTGGTGAAATGTGGAACTGCAAGTCAGAAAAAAAGGAGCCTCATCTCAATCATCGTGAGAAGGTCAAACATAATAATATGCAAACCGCCATCATTAATTAATTAAGGTACACGACACAAACCAACAATTGCACCTAAAATAATCGCATTGTCGGCACACGGACAAATTTCCGCCTTTGGGTGACGCTTCTCTACGATTTCTTTTCTTCTTCTGTGGCTGGTTTTTATTTTTGCATGAATAGGTCTCAGCTCCAACCAGTGACTCCAGCTTTGCTGCGCTGTCTATTCGCGTGTATGCATCCAAAATCCACCTCCAGAAGCTGAGACTCGTGATCTTTCTTTCCACCATGCTTTTAACTGCAGCTCTACTCCCTTACAATTCACTTTTTTATCAGTGTTCCCATTTGGACCCCCTTAATCTTTTAAAGTTTAAAGTTGTCAGTCTTTAGTCTCACTAGAGTCTCAGGCTGCTGTTATTCTCTCCACCATGCTTTACACTGCAGCTCTGCTTGCTCAGATTATTTGCAGGATGTTGTTACATGGATTACTTCTGTTACAAGAAAGGCAGAAGATTATAAATTACAAGTAACTAAATCACCAGTGAGAAGATTATCCGAAGGGGCGGAGCCTCAATACAGGGGAGGGGCTTGGCAAGCGAATTAACATTTGATTATTAATTAGATCCGTTCAGCATTGTGGATCCTCTTGGGATCATCCTCTATAGGATTCTGCACCTTCTCCTGCTGATTATTTGGGTGCATTAGGAGTTTAGAAGAGGGGGGACCGCTGCGCGATGGCGTCTCCAAAACGCCTCCTTAATGATGTCGTCCCCCTGGACACCGTGCCGGCCGCCATTCATCCCTTATTATAGATAACGGGGGAGGGGATCTGGACCATCGAGCATCAATGGTAGCAACTGATCGGGAATTTGTAACTAAACTTCTGAAATTTGCTACAAAATCTCATGAAAGATGCGGAGCCACTCAGTAAAACTGCTCAAACGCAGAAAATAAGTGACCCCTGCAGTACCAGCACTGTCCAGTGGGAGGCAGCAATGAGCCCAGTTATCTCACTGAAGAGACTAAGCGGGTTCCCGGAGAGTTATTTACCTGCAATGCTCCATGGGAAAAAAAATATGCTAATTATTTCTGTGCTGATGAAAGGCAAGAATCCTGGAGCAGCGCAGTCTGATGGCGTCTCTTCATTGGCTGATACAAGCTCATCTGAACGACTTGCCCTGAAAACCAAATCCACAGATTTCATGCTCAATTTTTGTACAAGTTTCCTGGTGAAAACTTGAAAAGTGGAAAACTTGCAAGTTTTTAATCGACTTTGTTTTTTTCTATTCCTTTTTATTTTTTAGATCTCTGCTTGTTGAAAGTGAAAGAAAACATTTGTTTACAACCGGAGGCTGAAATCTTTTCCATGCTGAATAAGAAGTTCTTACTGCTGGGGGTTTGTTACAATGTAGCAGTACAGGTGTGAGCAATCAGTCTGGCCTCCAGGGAGAGGTTTGTGCTGCTGCTGTATTACATTGTAACTAACCCCATTACTGTGTGACCCCCTCCCCAGTGATCGGTACAGGCCCGCTCTTACCCCAGTATCCAGATGTGTGAGTCCCCAGTGTGTAGGTGGGGGACCTGCAGCACATCGCTCCCATCGCTACACCCGTCCTCTGGGCGTCATTCTGAACAGATAACAGAGAACAACAGCAGAAACAGAACTAGCAACCTGCAATTCTTCCAAGTAATCCTGAAGCTCCAGCAATAATCCTATAGCTGACTATTAATATTCCCATATGCGAATAGGACTACATATGATCATGTGATCATCATACAGGTAACTAACTACAAATAATAACTTTCCCTTTCGTCCTCTGCAGTCCAATCCCTGTATTTCCTGCAGAATGTCAGTCTGTCCTTGATGTTTTTGCTGGAGCTGTGGCTTCCTTGTTGCTCTTCTTGACATATTGCAGCCTCCATAAGCCTCTGCCTCACTGTGTGCAGATGCACTGACACCTGCCTGCTGCCGTTCCTGAGCAAGCTCTGCACTGGTGATGAACTGATCCTGTAGCTGAATCCTCTTTAGGAAACATCCTGGCACTTGCTGCACTTTCTTGGGTGTCCTTTCAGTCTTCTTCACAACAATTTAACCTCTCACTCTGAAGTTCTTGATGATCCAATAAATAGTTGATTCAGGGGCAATCTTACAAGCAGCAATGTCCTTACCTGTAAATCCATTTTGATTTAAAGTAATAATGACTGCAGGGTTTCCTGGACAGATAAAGACATTGATTCCAAGTACCATCTCCTTTTAAAACAGCCAGTCTGCTCTTATAATTCAGTAAGTCTGACAGATTGATATCGGCTGCCTTGTCCTTGTTAATACTTTTTCCTGAGCGAAGATCACTGAGATGATCTAAGTAACTTATTGTGCAGAAGGGCTGAAATTCATTGGAAATTAGGTTTTTGTTATTAAATTAATTTTCATGACAAGCAATGACTTTGCAATTTTTGAAATTTATCTGATTGCTCTTTATAACAATCTGGATTTTATGCAAATTGTCACAATAAAAACAGAAGCAGCAAACTGTGAAAACCAAATGTTGGGTCTCAAAACTTTTGGCCACGACTGTATATGTGCTTGCTGCATATATAGATATTATATGTGCTTGCTGTATATATACTACACGTGCTTGCTGTATATATACTACACGTGCATGCTATATATATACTACACTTGCTTGCTGTATATATACTACACGTGCTTGCTGTATATATACTACACGTGCATGCTATATATATACTACACTTGCTTGCTGTATATATACTACACGGGCTTGCTGTATATATACTACACGTGCTTGCTGTATATATACTACACGTGCTTGCTGTATATATACTACACATGCTTGCTGTATATATACTACACGTGCTTGCTGTATATAAACTACACGTGCTTGCCGTATATATACTACACGTGCTTGCTGTATATATGTAGCACCCTGAGGATTCGGCTGCTACAGGGGTATTGCACCTCAACCCAGAGGTGTGATATTCCACTCCCGGGTAAGGATGGAGTGTGGACCTGAGCTCGGTAGGCTGCATGCACTACACACATCCCATTTCCGAGGGGCAGGCCGACAGTACTCCCACTTAGAAATGTGCAGGTACGACCGAGTCTGTTCCTGGCTGGAGTGGGAGGGGGGTGGTACATCCCAAGTAGTGTAGGGGCAGATAGGGGGAGCAGCCTGGGTAAAGTTAGGAGCTCATTGGGTGCTGATCACCTGAGCTCACACATAGAGGGAGTATATAAGGTGGGCACCATCTAAGATCAGGGTCAGTCTGTCAGAGTCAGTAAGAAGCAGAGGTCCAGATGAGCCTGCAGAGAGAGAGTGGAGCAGAGAAGGAAAGACCCAGAGAGGGAAAAAGAAAGGACTCTGAGAACCCAAATTCAATCCCCGGGTGAAGAGTCGGCAATAGGGTACCGGATCCCAAACTGGTGGGGGCAAAAGCACACCCTAGCCAGAGACCGGAGGCCGTGGGCAGCGTCTGCCACGGCCACCCACCACATCCACCCCGAAGGCAAACCACGTGGAGGGTCAGGGAACCCAAGGCCAAGGGTCTCCCAACAGAAGGCCCGAGGGAGCTGGACCTAGGTGGATCACTAGTGGGGACGGCCAGAGGAAAGGACAGAAGGAGAGCTCAGGGTCACGCTCCGGACTTGTTTGGGGGTTTGCTGAATCCAGGACCTGGTGGACGCAGCACGGCTCGGGTGGTCACTTGAAGCTGGAGTGACCGGAACATCAGCAGTGAGTAAATACCCTAAACTGCACAACCCGACTCTGTCTTCACTTAACATCTACGCTGCACCACCACAACCCCCATCCTCTGCACCTGACCCCCTGAGGCTATACCCCACCCGTTGGGGGTTATACTACCAAAAGCTGCACCAACACCATTAGCCTCAGCGGACCCTGCTGCAGCGGCGGCCATAGTGACCGCAATACAACGGGTGGCGTAGTCGACAATAAAGAACTTAATAACATCTGTAGGACTGCCACATACAACTGAGCTTGACACCCTGGGCACGGACCGGGTCACAGCCACTCGGCGACTACAACTCCCATCTGATCCGGCTCCGGGTATTCCCCCTAAAGAATATGGCCCAGGGGGTGCGTCAACTTTGGTGTAGTCGGCAGGATTACGTGCCCGCAACACCCGGGTACTGCGTGCCTGAAGAAAAGTGCAAGTTTACCTCAAAAAGAAGTCTCCTGCCGGTTCCGGAGGGTCCCCGCCATCGGACCCCATCACCAGTCGATTCCCGCCGGTTGTCCGCCATTAACAGCTTTTTCCCGCCATCTGCAGAGTTTCCCGCCACTGGGAAGCGGTTCCCGCCATTTCCAAAGGTTTCCCGCCTTGTCAGAGCGGACGCCATTATGGGTGTGCCAGAGGGTGGCGGGAGGCCACCTCCCATCGTGGGCCAGGACCGAAAATGGCGCCAAAAGTGGAAACCGCCCCCACCAACAGAGACTGTGATGCTAGAGGTGTCGGTCAGCGTGAAAGAACTGCCCCTGGAGCTGACAATCACCAAGTGGCCCCGGGACCGCCCTCGAAGTGGGAGGACTGAGAACAAGAGAGCAAAGATGGGTGTCGCCTGGAGGAGTCTGGAGCGAGCGCACCCGGAGGCAAGAAGCCTGGAGAAGAGTATCGGAGGAGCTTACCCGGAGATGGCGAGAAAGCAGAGCAGCACCGGCCCGTTGGCCAGGAGCCTGCTAGAAACAGAGGAGGGAGAGCAGAGCAGCACCGGCCCGCTGGCCAGGAGCCTGCTGGAAACAGTGGAAGGAGAGCAGAGCAGCACCGACCCGTTGGTCAGGAGCCTGCTGGAAGCAACGACCCCACTAGGCCTAGTGGAGGTCCTAGCACAGCTCCCCCGAGACCGGGAGTGTGCACAGACCGCTCTGGAGGGCCTCGCAAGGAGGATGGCCCGGGTGCAGCGAGAGACGTTGGCGGAGTGGAGCCGTGAGATGGCCCAGCAGACCGAGACCTGTCAGCGGAGCACGCCACCCAAGACGAGGAGACAGACCGCCTCTGAGGATGGCGCGGGAGGACTGAAGGCCGGAGACGGCGCCGAGAAGGGAGCCGAACGAGTGGAGGCAGGTAAAGGGGACGTCTATACCCCAAACCGGGAAACCGCGTACCTGCCCCAGCTCCCCGTCGCAGAGCCCGAAGTCTATCCTGCCGTGCCCGTAATCGCCACGCCACTGCTGCAGACTAGGCCTCAACCGGAAGCCGCCGCCGCGACCCCTGTGACGCCATGCGCAATGACCCCGAGCGTGGCCAAGCAGGAAGTAACACAAGCCTGGTCGCAAGGCCTAGTACCCCCGGGCGCCGCAATACCAACAGCGCCCCCTACCTCCGCGGAGCCCCCGGCCTGGTCGCAGGGCCAAGTAGCCCAGGGCGCCGCCATCCTTACGGTGCCCTTCACCTTCCAGATACCCCAGGCCTGGCCGCAAGGCCCGGGCAACCCGGGCGCTAACACCACCGCGCCCATAAGACCAAGAGTGCCGCATCTGGGAGAAGAACTGTTCGCCCAACACACAAGGCCGGACGGGTCTGAAGCTAAAGGTAACCACAAAGAAAGAGCAGGAGGACGTCGTCGTTGAGTACGGCAGAGTAGAGGCTGTACATAGTTACCCGTCGGGGTACCAAAGAAACTGTTGCTGATAATATAGTCCCCGTTGGGACCAGCATGTGTGAACTGTTTACCCGTTTATCCCTTAAATCCCACTGACCGAGGACTGAGAGCGGTCATTCCTCCCTTATACCTGGCCGAGGACTGAGAGCGGCCATATCCCCTGTATATAGTTGCGCGTCCTAAAGCGCTCCCTACTGGTTTTACAGGAAAGCCACGAGTTTTTTCAAGAAAAGACTGTCGCACTTTACCCGGTCACACGTTGCACAGTGACCGGAGGAGGAGCCAGAGGCGACGAGAATGTTATTTATATGAAAAGTTTTCTGATATATATATGATATTTTATATGTTTTTACTATGTTGTTTATATGAAAAAAATTTGTATGTTTTGTGGTGTTTTGTTCTTACAGCCCGAGGACGTGCTGTGATTTACCAGGGGGGAATGTAGCACCCTGAGGATTCGGCTGCTACAGGGGTATTGCACCTCAACCCAGAGGTGTGATATTCCACTCCCGGGTAAGGATGGAGTGTGGACCTGAGCTCGGTAGGCTGCATGCACTACACACATCCCATTTCCGAGGGGCAGGCCGACGGTACTCCCACTTAGAAATGTGCAGGTACGACCGAGTCTGTTCCTGGCTGGAGTGGGAGGGGGGTGGTACATCCCAAGTAGTGTAGGGGCAGATAGGGGGAGCAGCCTGGGTAAAGTTAGGAGCTCATTGGGTGCTGGTCACCTGAGCTCACACATAGAGGGAGTATATAAGGTGGGCACCATCTAAGATCAGGGTCAGTCTGTCAGAGTCAGTAAGAAGCAGAGGTCCAGATGAGCCTGCAGAGAGAGAGTGGAGCAGAGAAGGAAAGACCCAGAGAGGGAAAAGAAAAGGACTCTGAGAACCCAAATTCAATCCCCGGGTGAAGAGTCGGCAATAGGGTACCGGATCCCAAACTGGTGGGGGCAAAAGCACACCCTAGCCAGAGACCGGAGGCCGTGGGCAGCGTCTGCCACGGCCACCCACCACATCCACCCCGAAGGCAAACCACGTGGAGGGTCAGGGAACCCAAGGCCAAGGGTCTCCCAACAGAAGGCCCGAGGGAGCTGGACCTAGGTGGATCACTAGTGGGGACGGCCAGAGGAAAGGACAGAAGGAGAGCTCAGGGTCACGCTCCGGACTTGTTTGGGGGTTTGCTGAATCCAGGACCTGGTGGACGCAGCACGGCTCGGGTGGTCACTTGAAGCTGGAGTGACCGGAACATCAGCAGTGAGTAAATACCCTAAACTGCACAACCCGACTCTGTCTTCACTTAACATCTACGCTGCACCACCACAACCCCCATCCTCTGCACCTGACCCCTGAGGCTATACCCCACCCGTTGGGGGTTATACTACCAAAAGCTGCACCAACACCATTAGCCTCAGCGGACCCTGCTGCAGCGGCGGCCATAGTGACCGCAATACAACGGGTGGGGTAGTCGACAATAAAGAACTTAATAACATCTGTAGGACTGCCACATACAACTGAGCTTGACACCCTGGGCACGGACCGGGTCACAGCCACTCGGAAGACTACAACTCCCATCTGATCCGGCTCCGGGTATTCCCCCTAAAGAATATGGCCCAGGGGGTGCGTCATATATACTACACTTGCTTGCTGTATATATACTACACTTGCTTGCTGTATATATACTACACGTGCTTGCTGTATATATACTACACTTGCTTGCTGTATATATACTACACGTGCTTGCTGTATATATACTACACGTAATTGCTGTATATATACTACACTTGCTTGCTGTATATATACTACACGTGCTTGCTGTATATATGCTACACGTAATTGCTGTATATATACTACACTTGCTTGCTGTATATATACTACACGTGCTTGCTGTATATATACTACACGTAATTGCTGTATATATACTACACGTGCTTGCTGTATATATACTACACTTGCTTGCTGTATATATACTACACGTGCTTGCTGTATATATACTACACTTGCTTGCTGTATATATACTACACGTGCTTGCTGTATATATACTACACGTGCAAGCTGTATATATACTACACTTGCTTGCTGTATATATACTACACATGCTTGCTGTATATATACTACACGTGCTTGCTGTATATATACTACACTTGCTTGCTGTATATATACTACACGTGCTTGCTGTATATATACTACACGTGCTTGCTGTATATATACTACACGTAATTGCTGTATATATACTACACTTGCTTGCTGTATATATACTACACGTGCTTGCTGTATATATACTACACGTGCTTGCTGTATATATACTACACGTGCTTGCTGTATATATACTACACATGCTTGCTGTATATATACTACACGTGCAAGCTGTATATATACTACACTTGCTTGCTGTATATATACTACACATGCTTGCTGTATATATACTACACGTGCTTGCTGTATATATACTACACTTGCTTGCTGTATATATACTACACTTGCTTGCTGTATATATACTACACGTGCTTGCTGTATATATACTACACGTGCAAGCTGTATATATACTACACTTGCTTGCTGTATATATACTACACATGCTTGCTGTATATATACTACACTTGCTTGCTGTATATATACTACACTTGCTTGCTGTATATATACTACACGTGCTTGCTGTATATATACTACACGTGCTTGCTGTATATATACTACACGTAATTGCTGTATATATACTACACTTGCTTGCTGTATATATACTACACTTGCTTGCTGTATATATACTACACTTGCTTGCTGTATATATACTACACTTGCTTGCTGTATATATACTACACGTGCTTGCTGTATATAAACTACACTTGCTTGCTGTATATATACTACACTTGCTTGCTGTATATATACTACACTTGCTTGCTGTATATATACTACACTTGCTTGCTGTATATATACTACACGTGCTTGCTGTATATATACTACACTTGCTTGCTGTATATATACTACACTTGCTTGCTGTATATATACTACACGTGCTTGCTGTATATATACTACACG
This sequence comes from Phyllobates terribilis, assembly GCF_046119375.1. NCBI lineage: Eukaryota > Metazoa > Chordata > Amphibia > Anura > Dendrobatidae > Phyllobates > Phyllobates terribilis. The sequence continues at coordinate 435,397,043 of NW_027362767.1, read as the reverse complement.
TGCTTGCTGTATATATACTACACGTAATTGCTGTATATATACTACACTTGCTTGCTGTATATATACTACACTTGCTTGCTGTATATATACTACACTTGCATGCTGTATATATACTACACGTGCTTGCTGTATATATACTACACGTGCTTGCTGTATATATACTACACTTGCTTGCTGTATATATACTACACTTGCTTGCTGTATATATACTACACTTGCTTGCTGTATATATACTACATGTGCTTGCTGTATATATACTACACTTGCTTGCCGTATATATACTACACTTGCTTGCTGTATATATACTACACGTGCTTGCTGTATATATACTACACTTGCTTGCTGTATATATACTACACGTGCTTGCTGTATATATACTACACTTGCTTGCTGTATATATACTACACGTGCATGCTGTATATATACTACACTTGCTTGCTGTATATATACTACACTTGCTTGCTGTATATATACTACACTTGCTTGCTGTATATATACTACACGTGCTTGCTGTATATATACTACACGTGCTTGCTGTATATATACTACACTTGCTTGCTGTATATATACTACACGTGCTTGCTGTATATATACTACACTTGCTTGCTGTATATATACTACACTTGCTTGCTGTATATATACTACACGTGCTAGCTGTATATATACTACACGTGCTTGCTGTATATATACTACACGTGCTTGCTGTATATATACTACACGTGCTTGCTGTATATATACTACACTTGCTTGCTGTATATATACTACACTTGATTTCTATATATATACTACACTTGCTTGCTGTATATATACTACACGTGCTTGCTGTATATATACTACACGTGCTTGCTGTATATATACTACACTTGCTTGCTGTATATATACTACTCTTGCTTGCTGTATATATACTACACTTGCTTGCTGTATATATACTACACGTGCTTGCTGTATATATACTACACGTGCTTGCTGTATATATACTACACGTGCTTGCTGTATATATACTACACGTGCTTGCTGTATATATACTACACGTGCTTGCTGTATATATACTACACTTGCTTGCTGTATATATACTACACGTGCTTGCTGTATATATACTACACGTGCTTGCTGTATATATACTACACTTGCTTTCTATATATATACTACACTTGCTTGCTGTATATATACTACACGTGCTTGCTGTATATATACTACACGTGCTTGCTGTATATATACCACACGTGCTTGCTGTATATATACTACACGTGCTTGCTGTATATATACTACACGTGCTTGCTGTATATATACCACACGTGCTTGCTGTATATATACTACACTTGCTTTCTATATATATACTACACTTGCTTGCTGTATATATACTACACTTGCTTTCTATATATATACTACACTTGCTTGCTGTATATATACTACACGTGCTTGCTGTATATAAACTACACTTGCTTGCTGTATATATACTACACTTGATTTCTATATATATACTACACTTGCTTGCTGTATATATACTACACGTGCTTGCTGTATATATACTACACGTGCTTGCTGTATATATACTACACTTGCTTGCTGTATATATACTACACTTGCTTGCTGTATATATACTACACTTGCTTGCTGTATATATACTACACGTGCTTGCTGTATATATACTACACTTGCTTGCTGTATATATACTACACTTGCTTGCTGTATATATACTACACGTGCTTGCTGTATATATACTACACTTGCTTGCTGTATATATACTACACTTGCTTGCTGTATATATACTACACGTGCTTGCTGTATATATACTACACTTGCTTGCTGTATATATACTACACGTGCTTGCTGTATATATACTACACTTGCTTGCTGTATATATACTACACTTGCTTGCTGTATATATACTACACGTGCTTGCTGTATATATACTACACGTGCTTGCTGTATATATACTACACTTGCTTGCTGTATATATACTACACGTGCTTGCTGTATATATACTACACTTGCTTGCTGTATATATACTACACTTGCTTGCTGTATATATACTACACGTGCTAGCTGTATATATACTACACGTGCTTGCTGTATATATACTACACGTGCTTGCTGTATATATACTACACGTGCTTGCTGTATATATACTACACTTGCTTGCTGTATATATACTACACTTGCTTGCTGTATATATACTACACTTGCTTGCTGTATATATACTACACTTGCTTGCTGTATATATACTACACATGCTTGCTGTATATATACTACACTTGCTTGCTGTATATATACTACACTTGCTTGCTGTATATATACTACACGTGCTAGCTGTATATATACTACACGTGCTTGCTGTATATATACTACACGTGCTTGCTGTATATATACTACACGTGCTTGCTGTATATATACTACACTTGCTTGCTGTATATATACTACACTTGCTTGCTGTATATATACTACACTTGCTTGCTGTATATATACTACACTTGCTTGCTGTATATATACTACACTTGCTTGCTGCATATATACTACACTTGCTTGCTGTATATATACTACACTTGCTTGCTGTATATATACTACACTTGCTTGCTGTATATATACTACACGTGCTTGCTGTATATATACTACACGTGCTTGCTGTATATATACTACACTTGCTTGCTGTATATATACTACACTTGCTTGCTGTATATATACTACACTTGCTTGCTGTATATATACTACACTTGCTTGCTGTATATATACTACACATGCTTGCTGTATATATACTACACTTGCTTGCTGTATATATACTACACTTGATTTCTATATATATACTACCCTTGCTTGCTGTATATATACTACACGTGCTTGCTGTATATATACTACACTTGCTTGCTGTATATATACTACTCTTGCTTGCTGTATATATACTACACTTGCTTGCTGTATATATACTACACGTGCTTGCTGTATATATACTACACGTGCTTGCTGTATATATACTACACGTGCTTGCTGTATATATACTACACTTGCTTGCTGTATATATACTACACGTGCTTGCTGTATATATACTACACGTGCTTGCTGTATATATACTACACTTGCTTTCTATATATATACTACACTTGCTTGCTGTATATATACTACACGTGCTTGCTGTATATATACTACACGTGCTTGCTGTATATATACTACACGTGCTTGCTGTATATATACCACACGTGCTTGCTGTATATATACTACACGTGCTTGCTGTATATATACTACACGTGCTTGCTGTATATATACCACACGTGCTTGCTGTATATATACTACACTTGCTTTCTATATATATACTACACTTGCTTGCTGTATATATACTACACTTGCTTTCTATATATATACTACACTTGCTTGCTGTATATATACTACACGTGCTTGCTGTATATATACTACACTTGCTTGCTGTATATATACTACACGTGCTTGCTGTATATATACTACACTTGCTTTCTATATATATACTACACTTGCTTGCTGTATATATACTACACTTGCTTGCTGTATATATACTACACGTGCTTGCTGTATATATACTACACTTGCTTGCTGTATATATACTAGACTTGCTTGCTGTATATATACTACAGTTGCTTTCTGTATATATACTACACTTGCTTGCTGTATATATACTACACTTGCTTGCTGTATATATACTACACGTGCTTGCTGTATATATACTACACTTGCTTTCTATATATATACTACACTTGCTTGCTGTATATATACTACACTTGCTTGCTGTATATATACTACACGTGCTTGCTGTATATATACTACACTTGCTTGCTGTATATATACTAGACTTGCTTGCTGTATATATACTACACTTGCTTGCTGTATATATACCACACGTGCTTGCTGTATATATACTACACTTGCTTTCTATATATATACTACACTTGCTTGCTGTATATATACTACACTTGTTTGCTGTATATATACTACACTTGCTTGCTGTATATATACCACACGTGCTTGCTGTATATATACTACACTTGCTTTCTATATATATACTACACTTGCTTGCTGTATATATACTACACTTGCTTGCTGTATATATACTACACGTGCTTGCTGTATATATACTACACTTGCTTGCTGTATATATACTACACTTGCTTGCTGTATATATACTACACGTGCTTGCTGTATATATACTACACTTGCTTGCTGTATATATACTACACTTGCTTGCTGTATATATACTACACGTGCTTGCTGTATATATACTACACGTGCTTGCTGTATATATACTACACTTGCTTGCTGTATATATACTACACTTGCTTGCTGTATATATACCACACGTGCTTGCTGTATATATACTACACTTGCTTTCTATATATATACTACACTTGCTTGCTGTATATATACTACACTTGCTTGCTGTATATATACTACACTTGCTTGCTGTATATATACCACACGTGCTTGCTGTATATATACTACACTTGCTTTCTATATATATACTACACTTGCTTGCTGTATATATACTACACTTGCTTGCTGTATATATACTACACGTGCTTGCTGTATATATACCACACGTGCTTGCTGTATATATACTACACTTGCTTTCTATATATATACTACACTTGCTTGCTGTATATATACTACACTTGCTTGCTGTATATATACTACACGTGCTTGCTGTATATATACCACACGTGCTTGCTGTATATATACTACACTTGCTTGCTGTATATATACTACACGTGCTTGCTGTATATATACTACACGTGCTTGCTGTATATATACTACACTTGCTTGCTGTATATATACTACACGTGCTTGCTGTTTATATACCACACGTGCTTGCTGTTTATATACTACACTTGCTTGCTGTATATATACTACACGTGCTTGCTGTATATATACTACACTTGCTTGCTGTATATATACTACACGTGCTTGCTGTTTATATACCACACGTGCTTGCTGTTTATATACTACACTTGCTTGCTGTATATATACTACACTTGCTTGCTGTTTATATACTACACGTGCTTGCTGTATATATACTACACGTGCTTGCTGTTTATATACTACACTTGCTTGCTGTATATATACTACACTTGCTTGCTGTTTATATACTACACTTGCTTGCTGTATATATACTACACTTGCTTGCTGTTTATATACTACACGTGCTTGCTGTATATATACTACACGTGCTTGCTGTATATATACTACACTTGCTTGCTGTATATATACTACACGTGCTTGCTGTATATATACTACACGTGCTTGCTGTATATATACTACACTTGCTTGCTGTATATATACTACACTTGCTTGCTGTATATATACTACACTTGCTTGCTGTATATATACTACACGTGCTTGCTGTATATATACTACACGTGCTTGCTGTATATATACTACACGTGCTTGCTGTATATATACTACACTTGCTTGCTGTATATATACTACACGTGCTTGCTGTATATATACTACACTTGCTTGCTGTATATATACTACACGTGCTTGCTGTATATATACTACACGTGCTTGCTGTATATATACTACACGTGCTTGCTGTATATATACTACACTTGCTTGCTGTATATATACTACACTTGCTTGCTGTATATATACTACACTTGCTTGCTGTATATATACTACACTTGCTTGCTGTATATATACTACACGTGCTTGCTGTATATATACTACACTTGCTTGCTGTATATATACTACACGTGCTTGCTGTATATATACTACACTTGCTTGCTGTATATATACTACACGTGCTTGCTGTATATATACTACACTTGCTTGCTGTATATATACTACACTTGCTTGCTGTATATATACTACACTTGCTTGCTGTATATATACTACACGTGCTTGCTGTATATATACTACACTTGCTTGCTGTATATATACTACACGTGCTTGCTGTATATATACTACACGTGCTTGCTGTATATATACTACACTTGCTTGCTGTATATATACTACACGTGCTTGCTGTATATATACTACACGTGCTTGCTGTATATATACTACACGTGCTTGCTGTATATATACTACACTTGCTTGCTGTATATATACTACACGTGCTTGCTGTATATATACTACACTTGCTTGCTGTATATATACTACACGTGCTTGCTGTATATATACTACACTTGCTTGCTGTATATATACTACACGTGCTTGCTGTATATATACTACACTTGCTTGCTGTATATATACTACACTTGCTTGCTGTATATATACTACACTTGCTTGCTGTATATATACTACACTTGCTTGCTGTATATATACTACACTTGCTTGCTGTATATATACTACACTTGCTTGCTGTATATATACTACACTTGCTTGCTGTATATATACTACACTTGCTTGCTGTATATATACTACACTTGCTTGCTGTATATTACTACACTTGCTTGCTGTATATATACTACACGTGCTTGCTGTATATATACTACACTTGCTTGCTGTATATATACTACACGTGCTTGCTGTATATATACTACACTTGCTTGCTGTATATATACTACACGTGCTTGCTGTATATATACTACACGTGCTTGCTGTATATATACTACACTTGCTTGCTGTATATATACTACACTTGCTTGCTGTATATATACTACACGTGCTTGCTGTATATATACTACACGTGCTTGCTGTATATATACTACACTTGCTTGCTGTATATATACTACACGTGCTTGCTGTATATATACTACACTTGCTTGCTGTATATATACTACTCTTGCTTGCTGTATATATACTACACTTGCTTGCTGTATATATACTACACTTGCTTGCTGTATATATACTACACTTGCTTGCTGTATATATACTACACGTGCTTGCTGTATATATACTACACGTGCTTGCTGTATATATACTACACTTGCTTGCTGTATATATACTACACTTGCTTGCTGTATATATACTACACTTGCTTGCTGTATATATACTACACGTGCTTGCTGTATATATACTACACGTGCTTGCTGTATATATACTACACTTGCTTGCTGTATATATACTACACGTGCTTGCTGTATATATACTACACTTGCTTGCTGTATATATACTACACTTGCTTGCTGTATATATACTACTCTTGCTTGCTGTATATATACTACACTTGCTTGCTGTATATATACTACACTTGCTTGCTGTATATATACTACACTTGCTTGCTGTATATATACTACACTTGCTTGCTGTATATATACTACACTTGCTTGCTGTATATATACTACACTTGCTTGCTGTATATATACTACACTTGCTTGCTGTATATATACTACACGTGCTTGCTGTATATATACTACACGTGCTTGCTGTATATATACTACACGTGCTTGCTGTATATATACTACACGTGCTTGCTGTATATATACTACACTTGCTTGCTGTATATATGCTACACTTGCATGCTGTATATATACTACACTTGCTTGCTGTATATATACTACACGTGCTTGCTGTATATATACTACACGTGCTTGCTGTATATATACTACACGTGCTTGCTGTATATATACTACACTTGCCTGCTGTATATATACTACACTTGCTTGCTGTATATATACTACACGTGCTTGCTGTATATATACTACACGTGCTTGCTGTATATATACTACACTTGCATGCTGTATATATACTACACTTGCTTGCTGTATATATACTACACTTGCTTGCTGTATATATACTACACTTGCTTGCTGTATATATACTACACTTGCTTGCTGTATATATACTACACGTGCTTGCTGTATATATACTACACTTGCTTGCTGTATATATACTACACTTGCATGCTGTATATATACTACACTTGCTTGCTGTATATATACTACACTTGCTTGCTGTATATATACTACACTTGCTTGCTGTATATATACTACACGTGCTTGCTGTATATATACTACACTTGCATGCTGTATATATACTACACTTGCTTGCTGTATATATACTACACGTGCTTGCTGTATATATACTACACTTGCTTGCTGTATATATACTACACGTGCTTGCTGTATATATACTACACTTGCTTGCTGTATATATACTACACTTGCTTGCTGTATATATACTACACTTGCTTGCTGTATATATACTACACTTGCTTGCTGTATATATACTACACGTGCTTGCTGTATATATACTACACGTGCTTGCTGTATATATACTACACTTGCTTGCTGTATATATACTACACGTGCTTGCTGTATATATACTACACTTGCTTGCTGTATATATACTACACGTGCTTGCTGTATATATACTACACTTGCTTGCTGTATATATACTACACTTGCTTGCTGTATATATACTACACGTGCTTGCTGTATATATACTACACTTGCTTGCTGTATATATACTACACGTGCTTGCTGTATATATACTACACTTGCTTGCTGTATATATACTACACGTGCTTGCTGTATATATACTACACTTGCTTGCTGTATATATACTACACTTGCTTGCTGTATGTATACTACACGTGCTTGCTGTATATATACTACACTTGCTTGCTGTATATATACTACACGTGCTTGCTGTATATATACTACACTTGCTTGCTGTATATATACTACACTTGCTTGCTGTATATATACTACACTTGCTTGCTGTATATATACTACACGTGCTTGCTGTATATATACTACACTTGCTTGCTGTATATATACTACACTTGCTTGCTGTATATATACTACACTTGCTTGCTGTATATATACTACACTTGCTTGCTGTATATATACTACACGTGCTTGCTGTATATATACTACACTTGCTTGCTGTATATATACTACACGTGCTTGCTGTATATATACTACTCTTGCTTGCTGTATATATACTACACTTGCTTGCTGTATATATACTACACTTGCTTGCTGTATATATACTACACTTGCTTGCTGTATATATACTACACGTGCTTGCTGTATATATACTACACTTGCTTGCTGTATATATACTACACTTGCTTGCTGTATATATACTACACTTGCTTGCTGTATATATACTACACGTGCTTGCCTGTATATATACTACACGTGCTTGCTGTATATATACTACACTTGCTTGCTGTATATATACTACACTTGCTTGCTGTATGTATACTACACGTGCTTCCTGTATATATACTACACATGCTTGCTGTATATATACTACACTTGCTTGCTGTATATATACTACACGTGCTTGCTGTATATATACTACACTTGCTTGCTGTATATATACTACACGTGCTTGCTGTATATATACTACTCTTGCTTGCTGTATATTTACTACACTTGCTTGCTGTATATATACTACACTTGCTTGCTGTATATAAACTACACTTGCATGCTGTATATATACTACACGTGCTTACTGTATATATACTACACTTGCTTGCTGTATATATACTACACTTGCTTGCTGTATATATACTACACTTGCTTGCTGTATATATACTACACTTGCTTGCTGTATATATACTACACTTGCTTGCTGTATATATACTACACGTGCTTGCTGTATATATACTACACGTGCTTGCTGTATATATACTACACTTGCTTGCTGTATATATACTACACTTGCTTGCTGTATATATACTACACTTGCTTGCTGTATATATACTACACTTGCTTGCTGTATATATACTACACTTGCTTGCTGTATATATACTACACTTGCTTGCTGTATATATACTACACGTGCTTGCTGTATATATACTACTCTTGCTTGCTGTATATATACTACACTTGCTTGCTGTATATATACTACACTTGCTTGCTGTATATATACTACACTTGCTTGCTGTATATATACTACACGTGCTTGCTGTATATATACTACACTTGCTTGCTGTATGTATACTACACGTGCTTGCTGTATATATACTACACTTGCTTGCTGTATATATACTACACTTGCTTGCTGTATATATACTACACGTGCTTGCTGTATATATACTACACTTGCTTGCTGTATATATACTACACTTGCTTGCTGTATATATACTACACTTGCTTGCTGTATATATACTACACTTGCTTGCTGTATATATACTACACGTGCTTGCTGTATATATACTACACTTGCTTGCTGTATATATACTACACTTGCTTGCTGTATGTATACTACACTTGCTTGCTGTATATATACTACACTTGCTTGCTGTATATATACTACACTTGCTTGCTGTATATATACTACACTTGCTTGCTGTATATATACTACACTTGCTTGCTGTATATATACTACACTTGCTTGCTGTATATATACTACACTTGCTTGCTGTATATATACTACACGTGCTTGCTGTATATATACTACACGTGCTTGCTGTATATATACTACACTTGCTTGCTGTATATATACTACACTTGCTTGCTGTATATATACTACACTTGCTTGCTGTATATATACTACACTTGCTTGCTGTATATATACTACACGTGCTTGCTGTATATATACTACACTTGCTTGCTGTATATATACTACACTTGCTTGCTGTATATATACTACACTTGCTTGCTGTATATATACTACACTTGCTTGCTGTATATATACTACACTTGCTTGCTGTATATATACTACACTTGCTTGCTGTATATATACTACACGTGCTTGCTGTATATATACTACACTTGCTTGCTGTATATATACTACACGTGCTTGCTGTATATATACTACACTTGCTTGCTGTATATATACTACACTTGCTTGCTGTATATATACTACACTTGCTTGCTGTATATATACTACTCTTGCTTGCTGTATATATACTACACTTGCTTGCTGTATATATACTACACTTGCTTGCTGTATATATACTACACGTGCTTGCTGTATATAAACTACACTTGCTTGCTGTATATATACTACACTTGGCTTGCTGTATATATACTACACTTGCTTGCTGTATATATACTACTCTTGCTTGCTGTATATATACTACACTTGCTTGCTGTATATATACTACACGTGCTTGCTGTATATATACTACACGTGCTTGCTGTATATATACTACACTTGCTTGCTGTATATATACTACACTTGCTTGCTGTATATATACTACACTTGCTTGCTGTATATATACTACACTTGCTTGCTGTATATATACTACACGTGCTTACTGTATATATACTACTCTTGCTTGCTGTATATATACTACACTTGCTTGCTGTATATATACTACACTTGCTTGCTGTATATATACTACACTTGCTTGCTGTATATATACTACACGTGCTTGCTGTATATATACTACACTTGCTTGCTGTATATATACTACACTTGCTTGCTGTATATATACTACACTGCTTGCTGTATATATACTACACTTGGCTTGCTGTATATATACTACACTTGCTTGCTGTATATATACTACACTTGCTTGCTGTATATATACTACACTTGCTTGCTGTATATATACTACACTTGCTTGCTGTATATATACTACACTTGCTTGCTGTATATATACTACACTTGCTTGCTGTATATATACTACACGTGCTTGCTGTATATATACTACACTTGCTTGCTGTATATATACTACACGTGCTTGCTGTATATATACTACACTTGCTTGCTGTATATATACTACACTTGCTTGCTGTATATATACTACACGTGCTTGCTGTATATATACTACTCTTGCTTGCTGTATATATACTACACTTGCTTGCTGTATATATACTACACGTGCTTGCTGTATATATACTACACTTGCTTGCTGTATATATACTACACGTGCTTGCTGTATATACTACACTTGCTTGCTGTATATATACTACACGTGCTTGCTGTATATATACTACACGTGCTTGCTGTATATATACTACACTTGCTTGCTGTATATATACTACACTTGCTTGCTGTATATATACTACACTTGCTTGCTGTATATATACTACACTTGCTTGCTGTATATATACTACACTTGCTTGCTGTATATATACTACACTTGCTTGCTGTATATATACTACACGTGCTTGCTGTATATAGACTACACTTGCTTGCTGTATATATACTACACGTGCTTGCTGTATATATACTACACTTGCTTGC